>NC_073307.1:56635838-57008338 GCF_027595985.1 Sorex araneus
AGAAAGAAAGAAAGAAAGAAAGAAAGAAAGAAAGAAAGAAAGAATAGAAGAAAGAAAGAAGAAAGAAAGAAAGAAGAAGAAGAAAGAAAGAAAGAAAGAACTCCTTGAGGCCAGAGAGAAGGACAAGAGACTTGCCTTGTCTGTGGCTGACTCCTGTTTGATCCTGGTACCACACATTGTCTCCTGGCACTTCCAGTTTTGACCACTGAGAACAGACCCAGTAGGAAGCCCTGAGCACTGTCAGTTTGTCCCCAAACCAAAAAAGAAAACAAGAAAGAAAATCCCTGCCTTTTCCACAACATGGATGGGTGTAGAAGGGTCTCATGCTTTGTGAAAGCCGCCAGATCGGAGAAAGACAAACACAGCATGATTTCACTCGTGCGATACACAGTCAAAACAAGCAGATGAACTAAATAAATAAATGAACTTCTGTAGTGTGAGACGAATTCATGGTTACAGAAAGAAAGGGGGAGGAGGAGAAATCAGGACAAAGGGGATACACATGTTGATTTTTAATAATATACACTTTGAAACATCATGTATGTCATCATGTAAAGTTACCTAAAAAAAGCCAACATGAAAATAAAGTATTTACTATATACCTTTGGACTGGAGCGATAGCACAGCAGGTAGGGTGTTTACCATGCACTCATGCAGTGATTCCTCCGTCCCTGCAGTGATTCCTCCGTCCCTCTTGGAGAGCCCGGCAAGCTACAGAAAGTATCCCGCCCACACAGCAGAGCCCTGGCAAGCTATCTGTGGCGTATTCAATACGCCCAAAACAGTAACAACAAGCCTCACAATGCAGTGGAGACGTTACTGGTGCCCACTTGAGCAAATCGATGAACAATGGGATGACAGTACTACAGTACTACAGTACTACAGCACTACTATACACCCTTATAAACTGTCATCAAAAAGCTTTTCCTAACAATAATTATGCAACCTCTAAAACTTTCTGCAATAAACTTAATTGCAGTGCACAAAAGAACACAAAAGGACTTTCTAATGTCTTCACTTTGGGGTGCACCTATCATGAATTTGGGGATCGTTTGTTCATATTTGTTCAAAAATTTTCACACAGAGATTGAAAATTTCACTACTAATTGTGAAGTGCTACTAATTAATGACTTTAATCAACCCATCAATTGTTTAACCTGTAAGGAATAGATAATGGAGAAAATAAAATGATGCAAGTTTTCTGTTAAAGAAGATTGGTTGATACATGTATCCAGATCCCAGCTGAAGAATTTAGTTTGCTAATTTTATTTACTATATACTGTTAACAGCACCTGCATATCCAAAACTGAAGGCATGAAAATTTCTCTAGAAATGGATCCCTGATGATAGGGGTTCCTAAGTTTACTACTAAGTTAACTGCTGCTAGCAGCAAATCGCTTCCAAAGTGCCTGCACTGATTTAGTCTCTCAGCAGCTCCCAAGGTTTCTCATTTCCCCACTTCATTATCACCTAGGCAATATCAGAATTATTAATTTCTAAAAATATAAAGTGCAAAATGAGTAATACACTACTGTTCCATTTGCGTTTACTTTATTATTACTGAAATTTAATAAGTTTTTATTAGCTCACTTAGCTATCATGATTTTTTTTAATTTGTGGAGACTCCGTGCATATTCGTCACCCACTTGAACACAAAAGAACTCTCTAATGTCTTCATTTTGGGGTGCACCCATCACGAATTTGGGGATCACCTTTCCACATTTATTCAAATATTTTCACGCAGAGATTGAAACTCTTACTATTAATTGTGAAGTGCTGGCAGGTTAATTAATATGACTTTAATCAATGAATCAATTAGCACAACAGGTAGGGCATTTGCCTTGCACTCGGCCAACCTGGATTCGATTCCTCTGTCCCTCTTGGAGGGCCCGGCAAGCTACCAAGAGTTTTCCGCCCGCACGACAGAGCCTGGCAAGCTACCCGTGACATATTTGATACACCAATAACAACAAGTTTAACAATGGAGACGTTACTGGTGCCCGTTCGAGCAAATCTATGAACAATGGGACTACAGTGCTACAGTGCAACCATTTTATATATTGATCAGTATCATCTATTCCAGTGTGTGTTTTTGTGTGTGTACTTAGTTTAAGACATGCTTATCTTTCACCTCTATCTTTAAATAATTGTCCTGTGTTTTGTTTTTCTTAAAATTCCAGTAAAATTTTCTCCTAGTTCTTCTGTATTTCATTCCTCTGGTCCTACTTTTATAAAAGACCTAGCACTAATGAACTCGTGTATAGTTACTTGTCTTTTCATTGCGTATTAACAAGTCAAAATCGTGGCTTTAAAACCACCTTCCTATGTGCCATAATTATGTATTCTTGTTGCTTAGTTTTTATATTTCTTCTCTGGTTTGTTGGCTTACTGGCCTTCTCTGTACCCCACATTTTGTAGGTGTTTTCCAAGCTCAAGGCACTGGGGTATACTCCCTATGACAATCAGCCAACTGGACTGTTCAATGCTCAGCCACCAAGAGATGCTATTGATGCTCAGAGGTGCTGAGGGTCCCTGAGACCACCTTGTCAGTGCTTAAGGGCACGAGGGGGCATGAGGTTCTGGGATCGAACTTGGGCCTCTTGCCTGCAAGCCACGTGCCCTACACACTTGAACCATCTCCCCAATGCTAGCACATTTTTTATTGACCACAATTTGTTCAACAACTGATACTGTAGTTAAAGATAAAATTTAACTTTTCCAAATATGTTTTATCATCAGGCCAGGTTTAGCAAAGAATCCCACCGAGTGCCTAGATGTCTGTTCAATTTATAGATCGTTTTGAGGAGAAAAGTCACTTTTATGATTTCACAGCCCAGGAACATATCATCTTTCTCCATTTATTTATATCTGCTTTATATTTTTCAAAGAAAGTTTAATCTTCCCCCCCAAGGTCTCTATATGCCTTATAAAAATGTAGTCCCCATGCCTTTGTAAAAAAGTACTCCTGTGAACACAATCTAGTGGGGTTTTGTCACTATGTTTTGGCGTTTTCCTTAACAATTACAATTCTTAATTAATTTTTCTGAGAAATCTAAATAATCTGGAGGAAGATTCTGGGTGTGAACTCCATCTTTTAAATTATCATATACTGTATGTGTAGATAATGTAGGGGAAACAGTTTTATTTCATTTTTTTGAATTTAATTGTTAATTTCTATTCCTTGCTGCCTTGATCAGAAACACTAGTATTCTGTGTATCACAAATGTTGTGGGCAGATATTAATACCCCAATTGAACTGTGTCTTCATTATTAACAGTGCTGTGAGTTGTCGATCCATTCCTAAGGAAATTTTCTCCTCTACCAGACCACAAAATGTTCGGGCTTTCTTCTTTTCTCTTTTATAATGAGCTCATATTAAATTTTACCAATTTTTAACCTGTTGAGATGAAGAAATTTTACCTCTTTCTTTAAAGCCACTTCTTATAAAGGTGTCAGGCAATAAAATAGTACACAGTGTGAATTTCACATTTTCAATTCTAGCTTTGTTGCATTTCAACAAAGATCGGGGTCCTTTGACCAGCTTCAGTGGATATTTGATGCTTTTAATAGCGTCCTTTAAGCTTTTGTAATGATGGATCTAGGGTAGATTTTCTTTTAGATCTAGTTGAGCCTCATACTATGACATTTTCTTTCTGGAATCTAGTGCATAATGCCTTGGGTTCAAAGAGATTTCTCTACTCTAAATATTGAGACTTCAAATGAATCTTGGTTCTGTGTGACCTCTGAAGATTTGATTAATTAGTCTTTTCTGCAAATCTTTTCTGACCGTGTGGATATTCACTCTGTGGATGTGAATAATTGTTGCACCTTGAATGCATACTGAGCACATCTCTGGCTAACTGTTTTGATGAGGACCCTCTTGTTCTCAAACTAGGGTACCTCCAGTTTCTTAGAACTTCAATTCTTGCTCTCCAGCTCAGCAAGGCTGCCAGACTTGCTTAGAATTTTCCTTCCATGGCTCAAGGATTGGAAATAACCAAAAAGGCAGGAGTTGGATAGGGGTAATCTTTGAGAGGGCTCATCGTCCTTGTCATCTGTCCTCAGGGACCACATTCCTGAGTCCATTAGTGCCCCAAGATGGACTGTATCGACACAATGATATTCAGCAGGACCCTGGTTGCCCCAGAGAGTTGGAAGGACCCTCCACTCTTGTTAATAGCTGAGATGACACTGGGCCAAGGATCTTGCGTGTTGGTGGTCAACTTCCAAATACTAAATGATGAAAGAGTGGAATCTAAACAAAATTTGTCTGTTCAGATTTGGTAGCACAACTGGAGTTTCTCAGCCTCAGAAAATATCATTGGGTTGGAAATAACAAAAGTCCTATAGGATATTAGGAGCATCATGGCCTGGTTTTGCTTAGCCCAATCCACCTCTGTGCAGGTTTTCCAATTAGAAAAAAAGCCTGAGATTGAGCTCAGAAATTCTCCCAAGCTCTTGTCCTGGTCTCTTAGGCGCCCACGCGCTGCTGCCTCAAGGCCTGAGAACCTTGTTTAACCGTAACTGGAGGTTTTAGCTTGATAAAATTTTGGTGTAGTCAGCCTATCAGGAGCCAGGGGTGACTACAGAAGCACCAATCATAAGGAACAACCAGCCTGACAAGAGCCCCTGGTGGCAGAGTGCCATGCTTCTCATCTCCATCGTCCACGTTCCCATCCATCCTGACCTGGATTCTGCCTAAGATCAGAGATAGACAGATATTACTGTTCCCTTCACTGTCAAATATATTGCAGTTATTGAAACAGGGTCAGGTGATGCCAGGAGCACTGGGAAGGAGCAGCTGAAATGCTGGTAAAACAGAGCCACCAGCTGTCCAGAGCTGTGCTTCTGTCTCCAAGTAATGGGAACTGTAAAAGCCAATATTTGATTTTTGACTCCTGCATTCCAAAGTCAGGGCATATGATCCTTCAGGTCTACTCCCAGTACAATTAAGCGGAATCACAGCACATAGCTGGTGTTTGCCATTCTACCACAGATACAATTATACCCGCTGAGTCAGAGAGATGGTCTCCAGTGGGAGCTTTTGAAGACTGAGAAACAATCTTGGGACCAGCTCGGGATTTATTTGCATTTGCTCACTGGAACTAAACTATTTCTCTAAATATTCTGCTTCGACTCGGAGCTGCTCATTAACCATTCTGCTTACAGGGCTTAGTTAAGCTCCTCTGAAATTGGATTCTGCCCTAGGGGGAAGCCAGTGCTGTGCTGTCTATGGCACCACTGACTGCCGGCTGTTGTTACGTCCATTCTAGTGACTGGCCCTGGATGAAGCTGACCATGACACCCTACTTGCAGTGACTTCCTGATCTCTGTTTCTTCCTACCCTTCTCATGGGACGTTAGCAAGAAACTCCATGACAAGAAAAGAATGAGAGGAGTTCTTTTTTTTATTTATTCTAGTTTATTCTAAGAACATATTGGTGTCAATGCATTTTATAAGGAATACAATATATATTTGTTTCCTTTTTGTTGTTGTTGAGATGGGGTGAAGGTGCCACACCTGGCAGTGCTCGAGGCTTCCTCCTAGCTCTTTGCTGAAGGCTCACTCATCTTTGGTGCCACCGAGTGACAGTTTCAAGACAGATGCCTTAACCCCTGTACAATTTTCTAGCCCAATAAAGAGCATAGTGTATATTTGAATGACCTGAGGTTATTTTTACCATTAGTCAGGTGAACAAACATGTCTGGTGACAAGTAGTTCATGTAGTTGATCAAACTCCTTCCTGACCCACAGTGCCTGAACTTGCCATGAGTGTGACTCACCTCCTGAGTGTCCAACTTCTGCATAAGCTGCTGACACTGTTGGCTCCTATGCTTTGGAGACCAGGAGAATGGACAACCTCAGTTCAACTCTGAGCTCCCAGCAAGTGAGAGGGCAAGCCCGTCAAGAGCAGGGGAACAGCATCCTCTCATCTAGTGTCCTAAACTGTGTGTCAACCCCAGGCTGGGTTGTGGAATTTAAAAAATTGTGTTAGGGGCTGGAGTGATAGTACAGGGAGTAGGGTGTTTGCCTTGCACACAGCAGATCTGGGTTGGATCCCCAACACCCCAGCAGATGTGGCTAAAACCAAACCAAAACAACAGTAACAACAACAACAAATAAATAGATCTTGCCTGCAGAGAAACAGCCCCAGCACCGCCTCTCCAAAAGAACGTGATACTGATTAATCTTCCCAGGTAGATTATCTGAGCTGAGAATTCTGGGACCTCGTATATCCCCTCCTTCTGCCTGAAGGTCCGGCAGTACACAGCCACACTCGACACCCTCAAGTAGAAATGGTCCAGCTCCACAGCTGAACCTCATCAAATTGCCAAGTCTCCAAATTGTTCCAGATCTATACAGCTCCAGGATCATGTGACTGGACACCTCAAAATTTCACAGTCCTTGCCAGCCCAGCGGGAGCACAGCAAATCTGACAGGAAAGTTGCATAGAAGCCCCCCAAGCTTAATGAGCAAAAATAACACCAACCAGCACAGCTAATCCTCAAACTTAAGTAACTTTAGTAACATCATTGTAAGATATAAGAGCAATCACAAATGAATTCTTACTGTTTTGATAATTCCATTTTATAATTCCATTTACCTCTGTGTTGTAACAAATGATACAAAGTAAATTTGTCTGTACCTTTGAGGGGACAGAAAGGGGCAGTAGGCAGAAAACTTTGGTGTAGCTAAGGGCACACTGGTTGTGGGATTGATGTTGGAACACTTAATGCCCAAAACAACTGTGTTATGAACAACTTGGTGAATAATTTTAAAATGTCTTAAATAATAAACATTTTTGTTGGGCTGAAGCGATAGTACCATAGTCCGTATGTAGATAGAGCGTTAGGTGCTTACCTTGGGTGCAGTCAGCCGGGTGGGATTCTCCGCACTGTATATGCCCCCTTGAATACTGCCAGAAGTGATCCCCAAGTTCAGAGCTATAATGGCCCCTGAGCACCTTCAGGTGTGGCTCCAACAACCCCCACCCCTAAAAGATAAGATAAGAAGAATCCAAGACAAAGAATTTTAAAGGCACATTTGAGGTCATGAAAAAGATTCCTGGGTGAAAAGGGGTTGTGGGTAGAACACAGTCAAGAATCCAGGAGTGTTAGATTTTTGCAAGCAAGAGCACTACAGATCAGAGAGAAGCCTGCCTCTGACTTTGATTTTTTTTCCCATTTTGTTTTCAGAGTAATTTCATCACTGCAATGTAGGAAAGGATGATAGCAAAGAAAAATTTCACTGTTCTTTTCATCTTTCATATACTATCACGTAAAAATAAGCAAAACCATTTGAATGGAAAGTACATACGCTGATGGATCACTAAAATCAGGGAGTAAATTACCACTGCATCCACGTCTGCTGAAAATTGCTTGACAGTCTCTTAAAAGGCCTCATTTTAATTAGTACAAGTTGAATAATAGTTATCTACCTTCAAAATTAATTAAATGCTATTTAATTCCTAGACCCATAAATCATTCAATATAAATATTTTTAGTGCACGGAGTAGAAGAGCTCAGCTTTCCACATTAACTCTGGCTTTTAGCAGACCAACCCTCCTGCTTAAAATAAGCAGAGAAATATATAGGACATAGAGAAAGGTGTTTGTGCATGCTTGCTCATGCGTGATGAGATAGAGGTAGACAAAGAGAGAATGAGAGAGAACCAGAGAGCTACTGAAGCAGCCTGAGACCAGAACTCAGGGAAGACAGGAAGCACGTTGAGGAGAAAGTGGTGGAAACACACACGGTGGGGTGGAGAGACGTGATGGCGGTGCCTTTGGGAGCTGAAATAACAAGACTCAGGCATGGGGTCTCTTGGGTACGAGGCATTTGAAACCTGGGTTTTATACCATTCCCCTAAAAGAACTATCCCCTCCCTGTCTCCCATTGACTGATTTCAGGATATTATTTTTATTCATTGAGTTCCGTCTCTGTATCACTTCTCCATAATACAACCTATGTCCCCATCCCCCTCTAAATAATGCTCTTACTCTAGGGCATTACTTCTTGTCCTAGGGTCTGCTTTTCAAGCATTCCAGTTGATAATCCATGGTTCAGGGCAAAGACTGTCAAGCTGAACAGAACAGAGAATTGAGCAGGTCACAGCAGATTTGGAAGCTATGAGAATCACCAGGCCTCTCTTTGTTCTAAGAGAAAAACTGGCATTCTTAAAGGGATGAAATAAAATACCTTCAAAAATTAATAAAATGATATCTAGTGCCTAGACCCATAAATCATTCAGTATCGATATTTTTAGTGTCCAGAGTAGAATAATTCAGCTTTCCACATCAAATGGCTTTTAGCAGACCAACCCTCCTGCTTAAAATAAGCAGAAAAAATGTATAGAAAATAGAAAATTCTATAGTGATTGAAATTTCTTCCTTCTTATATAGCATACATATATATACTCAACTACATAACTGAAATAACTCAGATAAAAAGTTTGAGAAATTATTTAAAAATCTACTGAAAGTAGTTCTTTTAACAGAAGAACATAATTGCTGAGAGAGGCACATGAAGTAGGAAAGAACAATGAACTCTGTTTCTGGTAAAGATGTGAGTTTGAATGAGTATTGAAGTACTAATTTTATTATTAACATAATGATACATTGTAGAGCCAAAATATCTTTAGAACTTAAATTAATGATACTAATAATTTTCTGTGAGGTGGGGAAAAATAATAACACAAAGTAGACAATAATAAATAATTCTTGTAAGGAACATATTCAAGTGACCGGTAACTGGGTGGAAAGAGAAGCATCCTCGTTTGTCACTGGGAGCTGGGAACTAAAACCAAAACAAATAATATTGACTCATTTATTAAAACAGCCAAAATGAAATGACAGGAGGTGTGTTGTGCTTTTTTTTTATCATAATCCTGATTGCTGAGGAAATTGCTGCAATTGAAATGAAGTGCATTATGCTATCAATTAAAGCAATCACTTTAATTTTTTTTACAAATTTTTTTCTACAAATTTGTTTACAATGATGGACGAGAAGCCAGGAGAGTTTGAAGCCAGGAGGTCAAGACCAAAATGAAACTAACAAGTAGACCTGATTGCTTACCTTGAAAGAGATGTAAACACAGCAGCTGAATCAAGCACACTCAAGGTACTTGGCATTCCATGCCTGTGGACTGTCTGAGTCTTCTTCAGACCTTTGCGGTGTCCGCAGGAGGTGCTATAAAGCCTCTATTCTTTTCCTGGAACAAGAAGTTGGCAGGGAAATTCTGGGCCCTGAGTCTCACTGCCTCTTTTTAAAATGAATTTATTATTTTTTTAATTATTGAATCATTATTATTCATTATTGAATTCATTATTCAATCATTATTGAATCATGAGTTTTTATTGAATCATAGTTACGAAGTTTTCATGATTGAGTTTCAGTCATACAATGATGAAATACCCACCCTTCCACCAATGCACATTTTCTGACACCAATGTTGCCAGTATCTCTCCCACCATCCCCTGCCTCTATGGCAGACAATTTCCTTCTTACTTTCTTCTTTTGGGCCTAATGGTTTGCAATACAGATACTGAGAGGTTATCATGTTTGGTTCTTTGTCTACTTTCAGCACACATCTCCCATCTCAAGTGATCTCCAACCATCATTGATTTAGTGGTCTCTTCTCCATCCTAATTGCCTTTTCCCCAGTACATAAGGCAGACAGATCCTCCTGACCCTTGTCTCTACTGTCCTTGGGTATTAGTCTGATATTATGTTATTTTATATTCCACAAATGAGTGCAGTCATTCTATGTCTGTCCCTCTATTTCTGATTCATTTTGCATGGTACTCTCCATGTCCATCCACTTATAAACAAATTTCATGACTTCATCGTTCCTAACAGCTGCATAGTATTCCATTGTGTAGCTGTATCAAAGTTTTTTAAACTGGTCATCTAGTTATCAGTCACTTTGGTTGTTAGATTCTGGCTATTGTGAACAGTGTAACCACCTCTTTCTTCATGTTGCTCAGGCTCAGACTCAAGGAGAGAGCAGAACTGAGAGTTCTCCCCACATCCATGTCAGCATTGGTTGTTCTTGCTCTTTTACTCTTTTCTTTTTTAGAGTTTACTTTTTAATCTAGAAAAGACACAACAAAAGTAGAATAATGCACTGACCAATAGCTCATCCATGTTGAATTCTTTCCATTCGAGTTTAAAATAGAGAAATAGAATAAGGAGACACAAGTTTTATAGAGGACATAATTATTGATGGGTACAAGTTCTGGTCACCAAATTCAATACTGAAAATGGGGTTTCCAGTACTAATTTTCTAACCTCACCCCTTAGTGTACAAAAGTTAGTTCAATTCTGGCACTATTGCCCTGGAGACAGAATCAGACCCCACAAACATCTCCGCCTTCATCCCCATCCCATCCTCCTTGACTTGGTTCTTCACGACTGTGCCAGAAGAGCTGCTCTTCTGGCAGTCTCCTGAATCACATTTTCCTCTTTTACAGCCAGTGGAAGCCTGTCATACACTTATTTTCTATAGTGTGCAGTTCCCTCAGTATGTCAGACTGCAATTTCGTGTAAAAAAAATACAGAAAGGAAGAAAAAAATCATCTGTATGCATAGACAAACTTTACATTTAGATTACATTTTGTCTGTGATGCTAATTGAGTTGCATGGTTAGTGATGAGAGAAGTTGTACCTGGAAGTTAGTCTGTAAGCAAATATTTAAAGCCAAACAATACTTGATCAGATGATTCGTTGCCATTAAATATGTTTCTTCTAAAGATTTTCCCTAAATTGTGCTGTTGGAACCCTTTTCTTTCCAAGAGAACAGACGTGCTCAAGACACGTGACTTACATATACAACATTGTTAAACAAATTCCCTCTGCAGGTAAAACAATCTAAATGCTGATGATTAGTAAAAACACCTAATGGGAAAGAAGTGAGCATTTTTAGTTGCTAAATTGAAGGTAGTGCGAACTCACCTTGTTTCATAAATGGTATAAAATTGTTTGTGTTTTTGGCAGCATTCCTGAAAGAAAAAAAAAGAAAAAGACTCAAATTTGTTGCTAAATTCTAAAATCCCTTTAGGCTGCATGCTCATATTTTGTGTGATACCTTTGCAAGTCATTTAGGAAATTCAAATCAATACCTACAAAAATGTGCACACACTTGAAAGTGATTCATATCAGATTAGATAAACTTGGAGTCTACTTCCTGCTCTTACAGTAACTGGTTCTTGGATCATTGCTCTGAATTTCCCAGAATTAAATAGGAAATAAATTTGTTTAAATCGCTTTATAGAACACAAAACTGTCGCTGTCACTGTCATCCCGTTGCTCATCGATTTGCTCGAGCAGGCACCAGTAACGTCTCCATCGTGAGACTTGTTGTTACTGTTTTTGGCATACCGAATATGCTATGGGTAGTTTGCCATCTCTGCCGTGTGGGCTAGATACTCTCGGTAGCTTGCCAGGCTCTCCAAGAGTGGTGGAAGAATCGAACCTGGGTCAGCATGCAAGGCAAACGCCCTACCCGCTGTGCTATTGCTCCAGCCCATAGAACATAGAACACAAAACATAAAAGGAAAATATATCCCAAAGAAATGGTGTTAAGGACTATAAAATTTTCTATAGTCTACTTGAAAAATCCAATCACATTGAAAAATTGAGAATGTATATTGTAATCCCTGGAGCAATCACTAAAAATACCAAATAAAGAGTTATTTTCAAGATTAAAATGGAAGGCCCTTGGAGGGTATGGGCTCCAGCTTCCCTCCCCACCCTGAGCAGAGCTCCTGGTGGCCGAAGACCACCGGAACCTAGCTACAGTTATGCTCAAGGCCCTTCTCCACATGTTCGAACAAGCCTCACGCATGAAGGTACCAGCAGAGGAACCCAGGTGTGTGTAATCCCATCAACGGCCAACATCCAGAGAGAGACTTAAAAGCAAGCTCTCAGAAGCGCTCTTTAGCCTACTTCTCCCTCTGGGAGAAACTGGCAATCTTCTGAGAGTTTCCTGCCCACATGGGACAGCCTTGCAAGCTTCCCATGGTGTATTCATATGCTAAATCCAGTAACAAGCTGGATCTCATTCCCCTGACCCTGAAGAGCCCCCAGTGCAACATCTTTAGGAGGGCCAAGTCGAGATAGACTTCTAAGATCTCAGGGAAAGGATGAAATGAGATGTTACTGAGCCCGCCCGAGAAATCAGTGAATAACAGGATTTCGGGATTTCGGGTGAAAATGGAAGCAAAAAAATAAGTCACCAAACTTCATAAGATAAAAATAGAATAAAAGTTGAGAGAACTAAAATAATAAAAGTGGTGGAACTATTTTCAAGCATATCAACAGTCATGTTAAGTATAAACTGTCCAAAAATGCCAATAAAAGATATCAGAATATTGACCTGATTAATAAAGCAAGAACTATAAGTAGGTTAAGAAGAAAGACATTAAAAGTGAAAGGATAGGGAAAGATATATCAAGCAAACATCCATCAATAGGAAGTTAGAATGGCTATATTAATATCAGACAAAATAGATTTCTGAATAAAGAAATTTTCAGTGGCAGAAAGGGATTTACCTTTAATGATCAAATTAATCAAGGAAAAGAAATATATACCAAGGAAAAGAGACTCAAAATACCTGAAGAAAAACTGATAAAAATTAAATGAAAAATTGTCAAATCCACAATTAGAGTTGGGGATTTCAACACTCTTCTTCCAGAATTAGAACTAATTAAAAGTCAAGAGGATATATGAGAACTCAAAGGGCACTCAGCCAACTGAACCTGACATTTATAGAACTCACCACTCAACAATGGCAGACTGCATATTCTTTTCACATCCCCAGTCACTGAAAATTTAACAAATTAAAATGTGCTTTATGAGCATAGTAGAATATAGAAATCAATAGTAGTAAAGTGAAATCAAAAGTAAAAAAAAGTAAAAAACTCAAAAGTAGTAAAAAATCGAAAGTAGTAAAAAGAAAATCTTCCAACATTTGGCCATAAAAAAACAATAGATATCTAAAAAATCTATGGATAATAAAGAAATTCTCTATGAAAATTAGAAAATAGTTTGAACTGAACTTAAAAAAACATAGACTGTATAAAATCATTCTAAAACCAATAAATAAATGTAGTGCTATCAGAGAGTTCAATCATTTTTCTTTATCTGTAGAGTACACAACTGGAAAGAAAGATCAAGAAAACTGGGACTTGCATCATGTGTCAAACACTACATCACATGCCTGGCATGTTTAAGAACCAGGGTCCTTCCCACCTGGCTCCCTGCCCCACCAACAATGTGGCCTTAGTCACGTCCAGTGATTACTATCCCAGAGCATGACAGAGTGTGAGACCCTTCCCCAAGAATAAAATTAATTTTTTTAAATAAAGAAAACCATACCATTTACAATATATATTTTAACTGTGGCATCTGGTATGTGTAAACACATATATATATATGTATATATATATACACACATACTAAAATCTGCTAAATATTGGTGAAAGAAATGGAAAATACATTAATAGAGATGTGTACCATATTTACAGAGTACAAGGTTTCATAGCATTAAGATGTTAATCAGACCAAAATTGATAATGGTATCATAAATGGTAGTTTATGAACTAAATGTATATAGGAAACCTACATATTAGCAGGAAATATTAGCAAATCACATATACAACAGATGACTTCTATAGCTAAGGTAGTAGCACTGTAGCACTGTCCTCCCGTTGTTCATTGATTTGCTTGAGCGGGCACCAGTAATGTCTCCATTGTGAGACTTGTTGCTGTTTAGTAACCTCCATAAAATAAAATAAGTCCAAATAGTTGAAAGGCAATGAGAAATGTCACTCATAAAGAAACAGTAGTACATACACTAGGAATTGACTTTGAGCCTCTGCTCCTTTAAGTCCCCCAAGCACTCCAGGGGATGGTCCTGGTGGCCCCAAACACTGAACCATATGTCTTGGTTAGTCAAATAGTAAAGGGAGTGGCCCCCTAGGGTCCCTGAGCAATGCCAATGTTCCCCCGTCCACATATACAAAATGAGCATTGGGAAAATACAGCATTTCCTTAATGAATATATATGCACTAGTAATGTAGCCTTTTAATTTAATGCATATAACCATAGTTAAACTGAAGGAGAAATGAAATAGCCATTAAACACAACCTGTGCAGATTTCATAAATGAATAAAAATGAGAAATAAACTAGGATATTTAAGTCACATAGTTAACTAGCTTAAGTTTGAAAGTATTGAAATGTTTAGTATACAGGAAATAAGGATCCTGTCCAATATGCATGTTTTTAAAAATTTATTTCACAAAAGTAGAGTTTCAACAAATTTCTCAAAAAAATAGTACCATACCTATTTTCAATATAATATATTCTTGCAATTTTTCGTCATACCACCCTTGATTTTTTAAAAAATTAAGTATTATAATACAGTTTTGAAACAATCTTCCTATTGTATAGCAGATTCCTGAGTCTGAGTGTTTTTTTTTTATAAACTTACTAGTAATATCTCTATACTAAGGGGTCCTGGCCATGGAGATGTTTACTATTTATTCAGTTGGCTATGTTTTTTGCATTTGGTCAGGAAAACTTTACATATTCAGGTAGAATACTGTTACTTTGTAATCTCTGCATAAAGGCCAGCACAGCAAAGTTCAATAATAAAGTATTGTGCTTTTGAAATTTGACAGACCCTTAAATGTTTTTTGTAATGGTATTTGATGTATTACTGCTTTCTAATAGGGTATAATATATTTTTTTGCTTTTTTGGGTCATGCCTGGCGATGCACAGGGGTTATTCCTGGCTTTGCACTCAGGAATTACCCCTGGCGTTGCTCAGGGGACCATATGGGATGCTGGGATTCGAACCTGGGTTGGCCGCGTGCAAGGCAAACGCCCTACCCGCTGTGCTCCAGCCCCGGGTATAACATTTTTGATAACTAATATTTCATGTATTTTGAAATACAGAAAAAAGTCATGTATATTTTTTGTTTTTTACCAAGTATGAATGAAATATATTCTTGAAAAATAAAAAACTTAAAAATTAATATCAAATTGTTTGCAAAGCATTATAATTATTTGATAGATGGGGTGAAGGATGGTAGAAGACTCAGGATCTAGCATTAATAGAGTATGGATGGACAAAGTGCTTCCTAAAGAACTTAAAATCTCTATTAAGAGTTAATGCAAGGTAGGAGCACTTCATAAAATAGGGCATGTCATAGTCTAAATCATTTGCTTTAAAATTTTTATATTTCATATAGGACTGAAGCGATAACACAGCAGGTAGGGTGTTTGCTTTGCATGCGGCCTACCGGGTTTTGATTCCTCTGTCCCTCTCGGAGAGCCCAGCAAGCTACCAAGAGTATCACTCCCACAAAACAGAGCTTAACAAAGTACCCATGGCATATTTAATATGCCAAAAACAATAACAACAAGTTTCACAATGGAGATGTTACTGGTGCCTGCTCGAGCAAATCGATGAACAATGGGAAGACAGTGCTACAGAGTTTTGCAAATAAATGATCCAAAGGTTAACCTTTTTTAATTATAAAGTTTTTAAAATTGGGTGACAATTAATACACTCAATGCAAGTATTTGATTTAACCAAGAACTTCAAAGAAATTTAATATTAAGAAATTTATCAGTTTAAACCACTAAATTGGTAAGCAATAAAAAATTATATCTTTATCTCAACAGACTCAAAGAAAGCTTTCTGGAAGTTCCACACATCTATTTTTGACATTAAAACAGAATTATTAGAAAACTAAACATAGAAGGAATATTTCTTATTCTAGTACCTGCTTAATTTTAAAAAGCTAAAGTATGTCCAAACATCTGCCTTCTTTTACAGAATATCATGAAAATAGCATCCTGAATTTTTTCATGTCAATTTGTCTCTGTTTTATTATTTATTTTATCTTTTCATCACGAAATCCCATTAATCATACCATATCTTTTTCTTTTTTCTTTTTTTTGCTTTTTGGGTCACACCCAGCGATGCCCAGGGGTTACTCCTGGCTCTGCACTCAGGAATTACTCCTGGCGGTGCTTGGGGGACCATATGGGATGCCGGGGATCGAACCCGGGTCGGCCACGTGCAAGGCAAACGCCCTACCCGCTGTGCTGCTATCACTCCGGCCCCCATATCTTTTTCATACCATCTTGAAGTCTGCCTGTTGTCCATCGTCTTTCTGAATAGAATAGGCAGAACACTAGACGAAAGACAGTTATGCGAGCAAGCCAGGTTCCAAAAAGGATTCAGCTCGACCATATCCACACAGTGACCAAGCTGTGTCTAACATTCAGACATTAACATTTAAAGAAGGCCTTTAATTCTGTTGAGGCTGAAGCAGTCATCGAAGCCCTAGCCAAAAAGGGCATTCAAACTCAGTACATGAAGATCCTCAGAGAGCTGTATTATGGATTCGCCAGCAGGATCTCACCATTCTACAAGGAAGTGATCATTGACATAAAGAGAGGGTTTCAGCAGGGTGATACCATTTCACTAAAACTCTTCAGGGCCACCCTCGAGAACATCATGCGACGACTGGAATGGGAAGGAATGGGAGTAAAGATAGACGGTCAGCAACTATCAACTGCGCTTTGCTGATGACATCATTCTAATAACACCAAACATTAGCCAAGTGGCACAAATGCTGGCAAACTTTGACCGCGAGTGTGGAAAAGTAGGACTGCAGCTGAATCTCAGCAAAATGATGTTCAGGAAAAATGAACTAGTCCCTGATGTTCCATTTGCTCTCAATGGAACGAACATCTTCGAATGCAACGGCTATGTGTACCTGGGTCGAGAACTCAACATGAGGAACAACTTGGTGCCAGAACTACACAGGGGGAAGAGAGCAGCGTGGGACGCCTTCAAGAGTGTCCAAGAAGTGGTTAGGAGGATGAAGAAACTGGCTCCGGACACATCTTTTTAACTCCACCATTCTTCCTGCACTAACATAAACCTCAGAGACCTGGGCCCTACGCAAACAGGATGAGAACGCTATTTGAGTATCCCAAAGAGGAATCGGAAGAGCTATGCTTAAAGTATCAGTTTCACTCAAGTCAGAGAAGGAATCCTGAGTTCCGACCTCCTTCGATGATCAAGAATTAGGGACACTGTCTCATTTGTCAAGGCATTGAAAATCAGATGGGCCGGACACGTAATGTGATTTAGAGACGACCGCTGGACTAGAGCTGTTACCAACTGGATTCCACAGGATGTCAAAAGACTGCGTGGCCACCCACCTATGAGATGGTCAGACTTCTTCGTCAAAACCCTGGACGAACAGTTTGAGGCTCTTTGTGTTCCTGGAATGAGCAGATGCCATTGGGCTACACTAGCACATGACAGGGACGAATGGAGATGTTACTGGAACCCACTCAAGCAAATTGAAGATCAATCAGACAAAAAATGACAAGTGACAAGATTTTGTTTCTGTTGTATTATTTATTTTATCTTTTTCATACCATTTAGACAATACTCTAAGGAAAGAACAAAAGTTGTGAAGTGACAGGATTGAAAGGAAAAAAGATAAAATTTTGTTATTTATTGAGCAACATCACAGGGTTTGGGGATTGTTTTGTGGGACTTGTGGTGGGCTCCTCCTGGCAGTGCTCAAGGCTGAATCTTTGCTCTATGCTCAGGAATCACTCCTGGCAGTGCTGGAGACTTTACACCATGCCAGGGACCAAACCAAGGTTGACTTCAAGCCTTAACATCTTACTTCTGTATAGTTTTCTTGAGTTTTAAACTCAGAGTCTGTTAGATAGGTTTATTACACATCATTTTAGTGGACTACATTTAATCTTCTCCCTCCCACACCTTGATATTAAGTAATTTTGGTGCCTTCCACTTCTATATGAAATTACTTTTCATTTTGTAAGAATCCCATTAATATTTCTTGCAAGACTGGGTTGATGATCATAAATTTCTTTATATTTTGCTTACCTGTAAAACTGTGCTTATTTCTACCCAAAAAAATCTGTGAGAATATTTTTCTTGGCTGAAAATATGTTTTCTCAGCAATTAAAAAAGATATGTTCACTCTATATGTCATTGAAGTGCTCTTTATAATTTTGCAGTGCTTTTTATAAACAATCACATTATTTCTAAGATTTGGAAACAATGCAAATGTCCAACAACAGATGAATGGATAAAGAAATTGTGTCTACATCCAAAAGAACAAAAGCAACCGCTGTTGGAGAGGATGTGGGGAGAAAGGGACCCTTCTACACTGCTGGTGGGAATGCCGGCTAGTTCAGCCCTTTTGGAAAACAGTATGGACGACTCTCAGAAAACTAGAGGTTGAGCTCCCATTTGACCCAGCAATACCACTGCTGGGAATATATCCCAGAGAGGCAAAAAAGTACAATCGAAACAACATCTGCACATGTATGTTCATCGCAGCACTGTTTACAATAGCCAGAATCTGGAAAAAACCCGAATGCCCCAAAACGGATGACTGGTTGAGGAAACTTTGGTACATCTATACAATGGAATACTATGCAGCTGTTAGAAAAAAGGAAGTCAAGAATTTTGTAGTTAAGTGGATGGGCATGAAAAGTTTCATGCTGAGTGAAATGAGTCAGAAAGAGAGAGACAGACATAGAAAGACTGCACTCATCTATGGTCTATAGAATATCAGAGTGGGAGACTAATACCCAAGAACCGTAGAAATAAGTACCAGGAGGTTGACCCCATGGCTTCGCGGCTGGCCTCACGTTCCGGGGAAAGGGCAACTCAGAGAAGCGATCACCAACTACATTGTAGTTGAAGGCCATGTGGGGGAAAGGAGTTGCGGGCTGAATGAGGGCTAGAGACTGAACACAGCGGCCACTCAACACCTTTATTGCAAACCACAACAGCTAATTAGAGAGAGAGAACAGAAGGGAATGCCCTGCCACAGTGGCAGGGTGCGGTGGGGGGGAGATGGGAGTGGGGAGGGTGGGAGGGACGCCGGGTTTACGGGTGGTGGAGAATGGGCACTGGTGAAGGGATGGGTTCCCGAACTTTGTATGAGGGAAGTATAAGCACAAAAGTGTATAAATCTGTAACTGTACCCTCACGGTGATTCTCTAATTAAAAATAAATAAATTATAAAAAAAAAAAATTAGATATTGAACTCCCACTTGACCCAGCAATACCACTGCTGGGAATATATCCCAGAGAGCCAAAAAAGTATAATCGAAATGGCATCTGCACATGTATGTTCATCGCAGCACTGTTTACAATAGCCAGAATCTAGAAAAAACCCGAATGTCCCAGAACGGATGACTGGTTGAGGAAACTTTGGTACATCTATACAATGGAATACTATGCAGCTGTTAGAAAAAAGGAGGTCATTAATTTTGTATTTAAGTGGATCGGCATGAAAAGTTTCATGCTGAGTGAAATGAGTCAGAAAGAGAGAGACAGACATAGAAAGATTGCACTCATCTATGGTATATAGAATAACAGAGTGGGAGACTAACACCCAAGAATTATAGAAATAAATACCAGGAGGTTGACTCCATGGCTTGGAGGCTGGCCTCATATTCTGGGGAAAGGGCAACTCAGAGAAGGGATCACCAACTATAATGTAGTCAAAGGCCATGCGGGGGAAGGGAATTGCGGGCTGAATGAGGGCTAGAGACTGAGCACAGTGGCCACTCAACACCTTTATTGCGGGCCGTAGCAGCTAAATAGAGAGAGAGAACAGAAGGGAATGCCCTGCCAAAGTGGCAGGGTGGGGTGTGGGGGAGATGGGATTGGGAAGGGTGTGAGGGACGCTGGGTTTACGGGTGGTGGAGAATGGGCACTGGTGAAGGGATGGGTTCCCAAACTTTGTATGAGGGAAGTATAAGCACAAAAGTGTAACTGTAAATCTGTAACTGTACCCTCACGGTGATTCACTAATTAAAAATAAATAAATTTAAAAAAAAATGAAAAAAAAAAAAAAAAAAAAGAAATTGTGTCTATACACACAATGGAATACTACTCAGTTATAAAAAATATGGAATCTATTGTTACAACTTGGAGGAGGTAGAGAGGGGTAATGTTAGCCAAAATAATTCATAGGGAAAAGGACAATGCTTGATGATGTCACTTATATGTGGTATATAAAGAAAGAAAGCTAATCAGGGCCAGAGAAATACTATCACTTGTCTTGCTGTGGCTCACCTGAGTTCAATCCCTAGAATTCCATATGGTCCTCTAAGCCTGCTAGAAGTGATCCTTGAGTACAAAGCCAGGATTCATCCTTGAGCACCACTGGGTATGGCCAAATAATAATAATAAAAATTATAAAGAAATGGAGTAAACAATGTACAATGTAAGCAATACCCTTCAATTCTGAAAACAGAAATGAAGTTACCAATTGGGACAGGGAGACAGTTGGGGACAGGAAAAGAAAGATTAAAAGTGATGTAAGGTCAGAGGTGCACGGTCTTCAGCACTTTATGGTGGTGGTTCAGAAGTAACTCTAAACCCCAAACCATAGACTATTGTAACACTGTTGTACCCAGGTTACCTCACAATTAATAAAATATTTTTTTACAAAAAGAATGTTTCCTCAGAACTTTGAATATCAGTTGCCACTTCCCCCCCACACACACACCTTCTGTTCTTCCATGGAAAAGTCTGTAAACAGACTAAAAGAGATTTTGTTTGTATTATTTGTTTTTTTGCCCCAGACTCTTGTTGTATGTTGTTACACATGAATTAAAACATTTCTTAGGCTGTGTCTAGTTGGATTTTTAATAAGTTTTTTAAATCTGTCATATTTGGATATTATTGTTTCTATCCCAAATTAGTGATGCTATTATTTCTTCAGAGAATGTCTGTACTGCTTTCTCTTCTGGAACTACTCACATATGCTCCTCTTAATATTGTTCCTCTTTACATCAGTTCATAGAACTTAGACTCTATTCCATCTGAAAGATCTTGATTTTTTTCTATTTTCAATTATTTAACGTGTATTTAGGTACTGTATTTTCCAACTATTGCTCATCTTATTTGTTAAGCCCCTTAACTCTAATCTTTAACTCTGACACTGACTTTTTAAAAATTTGTTAATTGAATCACAGTTACAAAGTTGCTCATGATTGGGTTTCAGTCCATATAACGTTCCAACACTCATCTCTTCACCAGTGCACATTTCCTACCACCAATGTCCCCAGTTTCTCTCCTGACCACCCCCAGAGTACGCTCACATGCATTCTCATTCTCTCTCTCTCTCTCTCTCTCACACACACACACACACACTCTCTCTCTCTCTCTCTCTCTCTCTCTCTCTCTCTCTCTCTCTCTCATTATTTCTGCTGGAAACAAGTTAGTGCTTCTGTGTCATTGTTCCACATGTTGCTTGTCCATTGTTTTTCTAGTATATCTCAACTGGAAGAACTAGTTTGAAAGTCTCTCTCTGAAGTCCTCTGCACCACTACAGTTGGATTCCCCCAGGTCCGTGCTTTGCTGAGCTATTACTCACAGATTCCTATTTCATCATTTCATTTATTTTTATTTTATTAAATTGTGGCGGCGGGGGTGGGGTGAAGGGTGGGGGGCGGCATGTTGGGGCCACAAGTGACCGGCTCAGAGGTCACTCCTGGCTCTCACTCATGAATCACCCCTGGTGGTGCTCGAGGAACCATATGGGGTGCTGGGATGGAAGCCCAATCAGGGTCAGCTGTGTGCACCCGCCTCTGTACTATGGCTCCAGCCACCTCCTCATTTTATTGAATGTGACTCCTTAGTTACTGTGTGAGGAGTTAAGTACCGAATTCCGAGTTTGGGGTGTGGATCTTCTCTCTGCTTTGTGGCCTGGAGGACGAAATCCGAGGGTATCTCCCCAGAATAGCTGGCAACTATCCTGACGTTGGTAGACTGAGCTAGAAGATTGGAGGCCTAGCACCCACGCAGGCTCGAAGCCAAGACGGAGAGTGCAGAGCACACGAGTCCCTGTCGGGGCCGAGGAGGGTGGGGTTCGCAAGCACCCCCTCTCCTCTTGGCTGGTCTTGCCTTTCCACACAGCTCAGATTTCCAACGAACTCCCCAGGGGTCTAACTCTGACCTGTAGGCGTCACTGCCCAGTTCTTGCGGGAGGATGCAAGACAACAGGAGACCTAGGACTTCGTGGATTGGACATAGAAGGTCTCCAGGCTCCAGGACATCAGGGAAGCGCAGCGAGGTGCTTCTCATCAAGGCTCTGAAAGGCGCATTTTTTCCATTACTAGCTACCATCCATCTCGTGGTCCGATGCTCTGAGGGTACAAGAAACACTTCAGGTGAACTCAGTCGCAGTGGAGTCAGCTCCGCCCTTCCCCCCCACCATGTAGTAGACACGTACTGCCCCTGACCTTGCCGATAAGAAGGCCACGGGTGGTCATGCTCATGCCATTCTTCCACTTGTCTGTTTCGGGTCACACCTGGGGGTGCTGTCCGTGGTATAAGGGACCACGTGGTGCTAGACATGGAATTTGGGCTTCTTGAACACAAAACCAGAGTTCTGGCATTGAACCTGGCTCCCTTGACCAACTCTTTCAGCTCTAAGGAGCTCTACAATTTGGCCCCAAAGTCCATTCACTCCCATCTGGGAGATGGGGTGCAGAATCAGTGGTCAGTTCCCACCCTGGATCAGAGTGATCACTTTTTTTAAATTTTTTTTTTAATTGAATCACCATGTGGAAAGTTACAAAGCTTTCAGGCTTATGTCTCAGTTACACAATGCTCAAACATCCATCCCTTCACCAGTGCACATATTCCACCACCAAGAACCACAGTAAATCTCCCCCCTCACCCCCCACCTCCCCAGCCCCCCCCCACTCTTGCAGATGCCCACCAGCGCAATCTGGGTCATCTGTGTCTGCCCCAGTAGCCTGCTCCCCGCTCTCCTGCAGGTAAGTCTCTGAGGCGGGTGGATCCCAGAGTCCCAGTGCCCCCCCCCATGATCTTAGCAGAATTTCCTGTCCTCTCCCATGTCCCGTTTCCAGTCTTCCTGGACCTCCTCTCACCTTTCTCACCCCTGCACTTAGATGTGGAGTGGCAGAGAGTATAGCATTACCCGTCTGGATGGAATCTCCTCTTGTAGACTGTTAGATTATTTGGACCCCAGCAAGCAGTGCTCAGGGCTTACTGTTGGCTCTGCCCTCAAGGATCAGTCTTGGCATACTTGGGGAACCATCTGGGGTGTTGGGGGTCAAGCCTCGGTTGACCATGTGTAAAACAAGCTGTACTACCACTCTGGCCCCTTTCTCAAGATTTTATTTTTTCCATACCTGACAGTACTCAGGGGCTACTCCTGGCTCTGCACTCAGGAATGACTCCTGGTGGTGCTTAGGGGACCATGTGGATTGCCAGGGTTCCAACCTGGGTCAGTCTCAGGGAAGGCAAACACCCTCCCTGCTTGCGGGAGATGCTGTACTAGAGATACTGTACTAAAGATACTGTACTATCTCTCCAGCCCACCCTCGAGATATTTTTGAGAAAATTATTTATCCAAACATTGATGAAAGATTATCTTTTGGTAACTAAGGGTTTTGTTTTTGTTTTTTAATGATATCAGACATTGACAACGTTATTGACAAAGCTTAATTAATCAGACATTGATAAAGTTCCTGTAGTAGGATAAGTGGTGCTGCTCACAAATGAATGGGATAGAGCTGCTATCTTCATGACAAAGGCATGCTTCCTGGGTGCATGGAGTGTGAACAATGAGAACCAGTGGTCAAAGGAGATTTTGGGAGGGGCGGGGGAACTGAGTCACTCTGTGAAGAAAAACACTCTTACATTTCTAGCAATAGTCACATAGATTTTTTTTAACCCTTCATGTGAAAGAAAGAAAACAGTTTATTTCTCGGTTAGTTGCTTTTTTCTGCATGGAAATTTACTCATCCTAGAAAAAAAATGGTTTAGCATTACAGGGTGTTTTCTACTGTTCCTTTACAATTATTTGTCTTTTTAGGCTCATATTGATATTCATTTTTTAAGTTTCTAAAATTTGTTATTTGGGTATATTCTCTCTCAGTTATTGTCAGTTTTAGTAATAATTTATAGATTTTGTTTATCTGTTTAATGAGCTCTCCTTAGGTTTCTTCAAATTTCTTTATACTTTTCCTATTATTTACTTCTGCTCTAAGCTTTATTGTTCTCTTTTATATGCTGACTTTAGTTTCATATTCTAGTTTCTTTTTTTTTTTTTGCTTTTTGGGTCACACCCGGCGATGCACAGGGGTTACTCCTGGCTCTGCACTCAGGAATTATCCCTGTCGGTGCTCAGGGGACCATATGGGGTGCTGGGAATAGTACCTGGGTAGGCCACATGCAAGGCAAATGCCCTACCCGCTGTGCTATTGCTCCAGCCCCTATTCTAGTTTCTTAAGAGCAAAGTTACAGTGGTATATTTAATATCGATCTTTTTAGTTTTATGTTTTTATTACCACTTTGTTTTTTTAGGGCCTGTACTCTGTGGTGCTCAGGAATTACTCCTGGCTCTGTGCTCAGCGATCATTCTTGGCAGTGCTCAGGAAACAGTATGCAGTGCCACAGATTAAACCAGGATCAGTAACGTGCAAAGCAAATGCCTTAACCCCTGGGCTGTGGCACTGCCCCTTCTTGATTTTAAAAAAGCATATGTAGGGGCTGGAGCGATAGCACAGCGGGTAGGGCGTTTGCCTTGCACGCGGCTGACCCGGGTTCTAATCCCAGCGTCCCATATGGTCCCCTGAGCACCGCCAGGGGTAATTCCTAAGTGAAGAGCCAGGAGTAACCCCTGTGCATCGCCGGGTGTGACCCAAAAACCAAAAAAAATAAAAATAAAAAATAAAAATAAAAAAGCATATGTAGGGGCCGGAGCGATAGCACAGCGGGTAGGGCATTTGCCTTGCACGCGGCTGACCCGGGTTCTATCCCCAGCATCCCATATGGTCCCCCAAGCACTGCCAGGAGCAATTCCTGAGTGCAAAGCCAGGAGTAACATCACTGGGTGTGACCCAAAAAGCAATAAATAAATAAATAAATAAATAAATAAATAAGCATATGTACTGAGTTCTGCATGCATGCCACCACAGTGGATGAACGTTTTTCACCACCTCCCCACCAACACAATTGTTCCCATTGTTTTTTATATGTGCCATTCTCAGTGGTGTGAGATGGTAATCTCATTGTCGCCTTGATTTGGATTTCTCTGATAAGTGATGGTGAGCATTTTTCATATGCCTGTTGCCCCTCTGTTGGTCTTTCTTGTTCATTTCCTCTCCCCATTTAGGGGTTTGGGGGCATTTGTATATTTTGTTGCTGATCTTTGTGAGTACTTTATATATCTTAGATATCAACCTTTTATCTGATTGTTGACCACGAATATTTTCTCCCATTCAGTTAACTACCTTTTAGTTTTTGCCCATGTGTCTTTCCGTGCAGACACTTTGTACCTCATGGTGTTTTAATAAAGTAAAATTTGGAGAAAAAAATTTAATAATACAAAAACAAAGGGCTGGAGCGATAGCACAGCGGTTGGGTGTTCACCTTGCACGCGGCCGACCTGTGTTCAATTCCTCCGCCCCTCTCGGAGAGCCCTGCAAGCTACCTAGAGTATGGAGTCTGCACGGCAGACCCTGGCAAGCTACCCGTTCGTATTTGATATGCCAAAAAATAGTAACAATAAGTCTCTCAATGAGAGACATTACTGGTGCCTGCTCGAGCAAATCGATGAGCAACGGGATGACAGTGACAGTGACAAAAACAAAAGCATATGTACCTCTAAATTTACCTCTAAGGACTGGGTTAGCCACATTTTCTAATTTTAACATGTGTTGTTGTTTATAGCCTTTAAAATATTTTAAGGACTGGAGCAACAGCATAAGTAGGGGCTTTTTTTTTTTTTGCATGCTGCCAACCAGGGTTTGATCCCTGACATCACATATGGTTCCCTGAGCCTACCAGGAGTGATTTCTGAGCGCTGTCAGGTATAGCCTAAACAAAAAGCAAATACATGTTTTCAACTTTTTTCTTATAATTTCAAGTGTGACCCATTGGTTATTTTAAAATGTGTTATCTAGTTGTTTCCATGAATTTCCTCTATTACTTGATTTAGATTTGTAATACTATTTTTTCAATTTTAAACGCTTCTAAATTTGTTGTCTTGATTTTTAGCTTAATAGGCTCATCATATAGAATGTTTCATGTGCAAAACTACTCAACACAGTATTGGCAAGTTGAATCCAACAGTCTACATCAGAAAATAATTCATGTGACCAAGTGAGATTCATACCAAAAAACAAAGCTGGTGTAGAATTTTTGTGGGTTTTTTGTCATACCCAGTGATACTCAAGGGTTACTCCTGGTTCTGCACTCAAAAATCACTCCTGGTGGTACTCAGGGGACCATATGGGATGCCAGGGATCAAACCCAGTCCACAGTGTGTAAGACAAGTGCCTTATCCAATTTACTATCACTCCAGCCTTTGGTATAGCATTTTTAAACCAATTTATATAGCCCATTGCATCTATAGGCTAAACCAGAAAAATCTTATCACTATATTAGTAGATGAATAAAAATCCTTTAAGAAAACCCAATGGCCAGTCATGAGTTTTAAAAACTCACAATAGGAACCTAGGAAAATATCAACTTAATAACTATCCATTGAGAAGCTACATCTAAGCTCGAACTCAATGATGAGAAATTAGTAGTTTTCTCTTAATATCGGAAGTAGGTGGGGATGTCACCTCACACTACTTCTTTACCGCATCATGCTAGATGCTTTAACTAGTGCCAAAAGACAAGAAAAGGAAACTAACGGCATAGAGATATGATGAAATAAATAAAACAATATTTGTTCACTTACAAGAATATTATCTCTTTGGAAAATCCAATAATCAACAAAATCAGCTCTGGAATTTTATACATACTACTAGCAAAGTTGAATACAGATTAATTCAGAAAATTTTGATCCCTTTTATATAAACCAGCAAAGAGCATGTGGAACTTGACATTAAACATATATTACTATTTATAGTAATGCTTTCCAAATAAGATATTTCAGTACAATATTATAAAGTATGTTAATATTCTACATGAAGAAAACTATCTTTCTAAAAAGGAAATGAAAGAACTAAGTAAATGGGGAAGAGGTTGATGTTCACAGCTAAGAAGACTGAATTTTCTCCAGCTGTCAGTACTTTTTAACATGATCGCTAGATTGAACATAATCACAATTCACATAGCAGCAAGTTATGTTTAGAAACTGATTCTAAAGTTTATATGGAGTAACAGAAAACCCAGAATAGCTAATGTGATGTTGAAGGAGAAGAATAAAGTCAGAAAACTTGCATTATTGGCTTGAAAGCTCACCCGAAAGCTACAGCAATCAAGACAGTAGACTCCCGAGGAGACGCCAGACAACTAGATCACGGAGAAAGAACAGATCCCAGAAATAGATCTCCATCGGTTTAGTTGACTTTAATAAAGGAGCAGAGACAGTGTAATGGAGAATAATTGCTATTTTTAAATGGTGCCAAACAACTATGCATCCATATGACTATATAAACCTAAACACAGGCTTTACATAATTAAAAAAATTAGCTGTAAATGAATCAGTGACCTAAATGTGGCACAGAAAACTATAATGTTCCTGGACAAGAACTGAGTGCTGAAAGGAGGTAAGGGCATATACAAGATAACCTTTTAGTACCTGTATTGCAAACTATAATTCACAAAGAGAGAGAGAGAGAGAGAGAGAGAGAGAGAGAGAGGAGTGAGAGAGCGTGCCTGCCTGCCATAAAGGCTGGGATTGAGGGGGTGGTGGTGGGAGGAAAATTGGGGACATTGGTGGTGGGAAATGTACACTGGTGAAGGGATGGGTGTTGGAACATTATATGACTGAAACCAAATCATGAACAACTTTGTAATGTGTGTATCTCACAGTGATTCAATAAATAAGTAATTTAAAATTTATTATTGTTATTATTTTTACTTGGGTAGTGGAGGTCACGTAATGTGATTTGGAGATAACTGCTGGACTAGAGCTATTACCAACTGCATTCCATTGGATGTCAAAAGACCACGTGGCCACCCACCTACAAGATGGTTGGATTTCTTTGTCAAAACCCTGAACAAACGGTTTGAGGCTCCTCGTGTTCCTGGAGCAAGCAGATACCACTGGGATACACTAGCACGCGACAGGGACAAATGGAGATGTTACTGGTGCTTGCATGAGCAAATTGAAGATCAAGGGGATGACAACTGATACAAGTGACTATTTTTACTTGAAAGACACTCTCAGAGAGTTGAAGATGAGTCCTGGAATACAAGTGGGAAGTCCAGTGGTGATCCCACTAGAGTGGCCCCTCAGCATCTTCAGGTATGATCCCTCCCCAAAATCAAAGCAAATAGCATTGTGTGTCTCTCTCCTGCTGCTTCACTCTCCCCATCCTCCTCCCCTTCTCCTCTTTCTGTCAAAAGAATTTGTGTGACCTGGTACTGGACAAAGAGTTCTTGGTACTGGTTACAGAGTAATCATCCACATCATGGAAAGCTGAACATTGAAAACTGGACTGTATCGAGAAGAAATGTTTTATGTCCCAAGCATCCTGGCAAACAATGCCTTAAAAGCCTCCCTGTGTCTGCTTGAGCCTCAAGAAATCTTGTGCATGTTGAAATATACGTTCAAATATTGGACTCTGTGCTTAGGAAATCATCTAAGCTAGTTATTATCATGAAAAAGCTCAGTTGCCAATTGATCTGTAAGTAATTATCTATAGACAATATCTATAATTATAAATAGTATCACAAGTAAACATAGAAGATCTAAGTGTGAAGATTGCTACATAAAGTATCATGACTGCCTGAAAAGTGAAGATTAAGTGGGCATTATAGCTATTCGAATAAATTTTAATGAAATAAGAATGCTTATGATATTTATAGTAAACTGTTTTCATGAAAAACCTGGCATGTCTGTGTTTTATGATTAGATCAAATTTTAACAATAAGCATCTCCAAGAGTAATAATGTGTTAATCATTAAGTTCTTTGTGATCTCCCAGTGCATCTACTATCTCCTATCAAGAAAGAGAATATAAATTAATATAAACTAAAAAAAAGTCAAATTGAACTTAGTGCAGGAAACTGGCTTCCAGAAATAAAAAAAACACCTGCATTTTGACAAAATGTGAATGCATACTAATAACGTGATGGTGAGAATAGGTCACATAACAATGGCATCCAAACAAATGAGTATAATCAAAATCAAGCATGTTAGCTGTGGTGAGGCTATTTATTTTTCTCAGATCTGGAGAATCCTTTTAGGTATCAGACAATCCATGATGATTAGGGAAGGGAAGGTCCCTCCTTAGCTGGGAGCAGATTGCTGTTCAATAATGCATTCTGGGTGCATTGTCCAGTCTCACCTTTTCTTCTTTGGCTCTGAAACTTTCTTAATCTTCGCAATGATGATAAACCTTCTTTTTCCTTTTTTTTCTTTTCTTTTGCTTTCCTCTTTTTCAAGAACATTTTAGGAGTAAATGACTAGCAAATTGAATTTCTCTGCATAACAAAGCCTTTCTAATGCAATCAGGTCCACCATAAGTGGAAGCTGCCAAAGAAAATGCTGAGGAATTCTTGCCACAGTACAAAAACTACAGATTCAATCTTAGTTTTGAAACTTTGTGGTAAAATCAAGCTAGAGCTAATTGCCATGTAAATGTCTATTTCTCTTTTTTTTTAAGCTTTTGGGTCACACCCAGCCAAAACCAGCTTGGGTTAATCCCAGCTCTACACCCAGGAGTCACTCCTGGCAGTGGTTGGGAGGCCCTATAGAATGCCAAGGATCGAACCTGGGTCTGCTGCATGCAAGGCAAATGCACTACCACTGTCTCCATTTCCATCCCGTGTTCTAGCTGATCCTGTGTGCCCCAACTACCCTTTTCCAATGGAAGTCATTGTTTTGTTCCCTGTAAAGTTAATTTGCGTGCATCACAGAATTTGTCTGTGTGAGCATCCCAGTCACAGAAAATTTTGGGATGCACCCGGAAGCTACATTATTTCATTCAAATGGATGTACTCCTCTACATCACAGCCTGCCAAGGACTGACAATGCAACCACTAATCTCCAACACAAAAGAGAAATGTTGACATCTTTGCCTTCTAGGAATGAGACAAATTTACCCATTTCCTTGATTTGTTTTAACAAAGACCTGTATGCCATAAACTTTGGGGATATTGAATATATTGAAATGTATTGAAATATTTGGAAATATTAAAAATATTAATGGGATCCTCTTACTTGAGTGAAACGTGGTACTCTAAGAATAGCTGTTTCAGTTCCTCTTTGGGAGACCCGAATGGTGTTCTTATCCTGTTTGTTTTGTTTTTTTAATTTTATTGAATCACTGTGAGATAGATTACAAGCTTTCATGTTTGGGTTGCAATCACACAATGATCAAACACCCATCCCTCCACCAGTGCACATATCCCCACCACCAATATCTCCGGTAAAACCCCCCTTTCCCACCCTCCTCCTGCCTCCATGGCAGACAATATTCCCCACACTCTCTCTCTATTTTTGGACATTAAGACTTGCCTGTTTTTGTAGGGCCCAGAGAAGGAATCCGGAGTTCTGACCTCCATCGACGATTGAGGATCAGGGACACTGCCTCATTTGTCAAGACATGGAAAATCAGATGGGCTGGACACGTAATGTAATTTGGAGACGACTGCTGGACTAGAGCCATTACCGACTGGATTCCATATCAGAAGAATGCCTGGCCTCCCATCTACGAGATGGTCAGACTTCTTTGTCAAGACCCTGAACAAACGGTTTGATGCTCTTTGTATTCCTGGAGCGAGCAGATTTCATTGGGCTACACTAGCACGCAACAGGGACAAATGGAGACATTACTGGCGCCAACTCGAGGAAATTGATGAACAATGGGATGACAAGTGATACAAGTGATTAAAGGGATCCAAAGTAGAAAAGAAATGAAATCTGTTTACTGTTAATATGGTTACACAAACACACACACAATACACACACACACACACACACTCCTAAAGATTCCACTCAAATGGTAGCACCCGTAAATGACTTCAATAAGACACAAGAATACGAAGTTAATATACAAATCATATACACTGATAGTCATCTGTCAGAGCATGAACTAAAGGAACAATTCCATTTACAATAGCAAGCACCCAAACTAAAGAAACACCTGATAGATTTGGGAATCCTATCAGGCACAGACAGTGGGACAGAGACAAATAAAGTGAAGGAAATAGGATACGTTTCTTGGAGTATGTTCCTGGGCGAGCTCCAAGAACTCCAGGGATAAGGCGGAGGTAGAGTCATGCCCTGGGAGAGACTGAGGGGGTTTTTAAGTTGTCTTGGGCAGAAAAAGGGGTGAAGGGAACAAAAAACAGTGGAACCGGTGTGCTTGGTCTGGGCTGTTATCTGTAGGGGATACATGTGAGAAAGCATGGAATGCGGCCTGGGGACTTCCTGTTGCCAGGTGGGACATAAGTCCTGTATTCTTCACTGGGGACAGGGTGACCTGATTCTGGGAATGTTGCTGACTCATCAACCAGTCACAATTTGGTCCTGGTCACCATTTTGTCAGAGCGAATCTCACAATACCTAGAAATGGAGCTAAATTGAAGATAAGGTCAAGATAGGCTAGATTGCATCAGGCAAAGATAGTCACCAGCCCCAGGTCTATCTCAGAAAATTTCCTGATGACAGAGATGGGGAAGCCTTCAGCATCTGCACACATACTTTACTTGCTCCTGTCCCTCCATTGCACACCTCCAAAAAAGCTGCTAGAAAGCAGAGTGGGACTGGAGAGATAGCATAGAGGCGAGGGTGCTTGCCTTGCATGGTCCCAACCTGGATTTGATCCCCAGCATCCCATATGGTCTCCTCAGCACTGCCAGGAGTGATTCCTGAGTGCAGAGCCAGGAGTAAGCCCTGAGCATAACTGGCTGTGCTCCCCTTAAGATAAAATAAAATAAAATGATGGAGTCTGAAATTTTTAAAGAAAGCAGATGGCATTAGAATGGTAGAGGTTCTTGATTGGGAAACACACAGACTCATTTTGTCAGCGCTACACCCAGAGTCCATGAGAGGACACTTTACATCATAATTCAATAATATTTCCATCTTCCCAAATGTACTCCATTTGGAAGAACACCATGTGATTTGTACAGAACGAAGAACAACTAATTTTTTAACTAGCTTGTTCACAAATAACAAGTCCTTTGACTTCTAGGGGATTTTTCTAGTGGGATCCACATCCAGCAGTTCTCAGGGTGAGGGTGGCAGGGTCTTCAGTGTGGGGGATCAAACTCAGGACCTCTGACACATTATCAATGTACTCCACCACCTGACCTCTCCCCTGCTTCCATTTTGCTTTTTTTCTAACATGCGTAGAAGAAAGGCAAGTCATTCTTTACCCCTTTACCATTAGGCAAGACAAATATTAGAACTTGGTTTGTTTATGTGATAAATTTATGCCTTCTAAAGTGAAATTATTTATTTGGTATTTTCTTTTTTCTATAAAAGTGATGCCTATGCCTTCTTGCTCTTAATCACAGGGGGAAAATATATGTTTATATACAGAGTTCTAGTATCAGATCTGCAAGTGATGAAAATTCCTACAGTTTCATAAAAAATAAAAATAAAAAAGCTATTTCACAGCAAACATTTCCATTTAAACTATAATCCTTTATTAGATTCAAATCTGGACACATCTAAAATCAGGGACTGATGGCTGAAAACTTATAAACTCTGAGAACCAGAACAGTCCGTGAAGTTTGAACTCTCTAGGAGAAGCACAGCATAGCAAAGACGGGGGGACAGATCAGTCAGGGAATTAGCAGTGTCCACTGATCTGCCCAATCAGAAAGCTGAGTGAGAGGAAATATTCCAAGCAGAGTGCATATATTCTTTGGATCGTGTCAACACAAACTGCCATTGTTCTGTTTTTCAGGGTGTGTGACATTTAGAGTCATACATGGGGTACTCAGAGCTTCCTCCTGGCTCTGTGCTCAAGAATCATTCCTGGTGGGACTTGGGGATCTAACCCCATTAGCCCTGAGCACAGCAAATGCCATGCTCTCCCTGGCCCCTGCCACATTTAACACAACTGGATTTGGACCCAGAAGGTGCAAACTGTCCCCTCTAGTGGTGGATGTAATGCAGAATAAATTGGTTAGAGGGTTCAGGGGTTAGATGACCAGAAGGGTTAAGTGAAATGCATGGACGCTCTGATTGCAAGGAGTCTCGAGATTGTGGGCACTTACGCGACTGGGAGAATCAGAGCTGATGACAGGGAACAGGCATAGAAATGGGGGTGGGGAGAGTAACCCTTGGAAATGTTGGAGGTAGCTTGCAGTCCTCCAAATTGTATTATCTTTATTTGTCCATTATAACTCTTTATTCCCCAAGAGAGTGACTCTGAAAGTCATTTAATATCCCCTTAATGCAGGTATTTCTGTCGGTGAATTCCTTGTACAAGCCTCTTTTTTGGTCCAAAGACATCACTGTTCTCGGAAATGGAAGTGTGTACATCAAACTCCCCCTGGAGGAAATGAATTAGTCCCTGGAAGCTTAATCAAGTACTAAGAGAAAAGTGAAATTGCGATGGTGGATTCCTGCAGGCCTCACTTTCGGCCCCTTAGTTCTCAGCCCACCCAGGACTCAGCTCCCTTCCAGACTGCAGAAATGTACTGCCTTGATCATGTGGGGGCTCTATGTATCCTTCAGATTATCTGGCCACTGACCAGTCAGAGGATGCTCAAATCATTTGCTGCTGGAATTGATATCTTTGCAATGTTCTGGAAATGAAGATTCTTGTAGCTGAGAATTGCCTGTATCCCATAATGGTTGCTATGAATCTTACTTCCAACATTAAGGAAGCATTGTTTGGGGGAAAAACATCCAGAAACAAAGACTTGCATCCACTTTTTATCACAAGAATTCTGTCCTCTCTCATGCCTGCTTGGTAAGTCTCAGCTCACTAATAGGCTGTGATTGAAAACTTGGAGATTTACGACTCTTCAAAATACTGATGTGGTTTTTACACACAGCCTCCTAGAAATGACTGATGAGGAATCTGGAGGAGGAATGGCAGACTATTGGAAATCCGTGCTAAGAGCTGAGGCCAGTTTACTTCTGGGAGGAGACATAGGATCTAGCTAGTCTTTGGTTGATGAAAAGTTTGCTTTTTATTTTTTTAATGTGGGAGTTTTTTAATTCAATAATAAAATAGTCATTTAATAATAAATGACTATTTATTCAGTCATTGATTAAGCTGATTGAAGTAGGCATGAACTCCACATTACTTTAAAACATTTTTTAAATGGAAAACCCATGACATAGACCACTACAAAGCTCTTCATGGTTTGGTTTAAGCCATACAGTGATCCAGCACCCATGCCTCCACCAGTGACATTTCCCACCACCAATGTCCTCTGTTTCCCTCCCACCATCCCCCAACACCCCACCCCCCCACCCCAGCCTCCCTTTATGGGAGGCACTTACCTTTTTGTTCTCTCGCTCCTTTTTCTTTTGTGCATTATGGTTTTTAATACAGGTGTTAAGAGGTCATGGTGTTTGTTCAGGGCATCCAGTATTTTTATCAGACAGTAAGGCTAGAGTAGCTTTTCAATTGGGTGGCCATTTTCGGGTGTGGATGTGACTGCTAAGGCTTCTGGAAGTACAGGGAGATAAGGGGAGATAGCCCATCCTGGACCCCTTAATGAGAAGTTTTCCATATAACCCCTGACCACTCTGATAAGTTGTACACATGACCAGTCAGAAGTCCTGTGAAGTTCTCTATGGTTTTATCTCATTGGTTTTATGCCTCTGGTGCACGCAATTGTTCATTTACACTTATACTTTCTCTGTCCCTTCATTGATCTCGAGAGTCCATATTCTTATACAAGCTCTTGTTGATATCTATACTTCAGGAGGAAGATTTTTACCTCAGGCATCACCTTGACCACTGTGACCACCAGGCTTAATGACTATGTTCTCTGGTGGTTTTCAATTCCAACCAATGTGTATTTGAAAGCCACAAATGAGGCTTTTATGCCTTAAAAGAGATAACATACATTGATCAATATAGGTCTGTATTACTCATGTTTTAAGAGTCATACTTCTTTTTTAAATTTTTTTATTTATTATTTTTTATTAGTGAATCACTGTGAGATACAGTTACAAACTTATGAACTTTTGTATATGCATTTTAGTCACAGTGATTGTTTACCCATCTCTCCACCAGTGCCCATTCTCCTCCAACAATGATCCCAATATCCCTCACAACCCCCACCCCATCCCCCACCACCCCACCCTGCCTCTGCGGCAGGGCATTCTCTTTTGTTCTCGCTCCTTTTGGGTGTTGTAGTTTGCAATAGAGGTACTGAGTGGCCTTCATGTTCAGTCCATAGTCTACTTTCAGCTCGCATCTCTCAACCCAAATGGGTCCTCCCAACATCCTCTACTCGGTGTTTCCTTCTCTATCTGAGCTGCCTTTTCCCCCAGCATGTGAGGCCAGTTTCCAAGCTGTGGGGCAGACCTCCTGGTCCTTATCTCTACTACTCTTCGGTGTTAGTCTCCCACTGTGTTATATTATATTCCACAGATGAGTGCAATCTTTCTATGTCTGTCTCTCTCATTCTGACTCATTTCACTTAACATGATACTTTCCATGTTGATTCACTTATATGCAAATTTCATGACTTCATCTTTTCTGACAGCTGCATAGTATTCCATTGTGTAGATGTACCAAAGTTTTTTTAACTTTGTTTTTGTTTTTGGGCACTCCGGTTTTTTCCAGATTTTAACTATTGTAAACAGTGTTGCAATGAACATACAAATGCAGATGTCATTTCTACTATACCTTTTTGCCTCTCCAGGATATGTTCCCAGGAGTGGTATTGCTGGGTCAAATGGGAGCTCAATTTCTAATTTTTTGAGAATCGTCCATACTGTTTTCCAAAAAGGCTGAACCAGTTGGCATTCCCACCAGCAGTGGAGAATCCCTTTGTCCCCACATCTGAGTCAACAATGGTTGCTTTTGTTCTTTTGGAAGTGGGCCAGTCTCTGTGGTGTGAAATGATATTTTGATGTTGTTTTAATCTGCATCTCCCTAATGATTTCTGCATCTCCCTGATGATTAGTGATGTAGAACATTTTCTCTTGTGTCTTTTAGCCATTTATATTTCTTCTTTGGGAAAATTTCTGTTCATTTCCACCCCCGATTTTCTGATGGGGTTGGATGTTTTCTTGTTGTAGAGTTCAACCATTTCCTTGTATATCCTTGATATCAACCTCTTATCAGATGGGTATTGGGTGAATATCCTGTTCCATTCTGTAGACTGTCTTTGTATTTTGGTCACTGTTTCTTTTAAGGTGCAGAAGCTTCTCAGTTTAAGATAGTCCCATTTGTTTATTTAAGAGGCATAGATATTGAGTAAATATTCTTTTTTTTTTTTTTTTTTTGCTTTTTGGGTCACACCCAGCGATGCTCAGGGGTTACTGAGGTTACTGGCTCTGCACTCAGGAATTACTCCTGGCAGTTCTCAGGGGACCATATGGGATGCTGGGAATTGAACCCGGATCAGCCACATGTAAGGCAAATGCCCTACCCACTGTGCTATTGCTCCAGCTCCAGTATTGGGTAAATATTTTTTCCCATTCTGTGGGCTTTATTCATGAGCAGAGGGTAGAAGGCAGACGGAATAGAGAAGGGATCACTAAGAAAATGATGTCTGGAGAAACTAGTTTGGATGGAAGATGCATGCCAAAAGTAGATAATGGACCAAACATGATAACCTCTCAGTGTATGCATTGCAAGCCATAATGCCTAACAGTAGAGAGAGAGTATGGGGAACATTGTGTGCCATAGAGGCAGGGGGAGGGTAGGAAAGGGGAGTATATCCCTTTGGTGGTATTAGTGGTGGGGAATGTGCACTGGTGGAGGGATGGGTATTTGGTCATTGTGTGATTGTAACCCAAACATGAAAGCTTGTAACTATCTCATGGTGATTCAATAAAATTCAAAAATTTAAAAATAAATAAATAAATAAAAAGAGGCATACTTCTGGGGAACAGAATCAGGTGGACACTTGTTCTGATCAAAATTCTCCTGAGTCTTGGGGGCTGGAGCGATAGCACTGCGGGTAGAGCGTTTGCCTTGTACGCAGACGACCCGGGTTCGATTCCCAGCATCCCATATGGTCCCCTGAGCAACACCAGGGGTAATTCCTGAGTGCAGAGCCAGGAGTAACCCCCGTGCATTGCTGGGTGTGACCCAAAAATCAAAAAAAAATATTCTCCTGAGTCTTTTAGTTTTGCCTGGAGCAATAGCACAGCGGTTGGGCTTTCGCCTTTCACGTAGCCGACCCGTGTTCGATTCCTCCGCCCCTCTTGGAGAGCCCGGCAAGCTACTGAGAGTATGGAGCCCGCACGGCAGAGCCTGGCAAGCTACCCATGCGTATTGGATATGCCAAAACCAGTAACAATAAGTCTCTCAGTGAGAGACATTGCTGGTGCCCGCTCGAACAAATAGATGAGCAACAGGATGGCAGTGACTATTATCAGTATTGATGGATAAGTTGGTTATGGAGCAATAGCATAGCAGGTAGGGCATTTGCCTTGCACACGGCCTACCCGGTTTCAATTCCTCCATTCCTCTCGGAGACCCTGGCATGCTACTGAGAGTATCTCCCTCGTAATATGCAAGCTACCCATGGCATATTCGATATGCCAAAAACAGTAACAACAAATCTCACAATGGAGACATTACTGGTGCCCGCTCAAGCAAATTGATGATCAACGAGATGACAGTGACAGTGATGGATAAGTTAGGGGTTTGGAAATTTACAAATTTTCCTACTAACCTTATTTGGCAGATTTGATTATTTAAATATTTATTGCCCAAGAGAAAGTAGTACAAACTATTCAGGAGCTATGAGACACCTTCCCTCCCCCCCGTCACAATTTTGCTAGAAAGCATTTAGAGTTATAGCTACCCTCTATTAACTGAGAGCATGACCTCCAATTGAGACACAAAGTTTTAGCTCCTGGGTAATTTGTCAATAGACTTGGCATCCCCATCTGTGAATAAGCTCAAATAAACCATTCACTTCTGTACAAAATAGAAACATCATTTTTTCTTCTTCCTTTATCTTACTTAAATGAGCATGTGCTTAGGCCAGCAATCTGAAAATTGAATCTGTGTGTCATGGTAGTGTGTGTTTGATCTCAGGATGAATTATACACTAAACATGTCTAGGGAGCCCCATGAGAAGAACTCAGTGACCCACAAAGCTCACAGAGGGTTTAACTAAAGGCAATTCTTGGCCTGTTGAATGTAGAATACTGACTTTGGGGGATCAGACAACCCTGGCCCACAACAGAATAATGAAATATCAAAATGGCCAGGAGTTGAAATTCAGAAATACGATTCATGCACCAGAGAGATAGCATAGGATGCCAGGTATCTCCTGCATACTGCCCACTGTCATTCCTGAGCACAGGGTCAAGAATAGCCCCTGTAATTGGTGATGAAATTTTGAATGCCCGTAACAAATCATCATGAACAACTTTGTAAACCAGTGTTTATATAAAATGCAAGGGGAAAAGTTATGTATGTACGCCTTACCTATTTCATACTCCAAAATATATTTACACAGAATTGCTTTAAGTATTATTAATGACAGGTGGGACATGATTATTACCAGAACAAGATCCAAGTACAAAATAAAATTTAGGGTAATATACTTTAGATGGGCTGGAGCTATCGATAGCACAGTGGGTAGTGCGTTTGCCTTGCACAACCAGGGTTCAATTCCTCCACCCCTCTAGGAAATCCCGGCAAGCTATTGAGAGTATCTCACCCGCAGGGCAGAGCCTGGCAAGCTACCCATGGTGTATTCAATATGCAAAAATAGTAACAAGTCTCACAATTGATACATTACTGGTGCCCGCTCGAGCAAATAGATGAGCAATAGGATGACAGTGATACTCTAGATTACAGAGTTGAAAACATAAATTAGAATAGACATTTTCAAATATTGTATTAAATGATTTTAACTTCTTATTTACATAGGTCAAAAACAACTAGTAAAAGGGGACTGGAGCGATAGCACAGCAGACAGGGCATTTGCCTTGCACGCGGCCGACCCGGGTTCTAATCCCAGCGTCCCATATGGTCCCCTGAGCACCGCCAGGGGTAATTCCTGAGTGAAGAGCCAGGAGTAACCCCTATGCATCACCGGGTGTGACCCAAAAACCAAAAAAAAAACAACAACTAGTAATCACTAGTTGGTTTTTACTGATTTATTTTTCTGATCATTCTACTTGCCAGTTCTTAAAGTTTTGTTGGACTAAGCAATGTAAAATAAATGTGTTATATACAAAATGGGACAAGTTAGGATTGAGAAGAAATCTAGAGATATTGGTGGAGGGAAGGTCACACTGGTGGGTGAGAATACTAAATCCTTGAGGCAACTGTATAATAAACAACTTTGTAAATTACAATGTTTCTGATAAAAAATTTAAAAAATTAAATCATAGATAATGGCATTTAAAAAAGAGAAAAGAATAGCCCTTAAACACTGATGGGTGTGGCCCCAAACCTATCCCCCATTCAAAATAAATATGATTCACCAATTTGAACAGGAAGACAAAGTTTTTAGTGATGCGAATGACCCCTCAGTAATCCAGACTCCCTGGTCTGTGACTGTGAATGGCACCCGAGCATATAGGCTTTGCTCTTTGCCAATGCCTTTGATGGTTCAGCCATCAGTGTGGGAACAAATGTCCTGCCTTCCATTCATACAGAGGAGCGAGTGGAAATACAGAGAAATCACCTAAAGTGTCAGTGTCTCTGAGGTTCGTGACGGCACAAACTTGCACTAAAATCTAGGCTTGTTTTTGCAAATCAAGTGCTATCTCTGTGGTCTCATTTTATTTTATTTTGGTGGATTGGGGGGCCATGCCTGGTGGTCATTAGGGACTCCTTCCAGCTTGGTAGTGGACAACTTGATCCTGGCAGTGCTTATTAAAGTCATTCAGCCATCTCTCTGCACCCTTAAAGACTAATTTAGGCAAATAACATTTCACGGTGGTTATACTGTCTTAGTAAATTATGAGATATCTGTCTTCACTGTAATACCTTTTGCTTTAAACGTTATTAATATCAAAGTAAATATCCTGACTTTATTGGCTTTGTTTTGAGGTCACACCCAGCACTTCCTAGGGATTATTCCTGGCTCTGCACTCAGGAATCACTCCTGGTGGTGCTCTGGTGACCAGGGGATGCTGGGGATTGAACCCGGGTTGGCCGCATGCATGACAAATGCCTGACCTGCTGTACTATCTCTCTGGCTTTTCCTGGCTTTCTTCTGATTAGTGTTTATGTGATCTATCTTTTTATATCCTTATTTCCAAACATTCTATAGATCCTTGAATTTAATGTATATTTCTTGTCAAAGCTTGTGGCTGCTAAAACTGTTTAAGCTCTTTGAGTTTTACCCTCACGTACCAAATCCTAAAATAAATTAGCCCCTTTGCTGCTTCCCACACACATATTGATAAATTGTGACTTGAGTTTCATGTTTCCCAAAACAGTGAACTAAAATATAATCCTCATCCACAGCTCTTGCTTCCAGTTTGTTGTAGGGTAGCTATTTGATACAAAAGGTCATCAGATTTGCATTTAGAATGTGGTAATAACTCCATGTGTACTAGGATTTCTACACATTGGTACAAGTGTATGTTTCTAATTCAGAACTAAAAGATGCCTATCCACCAGCTTTATACAGTCTTGATAACTGAGAGAAAGTTTTGCCAAGGCAAATATTGGCACAGGGTTTTATTTTTTAATTATTATTTGTTTTTCTTGGCTTACTCCTGGCTCAACTTTTAGGGATCACCCTAGGTGTGTGCAGGGATCATATGGGGTGCCAGGGATCTAACCTGGGTAGGCAGCATGTAAGGTGAATGCCCTTCACACTGTACCATCGCTCTAGCCCCCTCAATGCAGGTTTTAAAATGTCAATCCTTTGTGAGTTTTTCATCCACATAAGTATATCAGTAAAAATATTTCTGGGAGAAAATGACAACAGGAAGATGGAAAAGAATTGCTTTTTATTCCCAGGATGATGGCTATATTCTTGGCATGGCATCAGAGTAAATCAAGAACCTATTCTAATATGCTAGTGTGCTAATTAGATGGAAAGACAAGTTACTAGGGACAAGTGTTAGAGGAAACAGTGAAAGCCAGACGTGAAAGACTTGAAGCATGACCTCAAGAAAGACAGGATTTTAACCTGCAATTTCTCCAGTCAAATTTCTACAAACTTAGTAGAGCACCAGAAAAAGCATAGATTTTCAGCAGAAAAGAGGCCTCAGGAAAATTCTATTTGCTGAGACTTCTGGAGAAAAGTAATAGTAACTTATCATGAAATATAGGGTCCTAGATCCATATTAGGGCTTGGAAAGCAACTTTAAACTACCCATTTTGGCTGGCTAAAGTGCTTGCCTTGCTCATGACCAACCCGGGTTTGAAATCTGCCATCACAAATGATCCCTTGAGCTTTGCAGGAGTGATTTCTGAGAGAAGAGCCAGGATAAGTGCTGAGCACAACCAGATGTGGCCTCCAGACCTAAGAACAACAAAAACTTTATATCTGGTCAGATAAAGACAACAAAATTAGATTAACATAAGATCCAGTAAGCACGGAAAGTCACTGGAGAAAATAAATCTCATTACAGCCAGTGGGAATTATATAGATTAACAATTACCCAATGAAATGGAAATAATATAAAATGAAAGTGTATATATGATTTGGAAAACTTAGTCTCCTAAGGACTTTAAATATTTAAGTGATAATATATCTCTCTATAAAAATACCATAGAAGCATTACCATGCTTTCTAAAAAGGTAGGAAAATATATACATGTACATCTATGAGATGATAAAATAAAAAGTAGTCAGCAAGGAACAAGAGATGATTAAATGATAAAACAGTTTCAACAAATACAATTATTAGAAAATGCAACTTGTAGAAAAGTTGTAAAAATACAACTTTTAGAAAATAAATATCTTCATTAATATTTAATTATTGCATGGCTTAAATATATGAGACAGCCAGATAGAAAGTTATCAAAGTAACAAATAAAAATGAAAGTAGTAGAGAAAAGCAAGTGCTTGGAGACATGAAAGATGAAAAGCATTGGATAGCAGAGTGAGATATCTTAAGAACAATCCATTAAAATTCCAGAATGAAAACATAAGGACAACAAAGAGAGTGCTTTCTTTCGTGACCTTTGAAAGATTAAAAGAATCTTATGGAAGATACAAAAGATAAAAAACAAAAAATACATTCCAAATTGATTGAGAAAATAAATATACACCTAGACACATCGAATAGACTTGAACAGAGAGAGGGGGAGAGGGAGAGAGAGAAAGAGAGAGAGAGAGAAACTGAAGCAGACAGAAGGATGAAGAGTGAAAGGGCACAATACACAGAGAAGAGGTCTAAAAATAAGTGGAACCTGTATTTCTTTAAAAGAGAAAGTAAAGTTCTCAAATTGCAGCCATGCAAGATGTAAGTGCATAAAAAAATATCTTCAATGAGCGGATAGAGTATGAGTGCAAATATAAAATAATGTCCCTAGAAAAGGTAGCTTTCAACAATGAGAAACAGAAACTGTTAAAAGTATAACAAACCTTCCCTTGCTTCCACAAAACAAAACCAAAAAAGCCCAACAAAACAAAGCAAATGAAAAGTACCTCCAAGGAGTCATCAGATGCAGGCTAGTTGAAATTAAAGGGGGAGAATTTTAAAAAATAGCAAAGAGGAAAAAGGATGCCAGATTAAAGAAAAACATGTGAGGCAAAAAAAAAATGAAAAAGAAATGTATAGTTCAAATAAACCTAAATAAATACCTTCTATTAAAAAACATATTGGGGCTGGAGCGATGGCACAGCGGGTAGGGCGTTTGACTTGCACGCCGCCGACCCGGGTTCGATTCCGAGCATCCCATATGGTCCCCTGAGCACCGCCAAGAGTAATTCCAGAGTGCAAAGCTAGGTGTAACCCCTGTGCATCGCCAGGTGTGACCCAAAAAGAAAAAAAAACATATTTAGGGGCTGGAGGGTGTTTGCCTTGCACGCAGCCGACCCGGGTTCAATTCCCAGCATTCCATATGGACCCTCGAGCACCACTAGGAGTAATTCCTGAGTGCATGAGCCAGGAGTAACCCTTGTGCATTGCCGGGTGTTACCAAAAACAAACAAACAAAATTATATTGATTGTAGCATCCAACCCATGCTTTTGTTTAAGATAAAGAATAGGAATGGCATGTAAAACTGTTAAATATGCCGTTTCATATGTTAAAAAAAACACTTAAGTTAGCATAACTAGAAACTGTCCCTTAACTTTACACTTAAAAAATGAATAGCAAATCAGACAGTTGAGGAAATTCTTCAAATCGTTAAAGGGGAAAGAAATAATGATTAGAAAAAAAGATTGGAAAAAGATGAACAAAGCATCACAGCACAGACCAAATAAAACATAAAATGAAGGAAGGAGAAAATCCTTAATTATGCATCATTGCTATAAATAGTTGGAAGCAAAATCAGTGAACTTGAAGGGCCAGAGAGTAAATACTTTAATCTTTGTTGGACATGTTACTCACATCACTGTCATATTAATACAGTTTTGCAGTCGTAGTGAGAATGTATTCATGACTGTTCTCTGTGAAATCTTTGTTTATACAGTAGTAGGATTATACTTGGCCCATGAACAACGCTCTTCTGACTCACTAAACTTACAATTAAAAGGACATATATTAAGATAAAAAATGGCACAGTTCTCTTTTACCACATCTCAACACCCTAGCTCATATAATAAAAGAAAAAAATATAGATACAGATTCGGAAAAAAATAAAATGGTTTTTCTCTACAGATGACTAAATGGTGAGGAAAGAAAAATACTGATGCCAAAATAATAATAAATTAAAAAGAACTTTCTGGAACTTATAAGTATGAAGGGTGTAAGGATATTTTCTTATATTCAAGAAGTGAACAATTGAAATTTTCAATAAATAATTGCAATGTTAAAACACTACATTTGGGGGCTGAAGTGATAGCACAGCGGGTAGGGCATTTGCCTTGCACGCGGCCAACCCAGGTTCAAATCCCAGCATCCCATATGGTCCCCTGAGCACCATAAGGACTAATTCCTGAGTGCAGAGCCAGGAGTAACCCCTGTGCATTGCCGGGTGTGACCCAAGAAAGAAAAAAAAAAAACAACCACTACATTTAGTCTTCTGGCAACCAATGTGTATGCCTTGGATTAGGAGGGTCAGTCCAAAATGAGATGGAGACTTGATTTTACTTACTGCAGGTCTAGTTGATTTTATTTGGATATCTAAATATATGTTTAGATGTGTGGTACAGGTTACTATACAAACATTAACACTCTCATCCCGTTGTTCATTGATTTTCTCGAGTGGGCATCAGTAACGTCTCCATTGTGAGACTTGTTGTTACTGGTTTTGGCGTATTGAATACACCACGGGTAGCTTACCAGGCTCTGCCGTGTGCTGGTGAGATACTCTCAGTAGCTTTCTGAGCTCTATGAGAGGGATGGAGGAATTAAACCTGACTCGGCCGCATGCAAGGCAAACACCCTACCCGCTGTGCTATTGCTCCAGTCCATACAAACATTATAATACAGATATTGTCTTGACCTATCAGATAAGAAGTTCTAGAAACAAAGCAATGAACACAGCCAAGGTTCATATTTGGATTTCAAATAACAATCTCCTGTGAAGTGAAGTAGAACTATCGTTTAACAATGGGAGAGGAAAAAATGAGCCCACAATATCTCCAGATCATAAAGATGTGATATGCTGAACAGAAACACACACACACACACACACACACACACACACACACACCCTGATTGTCTAATCTGTCAGAGTATACAGAACTCCCAATGCTCAAAAGTGTAACAATTTTGAGAAAATAATGTAGCATTTGGATTGTAATCCAAAGTAGAAAATAAATATCCTGAGTACAGAGTGATTTTTTTAATATTGAATAAAAAATCTTCTCTGCAGAAGAATTTCAAGTAATATAGCTACTTTGTCTTCAAAGACATGAAACTTGTATGTGAGTTTCATGTAATGACTTCTTTCCAATGAGTACAATTGGTGTGGGGAGTGGGGGGGTAGTAACTACAGTCTATAAAACAATAAAGAATGTGATTTTCAAAGAGCAGAAACGAATGAAATAGTAAATAAAATACACAAAATAAAAATTTGAAAAAATTAATTAATTTTGTACCAAAGTAATTTTTGTTAAGGGTAAAAGGGTGGGTAGTTTGAACAGTAACAGATGCCTCTGTTGTATAAAGGAGATAAGGGTCTTACTACAAAGAAGGAAGTACTATAAAATTCTATGTCAAATAAATTTGAAAAATTAAATGAAATGAAGGCAGTATAATGATTTATGTAAGTTGATTGATAAAATAGAGAACTTGGTAAATACTATATATAAATCATGAAGTTGGATAACCCATCACTTCCCAGTGTCACAGGGAAAAAGAAAAATAAGATAGAATACAAATAAAACCTACACAGACCCTGACAATGCTACTTACAAATGCCACCAAACTTAACAGAAACTTTACCAAGGAAGAGATACGAATGGCCAAAAGACACATGAAAAAGTGCTCTGCATCACTAATCATCAGAGAGATGCAGATCAAAACAACTTTGAGATACCACCTCACACCACAGAGGCTAGCACACATCCAAAAGAACAAAAGCAACCGCTGTTGGAGAGGATGTGGGGAGAAAGGGACCCTTCTACACTGCTGGTGGGAATGCCGGCTAGTTCAGCCCTTTTGGAAAACAGTATGGACAATTCTCAAAAAACTTGAGGTTGAGCTCCCATTTGACCCAGCAATACCGCTGCTGGGAATATATCCCAGAAAAGCCAAAAAGTATAGTCGAAGTGACATCTGCACTTATATGTTCATCGCAGCACTGTTTACAATAGCCAGAATCTGGAAAAAACCCGAGTGCCCTAGAACAGATGACTGGTTGAAGAAACTCTGGTACATATATACAATGGAATACTATGCAGCTGTTAGAAAAAATGAGGTCATGACGTTTGCATATAAGTGGATCTACATGGAAAGTATCATGCTAAGTGAAATGAGTCAGAAAGAGAGAGACAGACATAGAAAGATTGCACTCATCTGTGGAATATAGAATAATAGACTATAAGACGAACACCCAAGAATAGTAGAAATAAGTACCAGGAGGTTGTCACCATGGCTTGGAGGCTGTTCTCTCATCCTGGGCAACTCAGAGAAGGGAACAGCAAGTAAAATGTGGTTGTTGGTCATGTGGGGGAAAGATGATGCGGGCCAAATATAGACTAGAGACTGAACGCAATGGCCACTCAACACCTTTATTGCAAACCACAACACCTAATCAGAGAGAAAGAACAAAAGGGAATACCCTGCCATAGTGGCAGTGTGGGGTGGGGGGAGACGGGACTGGGAAGGGGGGGTGGGATGTTGGGTTTACTGGTGGTGGAGAATGGGCACTGGTGAAGGGATGGGTTATCAAACTTTGTAAGGGAGAAACATGAGCACAAAAATGTATAAATCTGTAACTGTACCCTCACGTTGACTCACTAATTAAAAATAAACTATAATAAAAAAAAAAAAAAAAAAAAAAAAAAAAAAACAAATGCCACCAAACTTTGAAAAAATAGAAGTTTTGAATCATGTCCAATTCTTACAGGAACACACACACACACACACACACACACACACACACACACACACGGGAAGTATTTGAAACCATTTCATGAGCTAGGAATATTTTGACACCAAAATCAGGTGCAAATTATGTCTTATGTGTATTTTATCACAAATAAAATTTTTTAATTAAATTAAAAAAACAGGCAGCAAGTGAAGAAAAATCGCAGATTACATTTACCCATAAGCACAGATGATTAAATCCTAGTCAAGATTTAGGTAGTGAATCCACCAGCATACAAAGAATGCAATCATCATAATTGAATTGACTATATGTAAAACTGTGATAAATTAAAAATGAACTACAATTAAAAGGGGAGAATAACTAGAATCAGCTCAATAGTTGCTGAAGAAAAAAATAATCGCATCTTAGAACTTAATTTTTGAGGTTGAGGGAATAAATAAAAGCAACCTGACGTACAAGCTATATGAACAGATGCCCCACACCTAACGAACTAGGAGTAGAAAGGAGCTGGGTCCAAAGGCCCAATCCAACTGGCAATTTAAGAAACACAAAATAAGACATAAGACAATACCATTTGGTGCTCCTGGTTTGGGCAAGATTCAATTCTCTGACCAAATCAAGTACAAGGAAGAATATTGCAATAATAATTTTAACATTGTTGGTAGCAATAGAAATGTTTGCAATTCGTCTAGAAAACAATTGTGCATTTGAGCATGTAAACAAAGCACAATTCAAGCCACCTACTTCTATTACATGAGCTAAATCAATAGTCTCAAAGCATAGTCCATAGGCCCTGTAGTCCAGATACTTTTAAGGGGTCTAAAACTTGAAAATGACTTTCACGGCTATTCTAAAGCTTTGCCTGCTCTTTCCACTGTTGTCTTTTGTGTTACTAGAATTAGTTTGGTGCCTGAGCACAAATCTACCTGCGATACCCAAGAGTGATTATTGTCTTTAGGGGGTCCGTCACCTTCCTCCTAGCATTAAATATTTTTAAAGCCTATTTCAGGGGCCAGAGCAATAGTACAGTGGGGAGGGCATTTGCTTGCATGCGGTAAACTGGGTTCAATACTCAACTTTCCATATGGTACCCCAAACATTACCAGGAGTAATTACTGACTGCAGAGCCAGGAGTAACCCCTGAGCATCACCAGGTGTGACCCGCTCCCCACCAAAAGAAAAAAAGTAAAGGCTATTTCATTCATGCTTGCCCTTGATAAGGCATGAATATTCATTTAAAACACTAACTCCCCATATATGACTTTTGATATTCAATACTAAAAGTATGTGTCACGTATATTTGGTGCTCTGCTGGCTGGGAATAGCAGACCATTGCATCACAAAAACAGGGTTCCTTTAAGAGGCCAAGAATGGCTTAAGTGGTAGAGTGTAAGCCTTGCTAGTGTGGGGACTGTGATTCAGTGCAGTCACTGCAGAAAATAGCGCTGGGGCTCCCTGAGCACCTCCTGTAGTGATCGTCTATTTCTGCTGGCCCCAAGCACTGCTGGCTGTACCCTCCCAACAAAAACCAACAGCAAAATTTCCATCGGGTGCTGCTGCGATTATTGGATTTACAAACAAAACCAGTAGCTCATTTGACAGAATACCAACCTAATTGAGAAAACCAAGTGGCCAACAATGTGTTTATTGAGAATTGCATATTAGGAGACATTTTCTTGAAAATGGGGACCTGTATCTGTAAGGAAAACAAATGGGAGTGTTTGTCCTGGGTAAAATTCAAGCTTGAAGCCAAAACTTGGAAATTTTGGGAGCTACATCTGTGAAGCCAGCAGTCTCTCTAATGAGATATGGATACAAATAGAGGAATAATTATGGGATTGTTGGTTTTTGCTTTTGCTTTTGTCTATAGCATAAGAAACTGTAGTAATAAGAAAGATATGTAGGGAGAAGTAATTTTTCAAATAAATGGTGTTATATAATCATGCAAGGTTAAAAATCTGTTCAAAACTGCAAGACAGAGAAAGAGAGATAGTATAGCCAGTAGGGTGTTTGCCTTGCATGCAGCCAACCCAGTTCAATCCTCAGCACCCCACATGGCTCCTAAAGTCCCTCCAGGAGTGATCCATGAGCACTGTTGGGTGTGACCCAAAGAAACAAAGCAAAAATTTTTATAAAACACGTGAAGAGAAAAGCTCTCTGGGAAGGTGAATACACAGACAATTACAAAACTTGATTGCAGAAATTTTGGTTTGTGACAACACCTTTTTGTTTTATGTGTTATTTAAAAGACAAATGCATAGTAAAAGTCTAATAAAATATTATTTGTGATGATAACTGAGAAGTGAGAAGTAAACTGGATTGAAACACAGCATTTGTATGCTCTTAAAACCAAACTAGTATAAATTTAAATTAACGTTACAAATTTAGGATGCCAAGTGTAATCACCATGGTAACTACAAAGAAAAATAGCTACTAAATACACACAAAAAGAAATGGAAAGAGAATTAAAATATCATAATAAAAAACTAATCAAATGTAAAAGATGGTCATGCAGCCCTATATGGACAGAAAATTTTAACTTGGGATTAACTATGAAAAAAATGTGTCTGTTTTTAAATTATTTTAATGGAAATAGATTAAACTCTCCAATCAAAAGACAGAACTGGTAAAAAGGGGTGAAGATCTCAATATACTTAATCTATATAAGTATATATAATCTCAATATACTTAATCTACCTAAGACTCTGTTTCAACTTAAAGATGTAATAGGGGTTGAAAGCAGAAAGATGAATAAAAACATTTTATTTAAGTGGTTTCACAAAAGAAGGTGGCTAGAATGTATGAAGAAATATCAACTTTAAAATTTAAAAAGTGCATACAAGGGACAAAGAAGGACATTCTAGTAATAAAAAGTTAGATTCAACAGGATGACAGAGCAATCATAAACATTTGTGGGCCAAAATTCAGATCCTAAAATAACAAACAGCACCCTAGAAAGAAATGGATTCACAAAAAATAACCAGAGATTTCAAAACCCCCATTTTCCTCCAGAATCATATTAAAGCACCATGAACTACAAAGTTATTAATAGTCGGGGTTTTGACATACAATGTTCCATCACCAATCCTGCTACCAGTGTCTACTTTCCTCCACTAGAGTTCCCAGGTTCCCTCTACTATCCACCAGCCCCATTCCAGCCCCAGTCTGCCCTCTAGACAGTCACCTTCTGAATCTGGTGATTAAAGTCAGGGTTCAGTGATTTAGTGTTGTTGACTCCATGGTTTGGCTGCTTAAGTCTATCTTTCCTTAACACCATGGATGTGTCTGAGTCCCCTTAGTCCCTGCCCCGTTGCTTCTCGTCTGTCTCTTCTCCCCTCCCCTTCATTCTGTTTTTTTCCTTTTCCTCCCTACACTCTGGGGCCAAGGGGTGATCTGGGCACCCCCTTTAAACCATTGAATTTCGTCATCCGGCTACTCCAAATATCACAGATAAGAGATATCCTCCTGTTTTTATCCTTATGGCTTACTTCATTCAACATGATATCTTCTAGTTCCGTCCATAATTCCTTACAGCCGCATAGTATTCCATTGTGTACATGTACCACATCTTCATGATCTATTGATCTGTTGTTGGATATCTAGGTTGATTCCAAATCTTAGCTATTGTGCTGAGAGCTGCAATGAATAGTGGTATGCATTGTCCTTTTTAATGAATGTTCAGAACCCCATTTTAAATAACACAGAAAGCAATTAGGCATCAGGGATATTCTCCATGATAGACTATATGTTAGGCTATATAGATGATAGAAAGATATATATGTATATATACATGTATACACACACACACTTAACAAGTCTCTCCTAGCTACCACTGTATGAAATTAGAAATCAACAACAGAAGCACAATTACTAATGGGAAGGGTCCAATTTGCGAAAATTAAACATCACACTTTTACATAATTGAGGCTCTAAAAAATAAATCACAAAAGGTACTAGAAAATATTTAGAGATGAATGAAAATGAAAATAAAATACCCCCATAGTTGTATATCAGTGCAGGCAATTTTTAAAGAAAGCATGGGAGGGAGCTTCCTTTTAAAAATAGAATCTCAATTCAACAACTTAGCTTTAGGGCTTACTGAACTAGGAAAAGAAGAAAAATGTTAACCCAAAGGGAACAGAGGGAAATATATAACAAAGATTAAAGCAGAGGTAAGCGTAGAATAATAAAGTAGGAGAGAAAAATCAATCAATACAACTAAAAGTTGGTTCTTTGAAAAGATCAACAAAACTGAAAAAACTTCTGCTAGAAGGATTAAATGAAAGCTGAGATGACTCAAATTACTAAAATCAGTGGGGAAAAGAGCATATCACCAACAGTTCTAGAGAAATTTCCATTTCTCTGGGATTATGAAAGAGTATTATGAACTATTTCATACCAATATATTGAATAACTTAAATGAAGGGCACAGGTTCCTAAAGATATAAAAGATTGCATCAAAAGAGAGAAAATCTGAGAGGAGATAAAATCAGTAGTCAAAAAGTAAAACTAAAAGCTCAGGATCAAATGGTAACTACAATGCAATGGAACAAACACAAAAATCAATACCAGTCCTTTTCAAAATCTTCTCCAAAATTGGGGATATGTAACACTTCCTAACTTGTTCAGTGAGGCTAGCTTCATCCTCATAAGAAAGCCAAATAAAGTCCCTAGAAGAAAATAAACTACAAACCAATATACCTTATCAATAACGATGAAAACATTCTAAATAAGTAGTAGCAAACCAAATCTGAATGCATATTAAAATAATTATACACCTGGACCAAATGGTACCTTTCCTAGAATACCAGAATGGTTGAACAAAAGAAATCAATGTAGTAATCAAATTGCCAGAGTGAGGACAAACAAAATTCACATTATTACTTCAATTGATATAGAAAAGCATTTGACAAAATTAAACCACTTTCCATGGTTAAAAGCACCAAGGAAACCAGGAATAGAAATATGCTATTTCAACATAACAATGGTCCCATATGAAAGCCAAGTTATTTTCATACCCAGAGAGCGAAAGACTAAAATATTTTCTCCTCTGCAATTAGAATCAAGATGGCAGTGCTCAATTTTTCACTTCTATACAACAAGTATTGGAGATACCTTGTAATATTATACCTACAAATATTAGAGAAAAAATAAAGCATCAGAATAAAAGGAAGAAGTAATTATATCTGTTCAACACAACTTGCTCTGATATTAAAAAATGTTACAAAAATCCGATAAAAATATAATATAAAAAAATTCAACAAAGTTAAAGAAGACCCAAATGGGGAAATAGGGGTTATAGAGACAGCTCAGCAGGTAAGGCACTTGTTTTACATGTGGTTCAATCCCTGGCACCCCAGATGGTTTCTTGAGACACCAGGACTAATCCCCTAGTGCAGAGCCAGGAATTAGCCCTGAGCACAATCAGGTGTGCCCTTCCTTCCCACCAAAAAACAAGACACAAGTAGGGATATCATTTAATGATTGAAGGACATTATTGTTAATATGTTAATTCTACCCAAAGGGATTTGCCGATGAAATTTAATCTTTGTTAAAAATCCAAATGATGTCATATTACTAAAATAGAAAATCCTTTTCTCTAAGTCATGAATCTCAAGGAATGCTAATTAGTTCAAATTATCCTGAAAAGGATAACAAAATTGGAGATTTCCTGCTTTCTAAATTGTAAATGTATCACAAAGTTACAATAGTCAAAACAGTAGGGATCTACTAGAAATGCAGAAATAAACCTTTGTATACATGGTCAAAATGACTTATGAAATTGCTCAAAACAAATCAGTGAGGAAAAGAATGGCCTTTTCAGCAAGTGGTGCTGAGAATTATAGACATATATACGCAAAAGAATAAGATTAAACTTTACCTAAAACCATATACAAAAGTGCATTCCATTTGAACAAAATCAAACTTGAAAGAACTAGCCCTCAAAAATTATCAGAGGAAAAAACTGGTGAAATCTTCCTAACTTTGAATCAGGCAATATCCTAAGGATATATATCTTAGGATATCACAAGGGTGTCTTGTGATATCCTAAGATATAACAACAAAAAAGCAGAACACTAAAGAAAACTTAGACAAACCTGACTTCATATTTAAAATGTTGAGCATCAAAGGAAGCACTCAACAGAATAGGAAAACAACAGTTAGAAGAGAAAAATTTTCAAGTCAGATGTCTGAGCAGTGTATCTCTAGAATATTTAGAAAATTCCTATAACTATAACCCAACACGTAGATTCAAACAGTCCATTTCAAAAATGGGCAATGCTACAGCTGTGGAGGGTTAAGAAAATGAGACAGAAATAAGAGAAGAGTATGGGGAGGGGGGAGGAGAGGGAGGAGTGAGAGAGGGTGGTAGGTGGTTGGGGGTGAGGCCTCTTGGACTGATAACCCCACTGTCCTTCACATTCTATATTTATTGCTTTAAGCCAACAATCATTAGAAGAACAAGGGCAGAATTCCATGGTCTAACAGGACTAGGCTTTTGCATATCAAAGGGTCTCTTTGTATCTCAAGAAACAACGTCTCTAAAGTAGGTTCATCTCAAGGGATGTTTCTTAAGGCTGAGAACACAGGACTCTTGGCAGGCTTCCACATCCCTGTCTGTTTCCCAGATATTAGATTCCTGTTATCTACTTGTTCTGTTTTCTTCCTGTTCTCTCTTTTACTTTTTCTTCCTCCAACATCCCTGCATGCTGCTGGTCCCCATTCAAATCCCCACCATCCCATATAGTTCCCCAAGCACTGCCAGGGCTCTCCAGAACAGTCACAAATAGCCCCACACCACAACCAGGTGTGAACCATACTGCCACCCCCAAATACTGCATAAATAAAATGTAAAGATACTGAAGTATGGTGCTTTCCCTCCAAGTTCAACAACATTACCCTAGCATCAGAGATTCTACGCCTCAGTAGTTATTGAAAGAATCAAATGTCTAGAGACTTGCACAGATATGTGTACCCCAAGGATCATCGGGGCATTCTCCAAAGTGAAGCCCTCTGAATACCGATGGATGCATAAATGTATAAGAAAATTGTGCATTTACATAGTAGGATGTGATACTTTCTTTAAAAGGATAAATTAAAGCACTACAAACATGCACGGACCTTGAAAGTTTTATTCTAAATAAAGGAAAATGAGCCCGATTCAAAGGAGAATGATATGATTCCATTTCTAGGGAATGAAATTCCTCGCGATAGAAGTTGGAGCCTCGCTGGAGGCCAGGGTGATGTACAGAGGGTAGGGCATTTGCCCTGCTTGCTGTAGACCCAGGCTCGGTCCTAGCTTTCCATATGGTTCCCTGAGCACCGCCATGAGTAGAAGAGCATGAGTGGTGCTCTTCATGCTGCCTTTTCTCATACTTCAGTTCTTTGTTCACATCCCAAATCAACTGGCATCATCTCCAAGAAACTTCCATCCACTCCTCCACTTCCACTCTTGGATTCAGCCTGTCCTGTTTCTCTCTCATCTGAGTCTCTTCCATTTCTGTTTGGGTCAAGCACTCAGAAGGAGGGTTCAGATACCAATCAGTCAGTGAATTTACATTCCCTGCATGGAATAGATGAAGCAGTTCCTTCATTCCCTCCAGGGGCTGGTACTGTAATATGTCAATGCATTCTCAGTCTATTTGCCTCTTACCCATTCTTCTTTTCCATTTAAAACTACCAGGCTAAACTATCTGGAATCACAGTCTTCTTTCTCCTGACCAACAGAACTGAATACAGGAGTTGGTTCAGCCTCAGGCTGACACTAACTCCTCATCTCCCATGTCCTGTCCCAGGCCTGCCCTCTGCAGGGATGTTCATGTTGCCTGTTACAGAAGTGCCAGTTGTTCACAGATGTGAGCCACTACTCAGCTGCCAGAGTGCCTAGAGGTTTCTGTTTGGCACGTACTGCGTTCAGCATCTTAACAAGCTCAGTTTTCTCCCAGTAATGCTGCCTTTGATGTTTTTGAGGGCTTACCCCACCCACCTCCTCCAAACACAACCTCTTTTCTCTTCCTCTGTTGCGAGTGAGCTAGAAAGGAGGGTGTTTACAATGAACCCCTCCCAGCTGGCCGGCTTCCCTAAACCCAGCTATTTTAGACTTCCAGGCTAGTAATGAGATTCTGATCCCAAGGGGAACAGCACGGTGTTCTGTAGGACTCGGGCGCCCTCCACCGCTTCCCAGAAATACAACCACAGCCTGTCATTCAAAACTACTCCAAGGAATGGGAATTCAGCTAATCGTGATTTTCATATTAAAACAAACACTATTAAACTGGCAATGATTTTCGTCTAAAGTGTGAATTCCTGTAAGGTTCCTATACTTCCTATTATTATTCTGATGACTCTGCTCTATGTTCATAAAAACTAGGAGAATTTTCATGCAGGTGGAGGGAGGAAGTCAAATCCTAAATTTAAGTGCAATTTTAAAGAATGGAGTTTTTAAAGATAATTTTCATTCATTCAATAATCAAGTGCAGAAACTAAACTATGGAAATATTAAAATTTTTAAAAGTAGTTTATCCAGAAGAGCTTGAATTCTGGTGGTTATTTCATTCATGATTTGTCAATAATACCTTGAAAAGGTCTGTTGAGAATTAATGTCCATAATTCTCACTAATCCAAAAGTCATCCCTGCTTAAGCTATTCTTTTTTCTAGCAAAATGGACTGTCTGTCTTCGTGGGATTATCTGCAAAGCTTTAAATTCACTGGTTGTTTGAACTGTTGATCTATACCTTGCTCTCTCTAATCCTGAGAAAACAGTTGCTCTCCCAGGAAAACTAAAACTGAGAATCTTAGCATCCACTGTGTGAAAAATGCATTGTTTCTCCTGTCATGATTTTGACCGGTAACGCATGTTATCAGAAGGATGCATCATTTCAGAAATTGGGGAGTGAAGAGATGACTGTCTCTCAGAAAGTCCTGTCTGAACTAGAAAGGAGGGTGTGTTTTGTTAGAATCAAAATTATTGACTGGTTTATCCTGATGACTGTCGCCAAGCATGATTATGTTGTGCGCTTTGAGTCTCCTTTCTGAAGTCTGTTTACAGTTCAGCATGCTCAGAAAATGCTGGCATTTGGGGGTTGTATTTGTAGGGAGTGGAGATGGAAATACTCCAATCAGACATAGAGAAGGAACAGAACTTACGAGTCGGACAAACCGGTCCTTGGGAAGATGCCTAGCTCCCATTTCACAATTTTCTTTTCCTATTGAAATTGGCTGCACCGAGCCTGACTTCCTAGGGTTGGAAGGACTTGTGGGTCCCACACCATTGTCAAGGAAGTTAAATGACAAACCCTGGATCTTTCCCATGCTTAAACTCCAAGTCAAGAGGCTGAAGGGGCTACGAGGGTCTTAAAATGCCCTTAAAGATCAGGCAGGCCTTGGCACTTGTGCTGTGTGTCAGCTCCTGCACCCGCGTTTCTCTATCTCATTGTCTACAGAGGCCGGTTCTGGGTCAGCACTAAGGGCGCCCCATAATGGGGACTTCAGAGGGTGGGACACAATGGCCTGGCTCCGGGTGCTGTTTGGGGGGATATCCCAGACCTGAAATGATGCCCTGTCTTCCAAACACGGCTGCATCGATGTGCCCCGGGTACGCTGTGGCTGAGCCTTGCGACCTGCAGCAGTGCATATTCAGGGGACACTTGCCCTTGGTGGGGGTTGTTCTTTCCAAGGGGGACAGGAAACCCCAGACTGAAAAAGGGCCAGGCCAGGTATCGAGGGCGCTCGGAGGACTCCGAGACAGCCACTCACTCTCCTAGCCCTGGCCTCCCGCGACGGTCTGGACCCTGAGACCCCAACCCCGACCCCGGACCATCCCCGCAGGCCACGCACGGCCAACTTGAGCCCTGCGCCCTCCCCCTGTGCGGCCGGCGAGGGCGCATTTGCTCAGAGCGAGGCGGCCTCTACCCGGGCGTCCGCACCGCCGCGTCCCCGCCGCTGGAGACGACATGTGGCAGTCGGGCGAGGTGAGCGGGCGCACGGAGCTGGGGGGCGCGGGGAACCCGCAGCGGGGCGCGCGCGGGGCGAGCCGCATCCCTGGGAGCGGGGCGAGCTGCATCCTGTTTTCGCCCCGAGTCTTCAACCCAGGGCGCGGCGCGGCTGCATCTTCGGACACTGGGCAACCCGGAGCACTGGGCAAGCTGCTTCCCCGGCACACCGGGCGCTCAGCATCCCCGGATACTGGGCGAACTGCAATCCGGGACGCCACGGGGCTGCATCCCCAAGCACCGGGCATCCCCGGGCACTAGGCGGGCTGCATCCCGGGCACTGGGCATCCCCGGGCACTGGGCGAGCTGCCTCCCGGGGGCGCGGCGCGGCTGCGTGCCCAGGCGCGGGACGAGCTGCCTGCCGGGCGCTGACGCGGCGCCGGCCTCCGCGCTGCGCGCCCGCCTGTTCGCCCGCCCGCGGCTGAGGATGCAGCCGCGCCGACGGCTCGCGCTCAGGGCCCGGCGCGCCGGGTGAGCCGCGCGGCCGGAGGGGCCCCGCCTTCTCGGCACGGGCGTGGGGGTCAGCTGGGCAGCCGGCGGGGCGTGCAAACTTTGCCCCCCGCGTCTGCGGGAGCACAGGAGCCGGCGTGCGGGTAGGAATCGGGGCGCCGCGAGCCTGAAGAGCGAGACGGGGGGCGAGAGCCACGCGGGCTGCTCGGGGAGGGATGCCAGGGGCCGCCGCGGCAACCCGGGAGCCAGGCGCGGCGTGGGGCGGCGTTCGGACCCGCACCCGGCCCTGAAGGACCCCCGACCGAAGGCTGAGCACGCCGCTGCGGACCCGGAGTGAGGCCGAGCCAGTCGCTCTGCGGCTCCGCAGCGCTGTCCCGCGCCCACCCGCAGCGGCGCCACCTGGGGGGTCGCGGCCTCTCTGGGGAGCTGGAGGTAGCAGGGCGTGGGGGATCCCGGCTTGGGGAGGACGTAGTCACCCGGGTTTGCAGCATGCAGCGCCGCGCGCGCTGCCAGGACGCGGGCCCGCGCCAGGCGCCCAGCCCAGGACGCAGCCAGGCGACCCCCCCTGAATCCTAGGGGGAGTGGGGGCGTCTAGAAGCAGCGGCTGTATTTACGGGTCTCCGGAGGAGGTGCTCCTTAAACCCGGGGGGTTCAGGGTGGGGGGTGGGGGGTGCGCACCCCTTTGGTGATGCATATTTGGGAGGAACGTGAGCGCTCGCCCGAGGTCAGAGGCAGAACCCGGAGATTCTGCGTGCCCAGCTGCAATCGAATTCATTCGGGGCCCCGCTGAAGCAGAGAACTCCCGCAGTTTGATGAAGTCTGGGGGCACAGAACGCCCAGGAAGCGGTCCCCGCTCCTCAACCGCCGCCCCTAAATGCTCCGGACCCGGTGGAAGATTATCTCCTGAACATACCCACCCCTCTTCCATCTACTTTTTCCCAGCACAAAGCTTGCCCGCTTTGAACGCGAGGCCAATTTTTTCAGTAAGGTACACTCATTCCACTTGTGGCTTTGAGAGACGCCAAGTATTCAGGCCTTGAAGGAACTGCCGGACACACCAGCTGAAGTGGGTGAAGGGTAGGAATAATCCGTGGTGGGAACCAGCCTGTGCTGGGGCTGAGCGCAGATGCAGCTGGATCCTCGCTCTGCCGTCAGAGAAACTGCTCCTGGCTGGCAAGTTTGGTGCCAGCAGCTGCCAGAATCCTTGTTTGTAAACTGTGTCCGTGTTAGCTTAGGGTTGGAGCCCACAAGCTATAACATGAAAACATTCTTTATCCAAACAAAACAAACAAACAGAAATAAGCCCCACTGCTTTTCTCTTTGTTTCAGCTTCAAGATCGAGTAGGAGACAGACAGAGTGATTCTCCCAAATCCATCTGCTCCAGCCGACATTCTCATTGGGAATGGACCATGGAATGTTCTCTAGCTTTATCATGACCAAGAACCTCCTTCTCTTCTGTGTTTCCATGAACTTAGCCAGTCATTTTGGGTAAGTTCTTGCCTTCGTTTGCATTTGGTGATCCTCAAGGCTGCAGGTGCCTTTGCAAAGCCTTTATTTGCACTATTGTGATGTTCAGGGCACTGAGGGAAAAGAACAGTTTCTGGGGCTTTGGGGAAGCCCTTGCATACACTGTTAAGATGTTCCAAACCCGTTCATTTGTGGTCACCAACTCTGCACCCTTGCCCTGCCCCGGGCTCCACATGTGTGGTGTCGGCCATTCATCAAGGGGCAGAAGCAGACCAGGTTTTCACAAACAGGACCTGATGCTGCTTTCTGAGCTGAGTTTGCTCTTGGTGTGTCAAGGGCCCACCTCAGTTCCAGGTGGCAAAGGGATTTGCTGGTCATGGAAATCACACTCCCTCCAGGGGACATTAGCGAGGTCTCAGCAGCCCTGCCCTGAACCAAAGTGTTGGGTTGTGACCTCTGAGTGCAGGTGCAGAGACCCAAACCTCGGCGGCCTACAGGTCCCACCCCCATCTCTGCATCTGGCGTGGGCATCTGTGTTTTCATCTGAGCTGTTCATATCGGCGTGCTGATTCGAAGCTTTCCCCAGCAAACTAGCGCTAGTGCAGAGCAGTGCTCTTTCCAGAGGCCACTGACCCGCCTTTGTCCTTCCCCTCCCTCAAACTAGCTTGTCAAGGGACTTCTGACTTGAGTGGATGGGGGCTCGGGGAGGGGCGCAATTCTAAAATAAAGCTCCAGGAACAAAGTCACAAGCCCTGAAGTGTCCAAGTCTCATTCTAAGTGCCTTGGGCCAGGGACTTGCCACGTGAGCATGAGGGAAATCCTGGGGGTCTTGAGGAAACAGTGACTGAAGCACCCCTTCTTGCTGGAGGGGGTCATCAGGAGGGCCCTGTCCTGTTGGGGCCTGCTGTTTGTCCTCTGGACCTTCTTTGCTCCCCTGGTCTTTTTCCCTTCTACAGAGAAGGAAGCTGAGGCTAGAGCAAAGAGGACCCAGGATTTGGGTTGGCAGATAGCATGGGACCCTGCCTTATGCTTCCTGCAGCTGGGTCAGGTGGAGATTTTGTTGATACCTTCCTTCCCTGTTCATCTTGAGTGCACCCTTCCCCCTTTCATATCCTCCATGTTCAACCAGAGGTTTCCTCTCTGTGGCCTGGTGCAACATGAAATCCCAACAGCCACGGGGCTATAGTTCCTCTGAGTACTTTAAGCATGCCTAGAAGTGATGCCACATACCACAGTCAAATGGCTGAGGTGTTAGATGAGGAAGTTGGTTTGTTTACTGATTTGCTGTCTGTATTGAGTAGTGTTTCAGAGGTGAGTACTGTGCTAAAATTTGGAGTCCGTTTCCTTTGGAAGACTCTGGTCAAATAACGATTGAATTTGCTTTCTGGGGCCTGAAAGCAGTCTACACCTCGGGAGGTACAAATTTCAAATATGTTGTCATGGTTATAAGAAATTGAGCCCTGTGAAACAGGACTGTAGTCATCCAGTGGCTTTCAAAATAGACAATGATTAGTTTGTAGCAACAGCCACCGGGCACTTCTGTCCGCAAAATATACTCCGTCTCCCTGGAAAATTAGCTGATGGAGAAAGTTTGACTTTTGATATGTAAGGTCATTTGTCCATCCTAAAAGAATACTCAAGAACTACAGGAAATGTCTGAGCCAGAATGAGTGTGTATGTGTGTGTGTGTGTGTGTGTGTGTGTGTGTGTAAGTGTGTGTAACAAAGGGCAACATCAGAGGTCTCCACTCATTCTCTTATTCTTATTCTTGGATGTATTTTCCTCCCTGACTTTTCTGTGTATTTTTGTGTAGTGAGACCAGAGTGTCTCTTCAGTGCCTTTTTGTTGTGCGTTTTTTTAAAGCCTGACATTTTGTTATTACAAGTTCACTACAATGTGTGATTTAAGAACAGCTGAGTGTGATTATTGTAGTGGATGATGAATTTCATCCATTCTTTCCCTAATTAGGGAGGCTGACATGATTTTTGATGTTGCTGGCATTAGTTTTTCCTGTGGTGACTATTTTTTCAGTATTTTAGATCATTCCTTCTAGAAGATATTCCTATTAATGGAATATCTATTTCTCTTAATGCCTTCCTGGAGCGCTCTTGGCTCTTGACCCAACGCTTCCTGTTGTTTTCTGGGAAGCAGGGGTCTCCGGTGAGAAATGGAGCTTCTCACACCTGCACCATCTTTCCAGAGACACAAAAGACAGCTTGACCGCGAACAGTACAAACTCATATTTCTTTCTCTTCCTACACTAGACTCCTGCTGGCAGCCTCTCATTCAAAATGTACTTTAGAAATAATTTTGTCAAATCACAAAGAACATTTACAGAACAAGGACTGAAAACCTTGATAAAATACGAGCCATATAATCTGGAGTACCAATTTCGGGGTAAATCCTCAAAGCTTCTGGGTGAAGCACACCCCCGCCACCCCCACCCCTACCACCACCACCCTGTCTTAGGCTGGGGAGGGTGAGAGTGAGGAGTTGTGAGTGGAAATTCCCACTGCTCAGAGCCTCACTCGGCAGTTAGGCTTCTCACACTTTCTTCGCCTTGGGAATCCCTCACTCAGCTTGCCTGTGATTTTTCTGCAAAGGCCCAGGTCAGCCCAATCAGCAGAAGAGCAGAAGAAAGGAAGGGACTTAATTCAGAAAAAGATTTTCTATGTTGGAATAGAGTTTCCGTGTGTGTGTGTGTGTGTGTGTGTGTGTGTGTGTGTGTGTGTGTGTGTGTAGGTGGGAGGGGGAGAATTGGATTTTTCTGCTTTGTTCTCCCAAAGGAAAAATTTATTTGATGGGATGCCAAGGTAGGAGGAAGGACAAAAAGTCCTCACTAGAACATCCCTGTTGTCCCAAGCTTCTGAGACAACAGCAACGCCTGTTAGCACAGAAACCAGAAAACTGGTATAGGTGATGGAAAAATAAAACAGAAGCAGAAAAACAGAAGCAAGCATTAGCACATGCGCACGTGTGTGTGTGTGTGTGTGTGTGTGTGTGATGAGAAGGTGTGAAAGGGACAGAGAGTGAGTCTTGTGAAAGGGGCACACGTTGGTCATCCACATTTATAGGGAATAGGGGAGATCTGTTTGCTGATCATATAAGGTGATGAATGTCAAATTGCTTTGAAAATATGAATATTGCTTCTTCTTCCTCTGCTCCTATTCTAAATCTGGCCAGTCCCCAGGGACTCTGTTTTAATAGCTTTTATCATTCTATTGGTTTTCAATTACGTAACATTGCATGAGTCAAGTAGATGCTAGAACAGAGGCCTGATCTGACAGTCCGCCTTATGTCACGTCACGTTTGGAGACACAGTGTTATTTGAGCGTTGGAATAATTTCAGTAAGGCCGGCAATTCAGTTCAGAAAAAAGTAGCCCAGAAGAGTATTTGAATTTAAGCAGTGTGAAAACCCATCACCTTAACTTTAGGAGGAATGTTTTATCCTCTGGGAAATAAAATCATACTTCTCCTGCTTTGGTTTACCAGTGGGGGGAAAAATAGAGGGCTATTAACTCAAAAATTAAGTCAAGTTTGATTTCATTCATTTAATTGCAGGGTGCCTGTTTTAGAGGCTTACCTATTGGAATAGAAAAGAATGGTTCCAATTGTATTACATGGTGATTTACAATTATTTGGCCAGTACAATTTTGCCATTGACCAATGCAAGCAAACGGTTGCAGAAGCAAGTTACACTGATGAATACTCTTTTGCTGTGCTGATCAATATAGAGGCTAATTTTTGTTCTTCTTTCTCTTTCTGCCCCCTGTATACTAGCCTGGACCTTTGATTCTGTGAGCAAGGCTTCCTCCTCATGCTCGTAGGACACTTGTCTCTTTTAGTTATCATTTTTTTTGTTTGGGGGCCACACCTGGCAGTGTTGAGGGGTTACTCCTGGCTTTGCTCTCAGGGATCACTCATGGCAGTCTGGAGGGACCCTGTGGGGTGCCAGGGTCAGCTGCATGCAAAGCCAGCGCCCTCCCTGCTGTGCTATGGCTCCAGCCCCCGCTTTCTCTTAAACAGAGCAGAAAGCCCAGTCTCTCTGCACCATTCAAGCACTCGCAGCAATGCCTTTGGAAGCGGCGAGTTCTCTCCTGTGGATCCCCAGACTGTGACTGTCCTGTAGTTTTTCCTGCACTGTCACTGCAGTGTGTGAGGTCCAGAACAGTCGGTCATTGTGACCATTGTGAAAGCGCAGGGCTGCGCTGCGGGAGTGTGGGGGTGCGAGCTGGCCGAGAGTTTCCAGGCTGCCGGAAGAGCCGGAGACCAGAGAGCCATAGCTCGTGCCAAGAGCAAACGTTTGAAGTGCCTGCCTGGCCAGCATCGTGGCTGATGCTTTTTCTTATTGAAGGACTAAATGAAAGTCCTTCCAGTGACTCTGAAGGAACCTGGATGAGCTCATCATACCCTCCAATGGGGGAATACAAAAAGCTGAGGAGAACAGTCAGGGCCTGGGGGGCTAAGACAGAGTGCCAGGAGCTGGTCTTGCACATGGATGACCCTTTTGTGAATGGCCCAATCCCTGGAACCCTCTGGGGTCCCCTGAGCCCTGCCAGGTGTGACCCATGCCCTGCTGACGGAGGACCCAGTCCCCAGCTCCCGACCCTACTCACTGTCCATCCAACCAAGACGAAGTCCCAGCTGGGTTCAGATGAGGCTGTGGGATTTTGGATTTACACAGAGGTGGAGTTGCATGACATGCCTATTGAAATGAAGGGGACATTTCTGAAAATCAAGATCAAAAGAAATCTGATTGCAAAGCACTGGTCAGAGCCACCACCAGGATGAATATTTTGGCAGGCATTGCCTGCGTGTCTAAACATGGGCTCATCTAATTGTCATGCACTCTCCTCTCATGGGGGCTAGAGGTCCAGGCTTTCTGGTGTGGGCAGTGCCCCCAGACTTCATTCCTTGGGGGGCAACACGAAGCAGGAGAGAGAGCACACCCAGCCACTTGCAGGGGGTTTTCTAGAATGTCCTGATAGATTTAAGGTTAGGGAGGGGTGAATCTCAGGGCTTGGAAACACCCCCACTGACTTTCTCTGGAACCCAAATAACAACTTTGCATGCTGCGGGCCAACTGCAGCTGGGAGATATTCAGACATGCATCTAGCCTACAAAGTGCCAGATTTTTCCTTTATTAAAAGGACACCTCAGTGTGTTTTTCTTGAAAAAAAGAAGTTTACTATTGTCTGTTTCCATTAAGGTAGGATTTTCTGTAAAGGTTTAAAGAAACTCATTAAGAGAAACTGGTGGTTGTGCTGTTGACATTTCACTTAAAAAAAATTTATTTTTTTGATCGAGGAATCGTAGTTTGGATATGACTGTTTTAATTTTGTGTCGTTGCTACCAAGCTGTGTACTATTACCACAGGGTCCTTCGCCCCAATGCAGCACCCTCAAATCCCGGGCCTGTTGGCCATATCTCACTTGTTTGTCAGGGAATGGCTGAGCTGGCTTTTGTTTATTTCTCTGCAGTGACTGAGAGCTGTGGGTCTTTGGCTTTCTGACTCATGCCTCTTAGCATGGCGCTTTAGCTCCTTCCAAGTGTTGTCTCTTCAGAGCCAGCTGTGTTCCTTTGTGTTTCCATCCCACAGCTTCTTTCCCCTCTCACCTGTGCTCGGGCCCTGGGCTTGTCCCTGGGTCCTGGCTGGTGGAAATAGCGCTGCGGTGGACGTGGGCGCACAGAGGCCCTTTTGGACACATGGATGTGTTTGTGGTGTGGGTACCCAGGAATGGAAATCACTGGGTCTTGTGGAAGTTGTATTTTTGTTTAAATTTTGGAGCTCTCCTCTGGTGGAGAGGTGATGAAGTGGAAGTCCAGACTTGCTCAGCACTGAAAGGTGTACGGGCACTTTTCTTTCCTCACTTATTTCAAAAGTAAATGGCAAATCTAAAATCATAGTTAACCCCTGGGCAGGTTTTGTTCTGTTTCAACCATTGTCAAGCCTTCTCTGACCCCAGCCCCTTCCTGCCTATTGGCCATCTAGTCATGCCCCCCCTCCATTGACACGATTTTCACTTTGGCCCCCTACCCTGGGAACCCCATTGAGAAAAATGCTAGTGTAGACAAGCCATGAGCCACCATTCCCTCATCAATCCAATCTCTATTTGGGGGACTCAGCAAGTTTGAGGGGCAGCGCCTGAGCAGGGATGCACTGTGGCCTCTGAGTGGCTGACACTGTGGGCAACCGGGTCTTCTGAGCACAAGGAGGGCTTTCTAGTGGACCCTGAGGCCCAGGGCACGCAGGAGGGACAAACAGCTTTGAGCTGCTGAATCCAGGTCAGGTCAGGGGTTGGGGGTGAAGAGGGCTGATGCCTGTGCATGTTATGACCAGGAAACGCTGAACTCACTGATATGCGGGCTCCACATCTCTTGAAGTAAAACCCAAGGACACCGGGTGAGCACAGGCAGCTGAGAGGAGTCACAGATAGCAGCAGAGTTAGGGTGTGGTATTTTCGAGGCGGGGGAGAGGGCAGCATTCCAGGACACACAGGCAGAGTTAAGACATGGGATTCTTGGGACTCAGCAGAATTCAAGTGACTTTCTGAATGTGAACCCTCATTCCCAGGTTCACAGCAGAATTAGGGGACAGGATTATTGGGGGCACAGGCAGACTTAGGGCACAGTATTCCCAGACATGATGCTGCTGCCACCCCTACTCAGGATGAAAACTCTTGGTGAGAGAGAGTAATCTGCAGGGAGGGCATGTCCACAAGATGTAGTGTCAAGTTCCCACACCTGTGATGAGGAGGAAGTCAGAGGGGTGCAGAGATGCTGGAGAGGGGACTGGGAGGAAGTGAGGGCCCCGCCATGTGTCTGTGCAGAAGGCGAACAGCCAGTCCAGGGGAGCCTGTGGGAGCATGTGCACAGTGGTGGGGGCGGGGGCAGTGGGTGGGATAATCAGTCCTGGGGGAAGGGGAGCTCTGTGCCAACGCAGAGAACCAAGGCACAGAAGGCAGAGCTAGGAATGGAGTGTTTCCACTGAAATGCTGCAGGCGGTGGGCAGCGGCCACAAGGAAAGGAAGCGCTTCATTCACAAGACAAGAAATACAGAGAGGAAAGGGCCGATGACTCCCACCACTGAACACTTGACTATAATGTCGTGGGTCATGGACGTGAAAGGGGAGGCAGGTGAGATATAAAATGCTGTGGGTGAAACGTGAATCTCGGGGGCATCGCTGTGCCCACGGGGAGGGCTGTTTTTGCCAGCTGGACTTGCCGATGGGCTGAGAGGGGTGTGGAAGAGACAGATAACGGCGAACCCCTCAGATATTCACCCTGAGCCCCCCATGGGGCAGAGGCTGCAAAGATGAGTGGGCATGCAGAGCCTGGACACCAGGACACATCTCTGCAGAGGTCAGGGCTCAGGGGACAGAGGCTGGAGACTGGCTGATGGGTGCGGCACCTGGGCCCCCAGAGACTACAGCAGAAAGGGAAGCCCTGGGCACTTCCAGCACACTACCCTGCGGGCGGAAGAGGAAGTTGGTCATCAAGGCTGAGTAACAGCTGCTGAGGAGAAAAGCAGAGGCCGAGCAGCCTGGTGATGGCTGAGATTCAAGAACAGGAATCTGGATTCATCTTTCCTCCCTCCCTCCCTCCCTCCCTCCCTCCCTCCCTCCCTCCCTCCCTCCCTCCCTCCCTCCCTTCCCTCCCTCCTTTCTGTCTTTTGGGGTCACACCCAGCAATACTCAGGGCTTACTCCTGGCTCTGCACTTAGGAATCTCTCCTGGCAGAGCTCTGGGGACCACATGGGGTGCTGGGGGATCGAACCCAGGTTGGGCATGAGCCAGGCGAATATCCTCCCCATTGTGCTTACAACCTGGCCCCAGCAAGTCTAGGATTTGGAAATCTGAAAGGCACTGCCAGGCCTGGGCTTCCCTCAGGCAGAGGAAGTTCGGCCCAGCACGAAGAGGAAGTAGACAAATCTCTCTGGCTCTTCAGCCAGTTCTGGCAAGAAGAGAAGCCAGGTTGGGCCAAGGGACGGAAGTGTCAAAGAAGACAGCGAGATTACACCCGTGGGCCGCTGGGGTGTTGGTGGGGGAGAGGGGGGTAAGTCTGGAAAGGTGGGTGGCCAAGAGACAGGGTGTGGTCTCTTCTCTAGGGAGACTGAGCTCTGCCTGTGGAGTCCAGGGCTCTGAGCTGGGGTGTGGGCGTGAGAACAGGAGAGGAGAGTTTCCATGGGGGACCCCCACAGGCAGGCCTGGGGATCCTTTCATCGGAGTGAGCAATCTAAGACTCCTGGAGGAAGGTGACACATCCATGACATCAGTCATCTTCAAGTGTTCATTTCCTGTGTCCACAAAAATAAGTCCTCAGTGGAAATGTGATGTGGGCCTTCATGGGCCAATCGCTGTCTGCCATCTTGCTTCTTCCTTCTGTCTTTCCCATATAAATTTAGTTTTGTTCCTTTGATTTTGATTTGGGGTCATACCCAGCTGTGCTCACAGCTTACTCCTGACTCCTGGAGGGGCTCAGGGAACTCTGTGTAATTTGGGGGACTGAGCAGAGCTTGGCTGTGTGCAAGGTAGGTGCCTTAACCACTGGGCTCTCCATCTCCAGTCCATCACAGCTGTTGTCGTTGGCTAAAGTGCTGTGTAGTGGAAGTCGAAGGAGACCTCAAGAGACTGTCATTCCGAAGTGCTTTTGTAGTATGTTTAAAGTCACAAGCAAATAAACAGAAGGTTGGTGTCTCGGAGATAATTAAGTACCAGGAGTGAAAAGAAGCAAGAGGTGTCATTAAGGAGACACAGGCTGCCAGGGAAGGCCAAGTTAGCTCAGTTTCCCATGTGATTTCTGACAGAAACCAGCATCTGGGGACTATGGTTCATTCAGCTTCTGCCCATCAAAGGTGGCTGTCCACCCCAAGCAAGGATCATATCACAAGGTTATGCATTCTGCTCTGGGTCGGAGATTACTCCAAACTTTGTCTTCCCCAGAAGCAAAACCCCAGCTCTGGAACCCTTTGCGGTCATCAGGCGTGACTTCATAGAAGAAAGTGCCTGTATAAGATGACGTTTGGGTCATCTATTAGATTATTAGAGGCGAGAAAACTGGTAGGGCCAGAAAGATATCACAGTGTGCAGCGCTCTTGCCTTGCATGCGGCCCTCTTGGGTTCTATCCCCAAGGAAGGAAGGAAGGAAGGAAGGAAGGAAAACTAGTATATTTAAATAGATGAAGTGATGTGTGGGAAACTTGTTGTCACTCCTTAAAAAGAAAGATGGTCTCTGAATAGGTGAATAAGAATGTGGCTCCCTTCTGCCTGCCTCTTAGAAAGATGCCCTGAGCTCGTGACCAGCTGTGCCCAGAGACAGTTTCCTTGGGATTCCATCAGACTGGATTGCTTCCTCCTCTTAGCTCCTCCCCCACCAATGGCCCCACACATTCCATCTGTGCATTTGGGCTCAACCCTGCCACATCTGTGATCCACGCAGTACATGGTGGGGCGTCACGGGTGGGAGGCTCCAGGGGAAGACGGAGCTTGAGTCAGTCAGTGTCCAGGCCGGCAGCGCTGTCGGCCTTGGTGCCTTGATGAGTCCCTCTGCCCCCCTCCCCACAGGTTCCTCCCTTTGGTACCTACCCACTCTCAGAAACAGCCCTGGGCTCTGAGGGGGGACTCCTGCACAGTCTCAGCTGCTTCTTTGGCTCATACTCCATCTTTACTGCGTGGGGTCCCACGGTGACTTTCCTGACCTCTAGTCCCACCCTCAGCACTGCTGGCCCTGGGGATCCTGGTCACCCTGGGCTGCTGTCCTTGTTGCAACCCTCTGCTGGCTCCGGTGGCCCGGAGAGCAGGGCTATGGCTTCAGGGTAGAGTGTGCATGCATTTGTGTTCCTTCTATCCCCAGTATGTGGGAGACATCCCAAAAGTTTTCCTTGAGCTAAGCTGCAGGACTGAACCCTGAGCTGATCCTCCAGGCTCTGTGAGGGAACCATGCAGAGAACAGAAGCTCCCCAGGGGCCTTCTCGCCATCCCCCGAAGCCCCTGCCCAGAAAACATGGGGGAGCTGTGAGCAAAGCCAGCACCTGCCTCTCCCCACTCCTCTTTTCCCTTCTCTTCCCCCTACTTTCTCTCTATCTCTCTCTTCCCCCCAGCTTCATTTTTGGCTTTTGCACCTTACCTTGAGATGCTGAGAGGCCATATCTGACTCTGCTTAAAGGACTCTCCTTGAAGTGCTCAAGGGACCACCTGGGGTGCCAAGATTAGAACCAGGATTCTGGCCGCAGCTTCCCAGGGCCCATTCCCCATAAACTGCTTCGCTGAAAGGGACCTGGCTTGGGCTGTCCAGGCCCCTCCCTGCCTCAGCAGTCTCTAGCCCCCGAGGTAGACCGGATACTTTCTAGGGACCCTCCAGGTCCGGGCAGCCTCCTCTGGGACTCACCCACCTCCCTGGCCCTCCCTTTGCCCAGGCTGCATCTGGGGCTCTCGACCTTCATTCCTTATGTCTCACCCAAGGGCCCTCAGGGAGAGAGTTGGGAGCGGGGGCCCGGGAACTTGCCAGAGCGTTTTGGAGGCAAGAGCCTGTGAAAGATTTAATTAGGGTGCTTGGCTCCGCGTCTCCCGCATCGTGCCTTTTCTGGGACATCAATAATCTGGCAATGTTGGGAGGGTGCATGTGGCCCCGGTGTGATGTAATTTTGAAGGAGTAAAAAAAAAAAAAAAAAAAGGAAAAAGAAGAATGGTTCCTATTTTAAGAGCTCGGAGTTAATGAACCCTGACCGATCCTGAAGGGGGATGTCAGTGCTAATGGAGCCGCGGCGGCACCCAGCAGCTCGCCCCACCACGGGCGCACTGCACTGCCCAGTCAGCCTGGCACACCCAGAAAGCCTCAGTCTGTGGCGCCGAGCTGAAGGCCGCCTTTGGAACCCAGCTGGAGCCAGTGCTCAGAGGGACTGAGGTGTCTCTTGCTGCCAGCACGAGTCATCCTGCAGCCTTGTCTTGTCTTGCAGTCTGTCTGCCTGGGTTTTGCAAAGGGTTTCAACAGAGCCAATGGCATGACTCAAGCTCAGGTGACTCGACCTCGGAACCAAGACTTGCACAAACTGGTAGAGGCACCAGCTAGTTCCCCAAACGGCTGTGAGAGGCCCTGTGGGCAGGGGACTGAGGGTGCCCAGCTCTTGCTCTGTGCAGTGAGAAGACCCCCCCTCCCCATGGCCTTGCCCCCTCGCCACAGCTGAATCCTGTTGAAGGAAGTTCTGGGCACCGAGGAAGGCTCCAAAATCTCTACTTTTGCCTTCACAGCACTTTTGGGAGATTGTTTTAAGAATCTGTCTCCCACCCCCCAGGTGGTATCTTCCATAAGTACGGAGGGGAAGCCGCTGCGGGTTTGCTGCCTTGGTCTCTGTCTAGATGGTCCAGAGATTAATGCAACGTTACCGCAGAGCCAGGAAAACACAAAATCCCCCCAAGAAAAGTGTAAAAGGTTGTGGATATATTGAAACTTTTATTTTAATTCTGAACAACAGGGGAAGGCCAGGGCTAAGGGTACAGCTCAGTGGTGAACACTCTCTTTGCACAGGTGATGCGTGGGCTCCATCTCTTTGAGCAACTTGGATGCATCAACCTCAGCACACAGCCATCCCAGGTTCAATCCCTGGCACCCCATATGGTTCCCCAAGCACCGCTGGGAGTGATTCCTGAGCACAGAGCCAGAAATAACCCCTGAGTATTGCTGGAAATGGCACAAAAATTTTTTTAAAGTAAAGTATCCAAGACTCTATGTAAATGTGGCCCAGAGGCTGGACTACTCCCAGCAGAAATATCAGAAAACTACAGAACCCACAATGTCTTTCACTCTCCCCATTCCTCTCCTGGTACATCACTTCACAAAGGCCTCAACTACAGATCCTCTGGCAGTTGGCCATGACATGGGTTGGGGTTGGTGGTATTTTTTTCTTTTTTTTTAAGAATTGCTGTGGCAGGTACACCCAGAGGCCAAGGGGCTCGGGTCAGGGGACAAAAATATTGCCAACATGGTGCTGGGGACATGTAAGATGGCCAGCAATGGTGTCGAGACATGTCAAATGGTCAGTGACAGCGTTAGGACATGCCAGATGGCCGGTTATGGTGTCAGGACATGCAGATGGCCAGTTATGGTGTAGAGACATGTCAGGTGCCCAGCGATGGTGCCAGCACATGTCAGGAGGCTGGTGATACAGCCAAGCCCTGGTCTCCTGCTGTTAGGGCTGTTCAGATTGAGTATAGTTTACAGTCTTTTATACAATGGATAACACAATGGTTTCGAGCAATAATCTGAAACATCCTCTTCTATTTTCCCTTTGCCCCTGCTCCTAGTGATGCTTTAAGTTTTTTTATTTTATTGGGACATAATTGATGCAGAGTGCTGTGTGTGTCTGAGGCAGGGGTGTGTCATATCAATATATGTATATATATATATATATTTGTAGGATAACATAGCCTCAGGTAGTTTAGGTTTATTGGGTTACTCCCATTACAGTGCTCCTATTCCTCTTTGTTTATTTGTAGCTTCTTTCTTAGTGTTCTGTTGACTTGTAAATAATGTTTTTCTCTTCTTCTTGAGTCCTTTGCATAGTTTATTCAGAGAAAGTCCTTTTTGTATGGACACAGGAAGACTTAGCAAATGTTATGCTTCTGTAACCTGGGAGTCATTTGACTCTACATGATATTTTCCTTCAGGGCTTCTGTTCTCTTGACCTAAGCCTCAGCTGCCCTTACTTCCTAGCATCCCCAAAGCAGGGTCCTGACGACGTGGAACGAGAAGGACCCAGGGCAAATGGTGAGTTGTGTGCTACCCTGGCATCGAGATGGGCCTGGCCAAAGTGCCTAATGCTTAACTATAAGTTAAGAGCTTGGTCATGGACAAATGTTGTCATGATCCAAACAGTGATAACTAGATTCGGACCCTGCTAGGGTGAGGAATGATTAATCTGGCCTGAGTGCCGTGGTCTGAGCCTGTGGCAAGATGTTGCCAGGAGAGCTGCCTTGCAAGCCTCAATGTATCTCTTGCTATGTCCATACAAAAATAACTAGTATTAAGATGTTAATAAGTTCCTGGACTAAGGAAAAGAAAAAAACCTTAAGAGTGAGGAAGGGCTTTGGAGTGCCCTGCCCTCAGGAAGGGCTTTCTTATGTTGATTTTGCTACCTGGCTGGGTGGAGCCTAGAGGGCAAGGGGGGAGAGAGAAGAGGAGGAGAGACTAGAGAAAGGTGCAGGAGTAGATCCAGAGAGAGACCAGAGCTGGGAGTGCGGGAGATGAGAAAGATGGAAGATTGAATAAACGGTAACTAATCAGCAACTAGCTTGGCCCTCGTTCTTCCTTCGCCAGTCCTTGGCCACCGGCCGTCCTGATCCAGTCCACACACTGCGGTTCCAGAGCACCGAATGCGGGTGGTGAGACAGAGCCTCCCCGGAGAGCCCAAGAGTGCACTCGCCCCTCGGCGAGCCTTAGTTTTTCACATATATTGCTATGACATATCAATATATATATATATATATATATATATATATATATATATATATATATATACTGCAATGTGGTTACTTCATGGTGACAGTTAAGACTTCAGCTACATTCTGTAGTTTCAGGCCTTGTCCACAATGGGGCCATTGAAGGGCTCACCTTGGCGGGCCCTAGAAGAATATCACACTGTTCTGCAGACCACAGTCCCTGTGTAATAAGCTTCTGGGACCATTTCCCTTTTCTTGTTGCAAGTTTCTGCTCTCCTTTCCCACCCCCTGGGATCCTCTTCTCTCTCTCTATTTCTACAAATTCATATTTATAGGTTCATGTATAAGTAGAGGTTTTGTTTGTGAGTGGACATGGTCCACCTCAGAGATTCAGTAGGGACCTCCCAAGTGTTGAACATTGGATGTGTCTGTATCAGAAAATTAAGTGACCCAGTGAGTCAGGATTATGAAAAGCCTGCAAAGTGCTCAGAGAGACAGAATTAGGTTGATCAGTTGTTGCCCACCTGGGCAGTGCTGAACTGTCCCTCTTCCAGAGCCTGGGTGCTTCATCTTCCTAAGGAGTGACACTACAATGTTGGGCAAAGAAAAAGGAATCAGATCTGCACACATATTTATTAACTCTTCTCTTCAAGTTTAAAACATTCACTACCAGTTTCTGAGGCTGGAGAGATAGTGCAGTGGGCAGGCTCTTGTCTTGTATATAGCTGACCTGGTTAGATCTCCAGTAACTCATGCTCCACCGATCCCCACCAGAGAGCACAGGACCAGAGTAAGCCTGAACACCACTGGGTGTGGCCCCCCAAACAACCCCTCCAACGTGAGTTTGTAACAATATAAGGCTTTGTGTGTACCCACATATTCTTCAGTGCCCACATATAGTGCTCTGTGATCACCACCGAAAAGTCTGTTTTCCATCCTCCATTATCCAGTTGACCCCCTTTGACCCAGGTCACTGACTTCCCACCCCCTTTGTAACCATCAATCTCTTTGTTTTCAAGAATTTGCGTTTGATTCTGTTCACTCATTTGCTACTTTTAAAATATACATATTCTAAGAGCCTGGATCAGTGGTGGAATTCTAAAACATATATAGTGAAAGGGATGGGGAGAGAGCTCAAAGGTCTAGAACATGCTCTGCACACGAGAGGCATTGTTTGATCATGCATGGCTCCCTGAGCCCCCCCAGGAGTGAAGCTGAATACTGAGATGGGAAATGGCCCCAGGGCCCCTCTCCAAATTAATATTTAAAATATATGTTGCATGTAGATGACATCACAGAGAATTTACCATTCTCCATATTATGTATTACAATACTTTTTTGGGCTGGAGCGATAGCACAGCAGTTAGGCTTTCGCCTTTCACGTGGCCAACCCATGTTCGACTCCTCCATCCTTCTCGGAGAGCCCGGCAAGCTACTGAGAGTATGGAGCCCGCACGGCAGAGCCTGGAAAGCTACCCGTGCATATTGGATATGCCAAAAACAGTAACAAAAAGTCTCTCAATGAGAGACATTACTGGTGCCCGCTCAAAAAGTACTCGTTTGGGGGGCTGGGAGTGTCACACCAAGCAATGCTAAAAAGACACACCTGGAGATGCTGAGGGTCTATGGCCATACCTGGATATAGGGGGGGTCTATGGCCACACCTGGAGATGGGGGGGTCTATGGCCACATCCGGAGATGGGGGTGTATGGCTATACCTGGAGATGGAGGCTCTATGACCACTACTGGAGATGGGGGTCTATGGCAATACCTGGAGATGGGGAAGTCTATGGCCACACCTGGAGATGAGGGGGTGGTCTATGACCACACCTGGAGATGGGGGGGTGGAGGGTCTATGGCAACTCCTGGAGATGCTTACTGCATATAGAAGAGCCGTGGAGGCTTGACCCACTGCTGGCCTGCAGCTTTCAGCAAGGTCTTTAGACGATCTCTGGCCCATTCAATATTTCCCGGTGTATCCACACTGTTGCAAATTGTGGACTAATTGTGTCAACAGACCACATTATTATCTTTTCATCTGTTCCTGGACACTCAGGTTGTGCTGCCTTGGCAATTATAAATAATGCCCCAAGGGGTTCCGGGAATAGTCCAGGGCTTAGGGGGCAGACTTTGCACCAGCCTGGCTGCATTCCCACACCCTAGCACTGTGGCCCTGCCTCAGGCAGCTCAGGGCCAGTTCTCAGGCTCTTCACGGAATTGCAGCGGAGTGGGCCTGAATAGCCCCCAGAGCAGAGCTTGGAAGACACCTCCAAACCCTGAATCTAGGAGTGCAGATGCAGTCTTGACTAGGCGTTTTTGTGGGATTTTTTGTGTTGTCCTTTTGATTTGGGTGGCCACACCAGTGCTCAGAGCTGACTCCTGGTTCTACACTCACATCACTGCTGGTAGGCTCAGGGACCACCTGGGGTGCCAGGGATGGAAGCTGGGTCTGCTGCATGCCAGGCAAAGGCCCTCCCGCCTGTGCTCGAGCCCCGGCCCCCAAGTGTTTTTTTTATTCTTTCAATAAATTCTCTGCCATGGGGCTCTGAATTATGGGATAGTTACATTCGTGATCCGTTGAGGGCTGCTCAGTTTTACATGTTACACTTCCACTAACCGTCCCTGGGGCACCCTTTCTCCGCACCTCACTTCACTTGTCTCTCCTTATTGTCTGAATCACGTTTTCTGTGTGAGCTGCTTACTTCTGAAGCTCACACCTCCCAATCATAGGAAGCCACAAACTACTTTCCCAGTGTCTCTGCACCCCTATCTTCTTCTGGGGGCCTCTACCCATGTTTCAGTGGAGCTGTGTGTTTTTGTGGGGTTGTGTGAGGTCTCTGTTTGGGGAGGAGGGTTCCCAAGCAATGCTCAGGGATCAATGGATTCTGGCAGTAGCACTCAATCTGAGCACAAGAAGCTGCCTGGGGACCACCCAGACAGTACGTGGGGGGTCTCCAGGGCCATAGTCATGTGGTGCTTGGGCTCATGCCCAGGGCCCGACACTTGCACCGCTTGCATGCAACCACCTCCGTGACCTGGAGGCTCTTTATATATGGCGGATCAGTCGCCTGTGTTTGATGGATAGTTTGCGATGTCTCCTCTCACGGAGTTAGTCACCTTTTCATTCTGATGATGGTTTCTTTGGTAGTCTAGAAGTCTTCTAGCTTGATGTAGTCCCACTTCTTCGTTTTGTTCTTTCTGGAGTGGTGGACAAGGAGCAAACCCACGGTTCATGTGTGCAAGGCGTGACCTCACCACAGAGATGCCTCCCAGGCCTTGGTTCTATTTTAGGGGTAGGGTGCTGGGCCACACTTGGGGATGCCCAGGACTGACTCCTGGCTTTGTGCTCAAGGATGACTGCTGGTGGTTTTCAGGAGACCATACGGGGTGCCTGGGATCAAATCTGTGTCAGCTGCATGCAGGATGAGCACCCTACTTCTGTACTGCAGCACCAGGCCAAGGGTTTTGTTTTTTATTTCAATTTCCCTTTGGTTCCTTGAGTGATAGGACCCTATTGCCCATGTCCCCTGGGGAGAGCTTGTGATCAGCTTGTTCTTCAAGCCTGTGTGCCCTTGAGCACAGATCTCGTTTGCTTGGACTCTGTGTCTAAGCTCGCCTGGTTCCACTTTGAAGAAGCCCGAGTTCTCTCTGTCTCTCTCCTCACCTCTTTCTCGATAAGTTCCCATAAAAACTATCTTCCTTCACAAGAAAAAGGCTACAATAACCTATTCATGTTTTCTTCTATGTATTTTATGGTTTTAGAGCCAGATTCAAGTTTCCATCCATCTTGAAATTTATTTGTGTGCACTATAAGGAAGTGATCTGGTTCACATATTGTGCTTGTGGGGTTCATCTTCCCCAACACTATTAAAGAGATAATCTCGTGTCCTTTCTCTGCTCTTTCTTCCTTTGTTGTAAATTAGTTGTCTCTAAAGATGTGAGGCTGGGTGGGGCAGGAGCGATGGGACAGTGGGGAGGGCGCTGGCCTTGCATGCTGCTGATTCAGGTTTGATCCCAGCATCCCTGACCCCCACCAGGAATGATTCCTGAATGCAGAGCCATGAGTAACCCCTGAGTCTGGTGTGGGTTACACCCCAGACGTGACCCCCAAACCAAAAAACTAAAATGAAGATGTGATCTTATTTGGGGACTCTTGGTTCATTCCATCCACTTGTGTGTCTTTTAACCTGACACCAGGCTGTTCTGGTTACTGTAGCTTTGTGATGTCGTTTAGGGAAGGCAGGGGCCACACCTTTTGTTCACTTGTTTGTTTCAAAACTGCTTTGAGTATTCTTGGTCTTTTGTAGTACAGATATTAGGGTTTGGGGTTTCTATTTCTGTGGACAATGATTTGGTTGGGTAAGAAAGCCATTTTAACAATGCTCTCATTCTTCCTGCCCATTCGCAGACATATCTGGAAATACTAAGTTGGCATAAAAGAGTTTGTGTCTGTGCCCCGCCCCCAAGAAGTCTGAATTGTTAGCTGCTGAGCGTGTCTATTGTGTGCATTTTAATGGTGATGTGAAAATTAGATGAAGAACTCGGTAGTGTCTCATTCAGAAGCTCTGGGCCAGTAAGGTATCGATCTGCTCAGAGGCAACGATGCCAAGGCCTGATTTTCAAGAACTGGGTCTGCAGCCTCGCACACGCAGGCTTGCAGCTCCGGAGGCAGAGCTGGCTGGGAGCCAGGCGCCACAGGGGAAGTTCTGCACATTCCCTGCCCTAACACTGCCCCCGGGGCTCACCCCTGCCCCGGAGTGAACAAATTGTCCTTGAAGCCTTAAGTGGATGCTGTAGTCCATGCACTGATGGGTTTGAACTCGTTTTTTTTTTTTTTTTTTTTTTTTTTTTATGCCTGGGTGTGTTGGTGCCCTGCTTTCTGGAAACTTCTCCACTAGCCCAACCTGCTCTGGGCAGTTTCCTTCTGCCCTTGACCTGGGACGACTGGAGGGTGACCTGCAGGGAGGAAACCACAACTTTTCTCCTGTTTCCTGGAAGGAACCTCGCCTGCTTCTTCCTTCTGCTCTTCTTGGGGGCTCTGTTGTGGTGTAATCTGTGGGGTTCACCTTCCTCTGACCCCCCACCCGGGCTGATCTGAGCAGTAAAGCAGTCCAGACCATGCGGGGCGCGCCTCAGGTCAGATGCAGCACCTGCACACCGGCAGGGCTGCCCGGAGCCAGAGAGTCTCAGGGTCTGGCGCGTGTCTGTCCCGGAATATTGCGATCTTGGCACCAGGCTCAGAGCACAGCCTGCCAGCTGCGGCTGGGCTGAGTCCTGGCATCTCGGCCCTTTGGGATCTGGTTTGGGGGCCACATAGTGCTCAGGGCTCCCTCCTGGCAGTTCTCAGGGCTCTCTCCTGGTGGTGCTCAGGGCTTCCTCCTGGTGGTGCTCAGGACTCCCTCCTGGCGGTGCTCAGGGCTTCCTCCTGGTGGTGCTCAGGACTCCCTCCTGGCGGTGCTCAGGGCTTACCCCTGGCGGTGCTCATTCTGCAGTGCTGGGGTTTGTGCCTGGGACCTCCCATACACAGAGCCTGTGCTTCAGCTCACCGAGGGGTCTCTGCAGGCCAGGCTTGCTGCTCTCTTTCGGGTCAATGTTTAAAGTGCCCAGTCCACCCCCGTTGGCCACTCAGGCGAGTCTCATAGCAGGAATGTCATTTTTCTGCGTTGGAACCACACGTCTTCCAGCCCCTGTGAGAGATTGTTACACCACTTTGTCTATGTTAGTGGATCCCAAACGCATTGAATCTCTGGCCGGAGAGGCAGCACCGCGGGTGGGGTGCTTGCCTTGAACGCCCCATACCGGGTTCCATTCCTGCCACTGCATATTATTTCCTGAGCAGCATGGGGAGTGATCCCTGAGCACAGAGCCAGAAATAACCTCCCACCCATCCCCCTTTCAGAAAAAAAAGTTCCTCATTACCCCCACCCCAAGATCTGCCTTCTTTAAGCAAAAGAAAAAAGTACCCACTTGATCTGGAGCAATAGTATTATAGGTTGGGCACTTGGCTTGGATGCAACTGACCCGGGTTCAGCTCCCGGCATCCCATAGGGTCCCTTGGACTCCACCCGGAGTGATCCCCATGCAGAGAGTCAGGAGTAAGTCCTGAGCACATATAGATGTGGAAAACAAAACCAGAAAGCAAAAGTACGTGCAATGGAACCTAAGGCTACTTCTGCACCCCTCGCCCCAGTCCATTGACCCACTGTCCACTCTGGCTGGGGGTAGTATCCACAATCTGAGAAACAGGGTCTGTTCTCTGCACTAGGGCAGCTAAGCTTTGTAAGGACCTGCAGCAATCACCTAGCTGTCCCCCAGCCTCCAGAATCATGCTCAGGTAGATGCTCTGAACCCGCCTCGTATCCAGAGAGGCACAGGGTGGGGCGGAGCTGTCCAGGTCACCTGCCGACACCCCCTTGGCCAGTCCTGTGGAGGCCCCTGCGTGGACTGTGAGGGGCAGGAAGCTCTGCACGAGGCACGCACTCACGAGCAAACGCTTTCTGTCTTTTTTCGCGTGAAAAGCTCCTCGCAAGTGCCAGCTGGCTCGGTGAGTGATGAGACTAATGACAACATCACCGTCTTCACACGGATCCTGGACGGTCTCCTGGATGGCTACGACAGCAGACTGCGCCCGGGGCTCCGAGGAGAGGCGCCAGGGCTCCAAGGTGAGGCTCCAGGGTGCTTGGGGGGGTCCCTTTGGGTGTCTCCTGTGTATGCTCCAGCCCCCCTGCCGCCCCTCCAAGCCCACATGCCCCTGGAGCTCTGAGTGGGGCCCTGCAAACTCTTTGCCCTGATAATCCCCTTCTCAGCTCCAATGCGCTCCAGGAGCGGCTGGCCATGAGCCTCCGGGAAGCGGGGACAGGCTGAGTGAGGGAAGGATTTTCCCTCCTGTTCCCTCTCTCTGTGCAAGTCCTTGTCAGAAGCCCCAGTTTCGCTCAACCCTTCCTTGCAGCCTCCTCTATGGTTCCATTTTCCACCAGGGCACAGGTCACAGTGGCCACTTTGGAGATGATAGAAATTCATAGGCAGTTTGGGCTGGAGGGATAGTCAGTGGGGAGGTCACTTGCCTTGTACACAGCCAACCTGGGCTTCGATCCCTGGAGCCCAGATGGTCCCCAGAGCCCCGCCAGGAGAGATCCCCATGCAGAGCCAGGAACAAACCCTGAGCACTGCTGGATTTGCCCCCGGTGCAGAAAAAAAAATCATGAAAGGCAAATGGGCTCTTAGGGAAGGCAGGGGCAGCTTCATTTGTGACCTTTGTAGGCAGGGGACACCCCAGACTCTGGACAGTGTCTACGGGGGTCCTTGAACTTGCTCTCGCAGGAGAGAGGTGCCATCTTCAGCCAAGCCACTCTTTAAGGGGCAAGGGAGCTCCACGCTGCCACTTGTGTTTGCAGTGGGGTGACTCACTCGAGTGAATCCTGTCTCACTCAGGACTGTGTGACCCGTGTATCTGGCCAGCAGCTCCTGTCCCTTTGAGCAGACCACCAAGGGGCAGAGCATTGAGAAATCCCAGGAGTGGGGCAGAGAGATAGCACAACCGGGAGAGTGCTGGCCTTGCACGTGGCCGACTCGGGTTCGATCCCTGGCATCCCATATGGCCCCTGAGCCCCCCAGGAGTAATTCCTGAGTGCAGAGCAAGGGATAACCCCTGAACATTGCCGGTGTGACCCAACACTCCCCAGCCCCCGCCTAAATAAATCTGGGAACTGCCCTAGGCTGTTCCTGGGGAGTGGGTAGAGGAAGGGTCTCTGCCCAGCCCCCAGCGCTCGTGTGCTTGCCCACAAGTACCTGAGGCAGGTGAGTGCTAGTCCGCTGCTACACCTGGGCTGTGTGCGCTGTTGAGGGTCTCCATGCAGGAGCCATGGAGGAGGATGGAGGGCCTGCCCACGGGTGTCACTACCACTCTGACTGCCTAGGGGAAGCAGCAGCGCCAGGGCAGACAGGTGGAGGCCTTGCCCGGCCCAGCAGGACCCTTGCTCACAGTCCCTGTAGCGCACTGTGGGGAGAAGTCCTGGGTGGGGTGGCCCACCTGGAATCCATCTGTTTTTGAGTTTCACCTATGGGGGAGCAAGAACAGGGTGGGGAGGGGCTGCTGGATGCTCTGGCACATCCCAGGACCCCCTGAGATCCACGACTCTGTCTGTGACTGTCCCCAGGGGCAGGAGGATGGAGGGAGGCACGTGGCTGGGGGCAGAGCAGGGGGCATCCCGGGGCACGTGGTGGGTTGTCCCCACTGCCCAGGAGCCCATGTTTGTTTCTGAAGAAATCACCCAGGTGAGGACGGACATCTACGTCACCAGCTTCGGGCCCGTGTCGGATACAGAGATGGTAGGTGCCCCGCTGCCCCTCCCTCCCTGCCTGCCCCCAGCCTCCCGGGCCCCCACTCACGGCCCTCTGCTCTAGGAATACACCATCGACGTGTTCTTCCGGCAAAGCTGGAAGGACGAGCGGCTGCGCTTCAAGGGCCCCATGCAGCGGCTGCCGCTCAACAACCTGCTGGCCAGCAAGATCTGGACCCCCGACACCTTCTTCCACAACGGCAAGAAGTCCATCGCACATAACATGACAACGCCCAACAAGCTGCTGCGGCTGGAGGATGACGGCACGCTGCTCTACACCATGCGGTCAGCAGGGGCACTGGGCACGGGGATGGACACACTGCTCTATACTGTGTGGTCAGCAGGGGACACTGGACACGGGGATGAGCACGCTGCTCTACACCATGCGGTCAGCAGGGGACACTGGACACAGGGATGGGCACGCTGCTCTATACAGTGTGGTCAGCAGGGGGCGCTTGTGACATAGGATGAGCACACTGCTCTACAGCATGTGGTCAGCAGGGGGCGCTCGCGACATGGGATGGGCACGCTGCTCCACACCATGGGGGTGGGGACACTGGCCATGGGACACACAGTGAGGGCGATGGTGAGGTATAAGAAGCACAGGGGGACACTGTGTTCAGGACCCGTGGGGTGTGCTGGGAACACGCGACCTGGGTCTGATGGCACAAGGGACGTGGGGCACGCAGCGGGCACATGGGCGCACAGGGCCCCAGAGGGGTAGGGACACAGGGCACAGGGGTCAGGGGTCTCTGGGGATGGGCGGAGGGCTCGTGGGGAGCTGGAGGCTGGCAGGGGTCTCGGGTTCAGCAGTGACCGGGGCAGGAGGGGCAGGCTCGGCCCGGGAGGGGGAGAAGGCCGCTGCCCCGCTGGCCACAGCGCTGCTGCCGGGTGCAGGGTCCGGGGGAGCTGGCGGCGCTGCCTGCGGGCTACGACAGAAGTCACGGGGAAGGGGTGACGGGTCCCTGTCATCCACACAGCTGCTCTGAGTCCAGCAGCGGGAACTCTGTGTGTGCGGGGCCTGATGTCCCTGGGCCCCCGCACCTTGTCCTGCGCCTCGCTGCAGACATGGGAGGGCCGGGTCGCCCCTGGATTCCCTCCGAATCAAAGGCTCCTCTGGACCAGAAGGCTCGAGGCCACGAGACAAGGGGCCTCTGTTTGATTTAAAAAATAGGATTTCAAAGGAAACATCTAAGGAGACCCTGGGTGGAGCGCAGGCCCCACCCTCGGAAGGCTTTCTCAGCCAAGGCCTCCTGGGGTGGGGGTGGGGGGGGTCGCAAGCTGCTGCCGGGTTGGCTCCGAGCGCATCTCATTTAAAATGACCATCACTCGCTTTCTCTGCTCTGAATTATTTAGTGCATCTGAGTAGATCAATAGATTGACCGCTGAGGAAGGCGCCTTCATAGCTTTTCTGTCTGGTGGTAGGTCTAGGACCTCAGAACAATGCTGTGTGAGAGAGAGCAGGGAGAGGAGGGGAGCAGAGGGGGAGAGGAGTGGAAAAGGGGCGAAGAGAGAAGCAGAGGGGAGGGGAGGGGAGGGGAGGGGAGGGGAGGGGAGGGGAGGGGAGGGGAGGGGAGGGGAGGGGACTTGTCCCCTTAGTCACGAGCTGTGCTTCTCAGCCTGTCTCCAGTCCTGGGAAACAGAAGTGCAGAGTGGGGACCTCGACTGGACGTGGATGTCCTTCATAGCACGTGTGTGTTCTGATGGAGCCAGCAGTGAGAAGGGCCGAGGGTCGAGTGGACCGGTCACGTAGCACAGTGTCCTGCTCCCGCCCCCCACCCCCCGACACACACACATCCTGGGCTGGGGCGTGGTGCTGGGGACTGAAGCAGCGACTATGGTGAAGTCTCCCAGGCCCCTGGGCTCATCCACGTCCGAGTCTGTCCCACCTAACGTCGAACATGTGGAGGAATGTAAAAATTCCCACGCTTTCCAAGGAAGACGGCTTTTTAATCTGTGACTTTTAAAATGGGGTTTTAATGTTTGAACATAATCCTGGCTGGTCTTGATTGTTTTTAAAATTTACTTATTTTTATTAAGACCCCGTGATTTACAAAGTGATTCGTGGTTGGGTTTCGGCATGCAGTGTTCTAGCACCCCCCGATTAGGGAACACGGGCACAGGTGTGACCGGTATGACGTTGGTGTGCAAAGTCACTGCACCACTCCCGCCGCCCCAGCTCTTAGGTGTGCATAGCCCTTCAGCACATCTCCTGAGCTGTATCCTTCATTTCTTTGTGCAGTGGGGAGGCACCCGCGGGACTGACTGAGGTACCGCCATAGTGCTGGGGGCTGACTCTGAGTCTCCGCCTGTGAACCTGTGCTCTACCCTTTGAACCATCTCCCCGGCTGCATCTTTAACTTCTTGTTCAGATGTTGGACCCAGTTAAGATGACAACCTACATATAGTGAACAAACTAGCCAACGTCCCCTGATGTCTGCCACTTTGGAGGCAGATGTCTGTAAATCTTTCTGAGAGAATAATCCCGAGTCCCCCGAGTGGCTCTGGAGAGAATTGTCCACAGGATGCTGGAGGGACGGAAACTTCCCGCTGGTTTATGGAGTGATTTCAAGCAGGTGCCCAGGGTCAGCACAGTGGAATTCCGACGGATGAGGAGATTCCCCAAATGTTTGGGGCTAAGTGGCAGATGCCTCTATTTCTTCCAGGCCCCGAGGGGTTGCTTGGAGGAAACCCACCATCGATGGGTTGTCTGCTGACAAGAGACAAGAGCCATTTATGAGGCAGGGAGATGGCTCAGAGGGAGGAGCAAACGCTTTGTGTGCAGCCGGCTCCTCCCTGCACCCCGTGGATTCCCCAAAGTACCACTTCTAGTGGGACCCAAAAAACAAAAATTAAACAAGCAAATAATCACTCCCTTGCTCAGTCAGAACCTTAGAACTGCAGAGAAGAGGTGACTCCTGGCTCTGCACTCAAGGATCTCTCCTGGTGGTGCTGGGGGACCGGATGGATGCTGAGGTCCAACCCCAGGACAACACCCTGCCCTATGTCCCTGTCCTATGACTCCAGTCCCTACTTTGGGGGAATTTCCACTTTAATTCTTTGTCCATTTTTAAAGTTTGTGTTTGTTAAAGAGCTTTGGGGCCACACCCAGCTGTGCTCAGGGTTTACTCCTGACTCTGCGCTCGGGCATCATTAATAGACAGACAGGGAGGGATCAGATGGGGTGCCCTGGGGTGGGGTCACTGCTTTACCTCTTTGGAAACTGGAAGGTGCCATTCCCAGCATGGCCACCGGAGGGCAGCCGACTCCCAATCTCGCCTGGATGTGAATGCAGGTCTGCAGCAGACACTGCAGTGACTGCTCATACGTGCCGTGCCTTTCAGGTGCACGAGTCTGTCTGTGCACGAACAGCTCGACGGACTTCTCGGGGGTCACAGGGATGCCTGCTGGGCTGAGCACAGGCTTTGCACGAGGGAGGCCAAGTTCCAGACCCGAGAGCACCCGGACCCCGAAGGCCGAGCTGGGAGGCGCCCCGACACCACCAGTAGTGGCCCCGGGACCAGGCAGTGTCTGTCATGATGTGTGGACTCTGGCTCTGCTGGCCGGCTTGAAGGTCACCCAGACCCTCCTGCAGGGATCCGAAGCTGATTGGAAATATGCTCAGAGGGCCACTGGGCCACAGCTCTGAGAGGCAGGGCGGCCGGACAACAGCTCGAAGGGACTTGCTGAGTTCGGTCCTAGGGGCTGTTTTGAATTGGACAAGGGTCCAGGCAAGCATGAGAACCGAGCCTTAGCCCTCTCTCTCCCCCACCTCTCCCTCTCCCTCTCTCCCTCTCCTTCACTCTCTCCTCTCTTTCTCCCTCTCCCTCTCTCTCTATCTTTCCCTCTCTCTCTTCCTCTCTCTACCTTCCTTCTTTGCTTTCCTTCATTTGGTTTTTCGTTTGTTTGTGGAGGGCCACACCCAACAGTGCTCAGGGCTTACTCCTGGCTCTGTGCTCAGGGATCACTTCTGAAGGGCTCAGGGACCATCTGGAGTAGCAGGGACTGAGCCCGGGCCGGCTGTCTGCAAGGCAAACATCCCTCGGCCCTGAGTGAGAAGTCTCTTGGCATCACTTCCCCAGTATCGAGGATGTGATTCAGTTTCTCCACTCTCCTCAGGAGTGGGAGTGAAAGGCTTCGAGGAGCTGAGAGTTTCCTTTTCATGCAGAGATTCGATCTTGGGTGGCGTCGGAAGTGAGAGAAGTGCCACCACCACCTCACAGTCCCCTGCTTGGGCTGTACACATTCTTGTTTGTTTGCTTTGGGGCCACACCGAGGTGCTCTTGCCTCTGTGCTCAGGGATCACTCCTGGGAGACTGTAAGGGAAGCTGGGAATTGAACCTGGGTGGTTGGCGGCTATGTGCAAGGAGAGCGCCCTCCCTCTGGGTTCCCGACCGGCCGCTGTTCTCTCTCCAGCACATGTCTCTCGCCACCTCTCTCCCTCCCTCCTTATTTCCCCAATAGACTTGTTCTACTTCAAAAACAAACTGTTAAGCCATGGGAAATAGCCAAGAATGATGATGAGAAACTCAGGAGAACTCTTGAGAATCTGCTGTGTATCCTGACTTGCATGTCTGGCACATGTGTGTTCACGTGTGTCCATCCGTGAGTACCCACACAGACTTTCCCAGCCCCCAGCACCACAACTTCCCAGAAAACTATTCTTCAAGAATATTTTTCGCTAAATGTTTTAGGGAGAACCACACCTGGCAATGCTTAGAACTTACATTTGTTATTTTAATTTTTTTAATTCATTATTTTTTTCATTGAATTACTGTGAGATACATTTACAAATTTGTTCATGGTTGGGTTTTGATCATACATTGTTCCCTTTGTCAGTGTACATTTCCTGCCACCAATGTCCCCAGTTTCTTTCCAGCTCTCCAGCAGTACTCTCTCTCTCTCTCTCTCTCTCACACTCGCTTTCCTGCTCTCTCTTTCATTTTGGTAATTATGATTTGTAGTATAGGTACTGGCAGGTCATCATATGCCTTTACCTCCTTTCAGCACTCAGTTCTTGTCCAGAGTGGTCATTTCTGACTATCGTTGTCATAGTGGCCAGTCCTAACTGCCTGGGGCAGTCTTCCAGCCATGGGCTGGTCCTCCCGACTTTGTTTCTACGGTCCCTGGGTATCAGTCTCATACTGTGTATTTTACACAGTTGAGGGCCATCAGTCTGTATCAGGACTTGCTCTGACGCTGAGCTCAGGGCTTACTCCTGGTGCTAGGGGACCCAATGGGGTGTAGGGCATTACACCCAGGTCCCCAGCATGCAGAGCCAGTACCTTACCTCATCTCTCGGGCCCCTGCAAGTATCTTTATAACTTAAAAACCAAAACCCGGAAAGCCTTTTCCCATCACCCAGCATTGCTCTGTCTGTCGCCCCTGTAGTTCCGCCAGGAGACGCTGCAATGAATCAGCTTCACCCGCACTCACGCCTGCTCCTCTGCCTGCCCCGCCATGGGCACGCACACAGCTATCAGACCCTTCAATAAAATCTCACAAATTGGCCGAGAGACATTTCCAAGTTATTCTCCAGGATAAACTGCACCTCGCCCCAGCTACCTTGTGGGAACAGAGATCACTCCCTTCCGTCCTCCCCAAACTTACGGGATAGATTCAGAGAAGGTCCAGCATGCCCCGGCCCCAGGGCTCCTGGCGGCATCTCACCTTCACCCTTCCCAACGGGGCTGAGTCTCCGAGTGCATCCAGGCTCCCAATCCCCACCACCTCCACCAGAGACACCATATCTCCCTGTGCTTTCCCAGCCCCCAATGCCGCAGCTTCTCAGTCCCCCACCCCCTGCTGTCACAGGACTCAGCTCTACACCCCTAAGCAGCTGAGTGCTTCCTGCTGGCTCCGGGCTCAGGGCTCACTATGCCAGTGCTCTGGGGACCCTGTGCAGTGCCAGGGTTTGGACCTGGGTTGGCCACCTGCAAGGCAAGTCTTATCCCCGCTGCACTGTCTTCCCAGACCTCAATGGGGGCTTCCTTCTCTGCTGGGGACTTTGGACACGCCTCCTTCCTTCCCTAAGCCCCGCAGAGCCCTGAAAAGTGGCTATTCAAACTCAGGAAGTGAATATACAGATGCCTGCATTCTACTCAGTCAACACTAGGTGGCGCCATGTGCCTAGCATTTGGAGGACAGGAGGCTGGAATTCTTGGATTCTCCCCCCTAACCCCCCCTCCCTCCCAGGAAAAGCAGTGGTTTTGTTGAGACTGTATGAAAAGAAGGTTGCCTCGCTCTGAAATGGTTCCCATGGGGAGCTGGCTCTCTGTGGAGGGGATGGGGGTTGGGGAAATCAACAGCAAGGTGGCTCCATGCAGTTACACCTGTGTGGTTCAGGAGGACATGCAGTTACATCTGTGTAGTTCACACCTATGTAGTTCAGGGGGGTGGGGAGGCAGGAAAAGTTCTGCAGTAAGTGCAGTGGCCATGGAGCTGCTCAGGTAGCCCCCGTTAGGCTGGCCAGGAAGTCCTCCCCTGTCTCCTAGGGAGAGAGCAAGGGCATCCTACCCACTTTCCCACTGTTCCACCAACAGTGCTCTGATGCCCAACCCTGGCCATGCCCTTGGTCTACACCATAGTCACCAGACTACATGGGCACCACATGGGCTTAAGGACTTTTGGGAGGGGGTAGTTGGAAGGGCTGGAGCACAGGCTTTGCATGCGGGAACCCTGGGTGCGACCCAGCACTACCTGGTCCCCGAGCACTGTCCTAAGGACTTCCCTGAGCCACACCGGGTTCAACAACAAAAGCAAAAGCCAATTAATTTCTTTTTACTTGACCGAACTTTATTATTATTGTTGTTGTTGTTGTTGTTATTTGTCTGGAGCGATAGCACAGCGGGTAGGGCATTTGCCTTGCATGTGGCCAACCCAGGTTTGATTTCTCCGCTCCTCTCCGAGAGCCCGGCAACCTACTGAGAGTACCCTACCCGCACGGCAGAGCCTGGCAAGCTACCCGTGGCGTATTCAATATGCCAAAAACAGTAACAAGTCTCACAATGGAGACGTTACTGGTGCCCGCTCGAGCAAATCGATGAGCAACGAGATGACAGTGATACAGTGATAATTATTATTTACTCTTATTGATTTTCTGTGATGTACCATGCTGCTAACAGTGGTTTCCCATACACATAACACTAACACTGCGCCCTCAGCAGTGTACCACTGCCCCTCCTTTTTGCCCGCCCCCCCTGCTCAGTTGTGGGGCTCAGTTCTTCGTGGTGTCACCTTTGGTCCTGGGCTCCCTCGTGCCGGACCTTAAATTCCTGGTATGAGAGAGATCATTCTGCTCTTTCTTACTCGCTGACAGCACTCGGCATGACGCCCTCGGGAAATTGCCACAGACTTCATGGTTTTGTTCTTTCTTAGAGCTGCATCACACACACAGACACACACACAAAGACACACACAAAGACACACACAGACACACAGACATGCACAGACACGCACACAGACATACACAGACACAGACAAGCACAGACACGCACAGACACACAGATACACAGACACACACACTGACATCACAGACACACACAGACACACACAGACAGACATGCACAGTCACACACAGACACCACCACCACCCCTTCTTGATCCACTCATTCCTGATTGGATTTGGGGTTGTTTCTGTGTCTCAGCCCTTGTCCTACTGTTTCTGGGTGGGCACCACTGGGTCACAGGGAGTTCGGTTCCTCCTAGGAACCCGGTGAGGGACGTGCTTCCATGCCAAGATGGCGGGGTTCTCAGTGGGTGTGCCAACACGTGGCGTCAGGAACCATAAATGCCCAGGTGCTTGCAAAGCCATTGAAAGAAGAGCTTTGTGCAAGGATGTCCTTATGGTGTGACTGCCTCGTCTTAGGACCGTGAGACTCGGACAGTCCCCCTAACCCCCACTCCTCAGGCGCGGCCCTTGCCCCCTTTCAGGGACCAACTGGAGAGGGTCAGTGAGCAAAGGGAGCCTCAGAGTGACAAGTTCCTCAGGCAGGCAAAGCAGGAGACTGGGTGTGTCCCTGCAGCTGGCAGCTCCTCTCAGAGCTGGGCCTCACGGCTCTGGGAGCCCTGGGTGCCCTAGCAGATCCAGACAAGCTGTGAGTCCCACATGTCTGTCTGTCCTTTCTCAACCAGACAGAAGGACTCTGCAGGTGTCCAAATGGTTTTCATGGGGCTTATTTGAGCAAGGGGCAAGGGGGCTCCCCAAGGCTGCTGAAGGGTCCCAGGAATCCCCCAGCCCTGGTCATTATCCCCCAACCGGGCTGACAGTGTGTGGCTTCCCTCTAGATTCTCTACTTAGTTTTGTTTTAGGGGCCACACTGGCAGTGCTCAGGGCTGATGCCTGGGTCTGCACTCAGGGATCACTGCAGGAGGCGATTGAACCCGGGTCGGCCTCGTGCAAGGCGAGACCCCTTCCCACTGTACTATCACTCCAGCCCCTCTACTGGGTTTTTTAAAAAAATACTTTCTATCTCTTTACTGATTTTCACTTTTAAAATCCTTGTGTTTAAATTTCCTTGTTTGGCTCATAGTTTTCCTTCACTCTTTGATATTTAAAGTTGACTTGCAGTGGTTTCAAGAGGCACCAAATATGTGCTTCTTCAAGGACAAATTTGTTTTTTCTTTTATGAATTTGTGAACTATTGTTTCTTATTTCTATGTAAGTTCCTTTTTATGTTTTGCTGGATCTAATGGTTATTGTGGCAAATCTGGAGGCTCCCTCTGTTGTTGCTTAACTTTATAAGTTGTGTGATTTCTTTGTTGAGCTTTCTGAACTAATTTTTAAAAGTTTATAGTATTTGTTCTGTGTCGCCATTCTCTTTACTTCAGTAGCCAGCTAGTGACTTGATAGAGAAGTTCCTTAACGATCTGAAACAAAATCCAAATATCAAGGAAATTTAGTCCACAGATAAGCTTTCTATGTTGGGATTTTTTTTTCTTTTTGCAGAACATGGAGGTTAGCTGGCGATAATAAATTAAGTTCTTCTGGAGCTGGAGCAATAATACAGAGGGGAAGGTGTTTCCCATGCACCATGCACCCGGGTTTGATCTCTGGCACCCCATATGATCCCTTGAGCCAGGAGTGACCCCTGAGTGCAGAGCCGGGAGTGAACCCTGAGCACAGGATGTGGTGTAATCCCTCCCTATTCCCCACCCCCCTAAATTAAGCAAGATCCACTCTTTGGCATGCACAACCTTCTGGAATCTTCAGAATATACAGGGCCTCTTGTCCCTTATTGATCTATGTGTCTCTTCTTCAGCTTCTCTTGTGAGATTTTCCCCGTGATTCATAGCTCACTTCTACCATCTTCATTTACATGGTTCCAACTACCTAGGAAAGACCTCCGCTCTGGAAGGCTTTGAAATAGACATCGAAAGCCTGTGAATTCTCCAGGGACCAAGACAGGTCAAACCGAATCACTTCCTTCTCACTTCCTTCGCATACAAGCTTTATTTTGCTCCCATCCCTAGGCTCTTGTACAGGACCATGGCCTGACATGTTTCAAGACTCAGCTGGGACTTGGACTAGAGTAAATGAACATACTATAGAAGGAGCTTGTGGAAATTTAGGGCCATTTTTTTTTTCATTAAGCATTTCCTGCATGTTGTACTTTATTTTAATTATATGAGAGTCTAGTTTTTTTCCCCCTTTCTTCTGGAGTCTGGAGGAATGGGCTTGCTCTTGCTCCTGGCTCTGTGCTCAGGGACCACCCCTGTGTGTGCTAACTGGGGTTGGCTGCATGCTGGACAAGCTTTGTCATTCCTGTTCTCTCTCCAGCTCCAATTTTAGAGACAATTTTCTTTAGATGCTGCCAACTTCTGCCAACTTATCTTTGCTCTTATGCATGAAGAGACCTTTTCAATTCCCCAATTCACCCTCTATGCTGGTCCCATCCTCTTTCTGAGCATTTCCAAGGCATCTGCTATTTTTCAGGCCTTTGATTTGTCTAAATGAGTTCAGAAAACTCACGAAGCAGATAACATTACCACCTAAAACAAGACAGCACTGGAGGAAGGAGGAGGAGATTTCCAGATCTACCAAATCTTGATATTGGCATGTCAGGAGTTAACATTGTAAAATAAGTTTCGGGGCTGGAGCGATAGCACAGTGGGTGGGGCATTTGCCTTACACGCGGCTGACCCAGGTTCGATTCCCAGCATCCCATATGGTCCCCTGAGCACCGCCAGGAGTAATTCCTGAGTGCAGAGCCAGGAGTAACCCCTGTACATCGCCGGGTGTGACCCAAAAAGCAAAATAAATAAATAAATAAATAAAATAAAATAAGTTTCATGATCCTTTATATGGTGATATTTGGGCTGAGGAATTTGGATTACTTATTTAGTTTTATTTATTTGGGTCCACACCTAGCAGTGCTCAGGGATTACTCCTGGCTCTGCACTCTTTTTTTTTCTTTTTAGCTTTTTGAGTCACACCCAGTGATGCACAAGAGTCATTCCTGGCTCTGCACTCAGGAATTATGCCTGACGGTGCTCAGGTGACCATATGGGATGCTGGGAATCGAACCTGGGTCAGCCATGTGCAAGGCAAATGCCCTACCCGCTGTGCTATCACTCCAGTTCGGCTCTGTGCTCTTGAATTAGTCCCAGTGGTGCTCAGGGAAGCATATGGGGTCCTGGGGATCAAATCCAGCTTGGCTGTGTGCAAGGCAGCACCCTCCCCTCTGTACTATCTCTCCAGCCCCCTAGTCTAAGGAATTTTGAATGACACAATGAGCATATCAAAATTTAACTGAGAATTGAATCTTAGTCCAGTTCATTATACTGTATTTCCTATCTGCTTTCTTTTGCAGGCAGAAATTCTTTTCCACGGATTGCCTTATGCTTTCTCATTAAAGAAATATTTTCATTTCTAGATGTGTCTTTGCATATCTGTGCTATTCCCTTTTTGCAGGTGTTTTTTATTTGGGGGGGCTATGTTTACTTTGCTACGTTTGATCTATTTAAAAGGTTCCTGCTTGGCATATGGATGCACATAAAAATTTAAACAAAATATTTCCATTCTCATATTACTCATGATGATGCCTTCTGAGAAACACAAGTATTGAGAAAAGAAATGGCCATATTGGTCAAAATAGATCAATAAAGTTTATGTCCCTTTCATATAGGGATTGTGTAAAGTGATCACACGTATGCATGGTCCGAGCATAAATAAGATTTCTGACATCTTCCTTCCAAGAGCTGAAGGGAAATGAGAATCCTAATAAATAAGCAGCAGCAAGCTTGGAGAGAATGCTTATCCCGGAATAACTCAGGCCATGGCGCTCACCTCCCTATTATACTGAAATATAAACAAGTGAACTAATTAGCCATGAAATGAATTATGAAATCCAGAGTTCAAATTTGAAGTTGTTGAATTTGGCTCCATTGCTAAAATGAAGGCTATGCATTATGTTAGCACAAAACAGATTTGTTTTGCTTTTGTTTTTGTTTGTTTGGGGGCCACACCTGGCCGTGTTCAGGGATTTCTCCTGGCTCAGTGCTTGGGGATCATTCCCGAGTGAGCTGGAGAACCATATGGGGTGCTGCCTGCAAGGCAGACTCCCTACCTGCTGTACTATCTCTCCAAACCCTCCGTACACCTTGCTTTTAAATGCTATTTATTTATTTTTATTGAATCACTGTGAGATACTCAATCACAAAGCTGTTCATGGTCAGGTTTCAGTCACACAGTATTCCAACACCCATCCCTCCACCAGTGTACATTTCCCACCACCAATGTCTCCAGTTTACCTCCCGGGTCCCCCTCCAGCCTTTATGACAGTCACTTTCCTTCTCTCTCTCTCTCTCTCTCTCTCTCTCTCTCTCTCTCTCTCTCAGCATTATGGTTTGCAATAGATACTGAAAGACTATCCTGTTTGTTCCTTTACCTATTTCAGCTTACGGTTCTTATCCAGAATGATTATTTCCAACTACCTTCATAGTTTTTAAAGCACAAAACCCTACATAGCATAACTCAAGTCTACACTAATAGTCTACACTAATAATCCTTTGAGTACAGACTCACTTGAACTTGTAGATCATATTCTGTGTTCTGCTCTGTCAAGCCTGCCCTTCGCTATATTCAGATCTGGTACTTCCCAGAAGCTCATTTCACTTGACTATCCTGGTGACTTGACTGTCTGTGCTCCCCGTGCTCCACTCCCATTTCTGCACTTCTCTGGGCTCCTGCTGAACTGGGTGTTTTGTATTTTCCTTGTCACAGGCAAACAGCCCCTCTGGGTATGGGTAGCACCATCAAGACACCCTCTGAATGTGGGTAGGACCATTGGTACAGTCTCTGAGTGTGTGTAGGACAATCAGTAGAGTGGTCTTTCTCCCTTCGGCTATAAGTGACCCAGGGCAATCACAGTGACCAGCTTCCAGCCCAGCAAATCTTCCTAACTCAGCAATGCTTACCGTCACAAAGGACAGTTTTCATATAAGTGTTCCAGCTCATATTGGGCTGGAAGGTGGGGTTTGGGCCAGCCCTGGTGGTTCTCAGAGGTTATTTCTGGCTCTGGACTCTGCAGTGGACCCTAGTGGTACTCAGGGAACAGGTCAGGATTCTGGAGGCCAAACCAGAGGTGGCTGAAGTGGCTCTGAGCAAGACGGGTGCCGCTCTCTCTCTCCTGACCTACAAGGTTCTTTCCTGCAAACATGATTTTCGAGGGTGCACAGGGCTGGGAAATGTCACAAACAAATGAGCCTTCTTTGCTCTGACAGTCGTCAGAGGCACTGCTTGTGCCTCACTTGTTTGTTCGGTTTCAGGGTCATACCTGGCAGTGCCCAGAGCTGACTCCTGGTTCTGTGCTCAGGGATCACTCTTGGTGGTGCTCAGACTATCCTGTGGGATGCCAGGGATCAAACCCGGGTCTGTTCTGTGCAAGAGAAGCGCCTGACCCGTGTATAGTCTCCAGCCTCTCACACTGCATAATCTCTGCTTTTACCCAGTCAGTGTTGCTTAGTCCAGCTGCGCAGCAGCTGACCCAGCCAGCTGACCTGGCCAGAAATGTCTCTTTCTGCTTTTCATTGCCGTGAATGAACGGTTATATGAGCTCTTTACAAATTACCTCATATTGATATGAAATTTCTTTGTCATCTTTGTGAAAATGATTTCAAAATACACACAGGGGCTAGAGTGATAGTACAGTGGGCCGGGCACTTGCCTTGCATGTGGCCAACCCATGTTCAATCCCTGGCACCCCACACGGTCGCCCAAGTACTGCTAGGAGTGATCCCTGAGTGCAGAGCCAGAAGTAAGCCCTGACCACCATCAGGTGTGCCCCTTTCCCCCAAATAAAACCCAGACAATGCACACTGACAGATGTTCCATATGCAGCAGTTGGCCATCCTATGATTCTCTTGGGGGTAGGGAGCACATCAGGCCAGTGCTCAGGGGTTACTGCTGGCGAGTGGCCAATAGCTCCTGGCAGTGTCCAGGAATCCACAGAGTTCCGAAGATGAAACCTGGGCTCCTGCATGAACTAGCCTTGAAGCCATCTCCCTGGTCATCTGCAAGTGGCTGGCATTCTCACTGTGTTTAACTCCTATGGCAGATTCACAAAAGTAGTAGCTTAAAGCAATGTGGGTTGCTCTTGTGGGGGTCCCAAGTGTTAAGGCACTGTCTTGGGGTACAGACAAGGTGCTGGCAGTGCCACACACCCTCTGGCGACACTAAGGAAGGACCTTCTTCATCTAGCAGTTCCTAGCTGCTCAGGTCTTGCTTCCTTGGCTCATAGCTCCCTCCTTGCCTCTCTCGGGCAGCAGGACCTTCAACTGTCTCCTAGCTCCCATCATTCCACTTCTGTCTATATTGTCCTTATTTGTCATTTCTGTTTGTTTGAGGGTTGCACCCGGTGGTGCTCAGGGGCTACTCATTACTTGGTGTCCAGGGCTCAGTCCTGGTGGTACATGGGAGACCACACACACAACAGATCACACCTGGTCCCTATTTGTAAAAACAAGTGCTTATCCCATCAGACCACCTCTCTGGCTCTGTACCCTCCTCCGGACACAGTTAGAAGAAATTTTGGGGCTTGAATAGGGTATTTGCCGTGTACATGGTCACCTGGGTTCAATCCCTGGCACCATTATATTGTTTCCCAATCCCCACCAAGGGTGATCCTGAGCACAGAGCCAGGAGTCAGCCCTGTGAAAAGCTGGCTGGAGCCAAACAAACAAAATGTTATGTCTCTATTTAATGGCCACCTAGATAATCTGCCCATCTAATGATCTTTGCAAACCACTTCTGCCAAGACTTTTCCAGATAAGGTTCTGCTCAGAGGTACCAAAGATTAGCACCTGATATCTTTGGGGTCAATATTCAGTCGACTAGAATTATTTACAAAGGGACCATCCCTGAAACTGTAGAGCTGCTTCAGCCTAGCCTTCTGTTGCTGTGGAACCAGGATCTCATCGCCTCCAGCTTCTCACCACATGCGCCTCACTTCCTCTGAGCCCATCAGCAAGTCCATACCGGCCATACCTATGTGGTGGCATGATCACAGACCCAGCATTCCTCATTGCATTCCTTCCTCCTTGCTACAGAACCACCGCATCAGATTTGGAGTCATTCTGTTCCAAGGGAGCTTAGGAGCCTTTATTATGCATTTTCAAATCCTTCTAGCCTCTTACTTTTCTTTGTGTGTGTGGCAGGGCTTACTCCCGGCTCTGAGTTCAGGGATCATTTCCAGTGGTACCAGGGATCAAACTCGAACCTGGGTCAGACCCATGCAAGACAAATACCCCACCTGCTGTACCACTTCCCTAGCCCCTAGATGCCTACTTCTGAAACCAATTGCAAAATCTCTAGTGCAACTGACTCCTAAAAGCTGATCAATTTTCTTTCTTTGGGATATTACAAATAATCAGATTCTTTAAAAATTTATTTTAAACTGAACCACAGAGAAATACACAGTTACAAAGTCGTTCATGATTGGGGGCTGGAGCAATAGCACAATGGGTAGGGTGTTTGCCTTGCATGAGGCCAACCCAGGTTCGAGTCCCAGCATCCCATATGGTCCCCTGAGCACTACCAGGGGTGATTTCTGAGTGCAGAGCCAGGAGTAACCCCTGTGCATTGCTGGGTATGACCCTAAAAGCCAAAAAAAAAGTTGTTCATAATTATTTGGTTTCAGTCATATAATGTTCCAACACCTGTCCCTTTATCAGTGTATGTTTCCCACCACCAATGTCCCCAGTTCCCCTCCCGCCCTCAGCTCCCCCTCTATGGTAGGCACTTTTCTCCTCTCCCTCCCCCAACCCTCTCTGTCTATCTATCTCTGTTTCTCTCTCTCCTCCCTTTGGGGCATTATGGTCTGCAATACAGATGCTGAAAGGTCTTCATGCATATCCCTTTACCACTCTCAACACTCAGTTCTAGTCCAGAGTGATCATTTCCAACTATCATTGTCTTACTGATCCCTTCTCTATCCTAACTGCCCTCTGTCCTCCACACACACTTCTGGGAAGAATATAAAATGCTCATATTCTTATAGGTAAACTATGTCACCAAGTTACAGTCCTGGAGAGAAGAAATCAAAAAAAGGATCTAATAATGAATGGATAACTATGACACAAATACACAGTGGAATACTACAGTGGTTAGGGAAAATGAGGTCATGAAAGAGAAAGAGAGAAAAAATGCCTGCCATAGAGGCAGGCAGGCTGAGGATGGGGTGTGATGGGACGGAAACTGGGTCCATGGTGCTGGGAATGCACACTGGAGGGGTGGGAGTTGGAACACTATGTGACTGAAAACTAATTATGAACAGTTTTGTAAAGATATATCTCACAGTGATTCAATAATAAAATCTTAAAAAACAAGGATCTAATTAGCAAAACTCAAGTGTCGGGCAGGACTTGGTCCCTCTGTGCTCTGTGGAGGAGAGTTGCTTCTTCTTCCATCTTCTCGAGGCTGCTGTGTCCAGGCGCTCTGCCTGCTGCGCTTCCTGTTTTCCTTAACAAAGGGATGCCCCTGGGTAATCCAGTGTATTTCTTCCATGTCGAGAACCTTAATTTAGCCATATGTGGGACATCCATTCACTATACAAGGAAACATAATCCTGGGGCCGGGGACCCAGCAGAGGACTGTAGCACTGTAGCACTGTCATCCCATTGTTTATCGGTTTGCTTGAACGAACACTAGTAATGTCTCCGTTGTGAGACTTGTTACTGTTTTTGGCATATCAAATATGCCACGGGTAGCTTGCCAGGCTCTGCCATGCGGGTGGGATACTCTTGGTAGCTTGCCGGGCTCTCAGGGAGGGTCGAAGGAATCGAACCCAGGTCAGCCACGTGCAAGGCAAACTCCCTACCCGCTGTGCTATCGCTCCAGTCCAGGGCAGAGAACATCTTTATATAAACTTAATAACTAAACCTAAATTCACTAACAAACAGATAATTATGTTCTTTTGTGTTAGCTGAAGGCCCTTTTCATAGCTGTGTACTTAAAGTCGTGATTTTCTTAGAAAATCCCTCCATTTACCTTACCCATACATAGATCCTGGTAATGTTCTCCTACCACAATGCTCCTTCTGCTCGGAGCCTTCCGTGGGGCGACTCTCAAGAAGACATTGCCATCCCATCTTTCACAGCATTTTTGTTTTTGAATAAAAGCAATTGTTACTGTCTGTCTTTTCCAAATGGGAAGCACACACCCCAGAGGTCACATCATTTATGAAGGCCACCCAGTTAGTTGGTGGCTCAGCTGCTGTAGATTTGGTTGATGGATTTTTCTGAAGGCGCTGTCAGTGGTGAGCTGGCCCCCGTGCAAGCTGCTCTCGGGCGAGTTTCGGATTCTGAGCCCTTGATGAGCATGATGGACATTCAAGTCAAGCAATTAGCTGAATTCCTAAGATGCCCTTTTCCTGACATTAAAATACTGATGTTGTTTTTGAAATGGGATATTATGTTCCGATGAACCAGTGCTTGATGTGTTCACTGAATTTGTAACGAAAACAGAAATTGGGCCATGGGAGAAAGAATTGGCCCTATCAGTTGCCACAGAAACTTCCCTTTACTTCTGAGCTTTATTCTCTTTATCTGAAGAGGGAGGGCTTTAAGCTGTTTTCTTTGTGATGTGGCAACCCTCATTCTGCAGAGTGCTTTGATCTCAATTCTTTGTGAAGGAGGTTAGGTAGACGTCAGACATGCTGAATTTCAAGGACCCCATGTGGAAGGGACCCTTTTCTCTAGTGGGTTTTAATTTTTAGGATTATAAAAACATAGGGCATTTTTGAAATGTGTAAAGGGATCCAAAGTTTAATTATGTTCTCTTAGGCTGAGACATTGGTTGTTGGGGGAGTTAGCTAAGTGATGCATTCATTCATTAGACAAATGATCGACCACTGTTACAGAAGCAGAGTCTATCCCCCAAAGTTTGGGATTCTATATCTAAGGAGCCCTATGAGGGTGGGGAATCACCCAAGAGGCTCTAATGATACAATTTATTGAAGTGCTTCATTGTAAAATTGCTCTTTTTTTTTTCTTTTTGGGTCACACCCAGTGAATGCTCAGGGGTTACTCCTGGCTCTGCATTCAGGAATTACTCCTGGTGGTGCTCCGGGAACCATATGGGATGTTGGGAATCGAACCCGGGTTGGCTGCGTGCAAGGCAAATGCCCTACCCACTGTGCTATTGCTCCAGCCCCAATTGCTCTCTTTTTAAAAAATGTTTCAAGGCCATTATTTTTCTTTAAAGGAATCTTCTTATAGATAACCAAATCCTGTCTGCTAGTCTCTGCTGAAACTCTCTACCAATCCCACTCACCCACCCAATTTCACAACATACTAAATGCAGACCCATATCCTTTGTATTGTAAAAGTTCGTTCATGCCGTGGACTTCAGGCGATGGCCACAATGAGGGCCAGGCAGCCTGAGTAAAGCAGGACTGCCTTTAGTAAGAGCTGAACAAGACATGACTCTGCTCTCTCTTTGAAACACCTGGTGTTGGCAAAGGAGAAGGGCTGGAGGAGGAGGAGAGCAAGTGGGCGGAGCCCCATGGCTGATGCTCAGAGCAGAGTGGCTGGTGCTCAGAGCAGAGTGGCTGGTGCTCAGAGCAGAGTGGCTGGTGCTCAGAGCAGAGTGGCTGGTGCTCAGAGCGAGTGACTGGTGCCCTGAGAACCGATTCGTGCCAAGGAGGTACAAACACAGTGGGCAGGTGGTGGGACATGCCGGAAGCACCTGGGGGAGTAAACCACGCTGCACTCTAGGTGGGCAGCAGCCTGGGGGACAGGACTGTGGTATCCGGGGCAGGTGCCCTGGGTCCAGCTAGCCCAGAGGGCAGTGTCAGCGAGAAGACGATGTCAGGCAGAGACCACAGCATCCCGAGGGGGAGATGGGGCGCGGGACGCAGCATCTTCCCCACGGCGGCAGAGCTGAGTGATGACTGCTCTGATCCTTTCTATGCAGCCCAGCCCTCCCTGGAACATTGCCTGATCCTAGAACCTCCCAAATCCTCAAGGCCATGTGTGAGAACAGAGACCTAGGTCAAGGCTCCTAATAGTGCCCCCAGGTGCTGACGGAGCCGTTTTCCCCCACTGCTTTCCCGAGCCCTGCAGGTGCCTCTCTGGTATACAGAATCCCTATTTCCCTACTCCAGTCTGAAGTGATAGCACAGCAGGTAGGGCGTTTGCCTTGCACGTGGCCTACCCGGGTTTGATACCTCCGTCCCTTTCGAAGAGCCCAGTGAGCTACCGAGAGTATCCCGCCCACATGGCAGAGCCTGGCAAGCTACCCATAACGTATTTGATGTGACAAAAACAATAGCAACAAGTTTCACAATGGAGACGTTACTGGTGCCCGCTCGAGCAAATCGATGAACAATGGGACGACAGTGGACAGTGCTACTTTTCCCTGCTAACACAATTCTTCTCCGGGAAATTCTAGACTTTCTGATATTCTTGTGCTTTGGCCCTCAGAACATGCTTCATCTGTTTAAGTTCTCCCTCCCATTACTACTTCTGCTTTCAACAATAATAAACTTAAGTTCACTAACAAACAGATAATTATGTTCTTTTGGTTAGCTGAATGCGCTTCTCATAGCTGTGTACTTAAAATCGTAATCTTCTTAATTCTAATCTTTAAAAAAATCCCTCCATTTACTTTATCCATATGTAGACCCTGATAATGTCCCTTTTCTCTTATTTTGGGGCCACAGTTAGCAGTGCTCAGGGCTCATTCCTGATCCCTGGGACTCAGGGGCCATATGGGGTTTTGGCAGAAGGGCAGACTGGGTCAGCCCTGTGCAAGGCAAGTGTCCCACCTGCTGTACTATCACTTCAGCCCCTAATAATACTCCTTTTATATCATTTGTATTTTAAGATATCCTCTGCAGATTATTTCTTATATAAAAGTCTAGCAGAAACAAATTGGTTTTTCTTATATGCAAATATAGAGACAAATGTAGTACACACTATGTGCTAAAATTATTCATTTCACCTTTCAAAGGTATGATCACATAGAGGCTTTAATAATTTGGTAAAGATTACTGTTTAAATTTGTTATTCAAAAGATGGAATTTTGTACACCAAGAGCAAACATGGAAAGATCTGCATGTAGAGAAAATGAATTAACTAGACCTCCTTTCCAACAGGAACACGTTTTAGTTTCTTTCAGAGAATAAATACATTGATTTCCCCTACAGTTATCAAATGTGAATTATGTGTCCAATTTAACATCCAAAATGTTAATTTGGCTGAGGAGAAGGAAGTAATGAAACCCAAAATGAATTCTCACCCAGCACATGGGCAAGACCCAGACTTCATATAAAAGGGTAGAAATGATTGTGCTGCCATCACATTGAATAATTTGCCTAAAAATAAAATCAGAGTGTGTTTCAAATTGAACATTTTGCATTTGGGGGCTGCCTTTTTTTGTCCTGTCAAACCAAACAATGAAAAACTAAGAAGCACAAGGAGAACTCATGAATGAATTTCGATGCATTTCCCTGAGCCCTGCAAGGAGTGACCCCTCAGCTCAGAGCCATGAGTCAGGCACTGCCAGGTGTGGCCTCACGTCCCGCCTTCCCTCACCCCCCTTAAATAAATCCCATGCAATCTAACTAGACACCTGAGAATCTGGTGTACAACAATAAGGATGAACAGGCTGACTTTGGGGATTTGGAATGGAATGGTACTATTGTTAATATTAATACTAGTGGTATTAGTGGTACTATTGATACTAATGGTACTATTCATACTCTTGGTACTAATGGTGCTATTGGTGCTAATGGTACTATTGGTAATAGTCATATCAATACTATTCGTGGTTTCTAATACTGATACTGTGGGTATTGATACTGGTACTAAAGATACTAATATTTGAAAGACCTGACCCAGGTGTGGACTCAGCGTTAACTAACCAGAAGTACTAGTTGCTATTGTGGCACAGTTTGAACTGCTCTAGCGTTTCAAAGAAATGATACAAAACGGTGATACCCTGGCTTGGTTCCAAATGTGAACTTTGCCTTTACTTCTCATTCCTGTTCTTTTTTGGAAAGTGGGGGGCTGCACCCTGCCATGCTCAGTGGCGGCCTGACTCTGTTCAGGGGACCCTGCATGGTACTAGGGACAGGAGCGGGTTAACCTTGTTGCAAGGTAAGCGCCTTCACCCCTGTACTGTCTTTCTAACCGCTTGCTTCTGCCTTTTGAGCTTATAAACTATTTTCACAAATGCTTCTATTTACACCCTTGTCAGAGGAAATGTTTTTAGATTGTTCTCAGTAAGAGACAGAAAACAAAGAATAAATTACTTCCCCAGGCATCCCAAATTGCTTCTCAAGAGGTAATATATGCAGAGGCACAGTCAGCCACAGAAGTCCCAAGCAGATTTGATTTAAGCTTCATTTCAAAATGATATTGATCATCAAGCCATAGCTAGGCTATTTAGTAGGGAACATTCAAACAACTTCCTAAAAAGTATTAATTTGAATGGAGAGTAGATTTCTTGCCCTGGTTCTCTGGAACCCAGAACTTTCTGGACAAATCATGGCAGTGGGCATTCAAAGGCCCCTGTGTCCTGTTTTCCAGCCTGACCATCTCTGCGGAGTGCCCGATGCAGCTGGAAGATTTTCCCATGGATGCCCACGCCTGCCCCCTGAAATTCGGCAGCTGTAAGTATTCTTCCCACATAAGAAACGTGGATACACATTGGGAGATATTTTCACCTCATTCAGAAGGATTATGCGTAATTTTTGGCGGGGGGAATAGTGTTCTCTAAAATGCCACACCCATGGCAATTGGCCAGCGGGGCCCTTCCTTCAATGTGTGGGCCTGGGGCTGTGGACCCAGGTGTGGACTCAGCGTCCAGAACTGAGCCCTCAGGATCTAAACTGAAGCTCAGCCTTGCATTTGCTCAGGGCCATCCAGCGTACTGTACCTGGCAGGGCTCAGGGGTCCATGTGGTGTTGGGGTTCAAACTATTCTGGCCTGATGCGTACACCAGGGCCTCATGCATGGAGGCTCTGCGAGGTGTCACAGAGGTCTGAGTTCAGTCAGCTCTGGAAGACTAGAAAACTCTGCCTGCAGTCACACCCCCATGCTCACGGCCCAGCCTGGCTTCCTGGTCCCTAAGCAAGGGGCACTGGCCATCCAAAATCTGCCCGCTGAGAACCATGTCCCCAGGCCATCACCTGGACGCTATTGCTATGTTCGCATCCAAGGTGCATTTCTGGCACCTATGAAGTCGGGGGCTTCTGCTGGGACCCAAGAAGGTGATGTTGCTTCTGCCCCGCAGTGCCGGGGTACCACCACTCAGAAAAATCATGTGGTGCCAGGTTCAAACTCCGATTCAGGTCTGCCCACTGAGCTATCATCATCTAGTCAGTTTTCTATGCGTTCCTTTGGGCTCCCTCTAAAGAAGTTTCCGGAGAGCAGCCACACTGTCCATGTGGTCTAAATCCCTGGCATACACTTTACCCCAAGGCTGTTAGTGAGTGTGTTTCCTGAATCAGCTGGGCGTTTTCATACAAATCGATGATTTGTCTCAGCAACACATCCTGGTGGGAACTCTTGGATTCCAGTCACTTCAGACAGAAAGTCAACACAGGCCCTCAGGGAATGCCTGCAGCCTTGGAGAATGGTATTGGAATGGGGGCACAATTCTTTTCTTTTTTGTGTTTTCCATCTGTGCTCACGTTTTGTGTGGTTTTCAGCAGATTTTGGGGTGGGGAACTGGTTTCCTGCCTCTCTGCAGAGTAATTTGTGGGTACGTGATTAGCCTGCCTCAGCTTTCCTCCCATTCAGAAAATGCTGGTGGTTATTTCTTTCATAGGTCATGTCTCTGATATTGCATCTGAAAAAAAAGGCACCACCACATCCATGACTTTCTCCCATGTTATAGTCTAGTTTTGTAGTTTTGCATTTTACAATGAAGTCTGTGATCCCTGTTGAGTAGCTACTGGGAAGGGTGTAAAATCCCTGTGTGGGTTCTTTTCCCTGTGTTCCAGTTGTTCTAGAACCATATTTTGAAAAGATTCTTTTTGATCTACTTTTTTTGGGGGGGCCAAGTTCTTTTTCAAAGATCAGTTGATTTTCATGAATCTATATTTAGGGGCTCTCAATTCTGTTCCATTTGGATATTTATTCTTCCACACTAACTTGGGTGCTGGAGCTTTATAATAGCTTTGTGTTTTGTTTTTTGCTTTTCTTTTTTGTGCTAATAATTTTTTTAATCAAGATGGGTTGCCTTCTACTTTACATCCCATCCAATGTGGTGTGCTACTCCTGGTACATCAGTGATATAGAGTATGAGATGTCGCTCCAGGAATTCTAAAATTTTAAATAAGGTAATACAGCTGGAGTTAAATTTTTAACTGGTTGGTGACTTTGGGATCTGGAGGTATTTCTGCAGCTTGTTGATCTCTTCCAAGATTTATTTGTGAGTCTCTGGATTGTGGCCAATTAATGAGCTTACATGGTGCCAGAGGCAGTTCATGGGCATGACTGCCAGGCTCCTGGGAGAACAGGAGGATGGGGGATGTCACCAATTCCTGACTCTGAGAGTCTGGAGATTTTCGTCACAAACTCGAGTACTTGAGTTTTTCAACAAATTCATTCTTGGATGAGACTCATCCGAGCCTGTGAAAATCGGCTGTGAGCATGGCAGTGATAGGGTTCTGAGGATTTTTACTGCCAGCGCTCTTTTTTTGGGGGGTGGAAGACTCAGCCACCCCAATTCTGGGTGCCCTGAATCTTTATAATAGCTTTGGAGTGTCATATGGGCTAGGTCAGTTTCTCTGCCTTCATTTTTCTTGATGCTGGCTTGATTTCTTGATTTCTTCAACATTCTGTTGGCTATTCTGGGTCTTTTGCCTCTCTATAAGCTTTTGAATAATTGTTTCAATATCCATCAAACACCTTCCTGAGACTGGGAATGCATTATTGATTCTGCACATTAGGCTGGGAAGAACTGATGTCCTGAAGGCCCTGATTCTTACTGTTTCTTGAACGTGAAATAGCTCACTTTTTTGTTTAGATTTTATTTTTTTCATTAGAGTTTTTAATTTTCCCCATAAAGATTTATACTTTTCTTGCCACATTTACACCTAAGGATTCCACTTGGAAAGGTGCTATAGTTAATGATATTGGTTTTTTTTTTCTCCAAAATGTAACCTGCTCATTGCTGGTATACAAGGATGTGACTGACTTTATTTATTCACTTTGTAGTCTGAGTCTTGACATAGCTGCTTATTATTTCTAGGAGAGTTTCTGTTGAGTTTGTTTAAATTTTTTTTTACATAGAAAATCTTATTATCTCTGAGGAGAGACAGATTTATCTCTCCCTTTCATCTTTCATTCCCTTTTCTTTTCATATTGCAGTAGCTAAAGCTTCTGATATACTGTGGGATAGAAGTGTGGGAAGGAAATTCTTGTCTGACATCTTATTGAAAAAAATCCAGCTGAAGTTTCTTTTGGGGGAGATGTTGTACATTGAATGCATTTTGTTTTGGGGCTACATATAGTGATGCTCATGGGTTACTCCTGGTTATGAGCTCAGTAATTACTTCTGGAGGTGCTTAGGGGACCATAGGGATGCTAGGGACCCAACCTGGGTTGGCTGCTTGCAAGACAAGCACCTTACCTGCTGTACTATCACTCCAGCCCCTTCTCTAGCATTTTCAAATAATGGGTTACATGGCCTTGGAATAAGCTTTACTCAATCATGTGTATCATTTATGTTATGTATTGTTGAACCCAATGCACTGGGGCTTTGTTAGTAATGTTTTAGGTTGGGGCTGGGGATAATAGAGCGTGTGCCTTGCCCCCATATGAGGCTCTGAATTCAGTCGGCAGCACTGCGTGATTGCTACCAGGACTGGCCCTATTTCAATAAAAAGCGTGAAACTTATTTTTGTGCCTATATTCATGACAAATGTTGGTTTGAAGTTTTGTTTTATGCAATATGTGTAGTTTTGACATAAAGGTGATTATAAGGTATAAGATAAATTGAGAAATTTTTTTTTCTATTTGTTGGAAAATACTACATTTGAATATTATTTTATTGTTGTTTGCTTTTGGCTCAGCTGTGCTGAGGGCTGATTCCTAGCTTTGTGCTCAGGGATTACACCTGGTGGTGCCTGGGAACCATATGCAGTGCCAGGGATTGAACCTGTGTTGACTGTGTGTGAAGCAAGCACCACTGTACTAGCTCTCCAGCCCCTAATTCTGTTAAATAATGGTTTAAAATCTCCACTCAAGCCACTTTTGTCTATCAATATCTAAAAGATGTTTAGTTCATAGCAATAAGCCTATCCAAATCATTATTTCATCATGGATACATTTGGTTTACCTTGTGTTTTATAAAATAGACCACTAGAATTGTCTGATGTCTTTAAACTAAAGTTGTCCTCAGTATTGATAGTAGCCTTTATTTTCCCTTTGATGTCTTCAGCGCCTGTGTTGATATCCTGCTTTATTGGTGACGTTAGTAATAAGTGTCTTTTTCTTTTAATCTGTGTCTGGCTTGCTAGAAGTCTTGCAATTCCGTTCATCTTTTTGTTAACCACCTCTTTGTTTCACTCATTCTCACTGTTGTTTTTCTGTTTTGTGTTCTCTGATTTTATCCTTTTATCTATTTCATTTCCTTCTATATAGATTGCCTTGGGTTTCATTTGCTTCTTTTGTCTCAATTCTTTCATTTGTCTTGTGTTGGCCCACACCTGGTGGTGCTCAGAGGTCACTCCAGGCTCAGCACTCAGGAATTACTCCTTGTGGTGCCCAGGGGACTATATGGGATGCTGGGGATCAAACGTGGGTCAGCCACATATAAGACAAATACCCTATAGCTGTACTATCATTCCAGCCCACTTTGTCTCAATTCTTGGGAAAGAAACTGTCTGAGATATTCCTCCTCTTTTATTATGTGTTTACAATTTCTGTTTAGCACTGCTCAAGCTTGTTTAAATGTTTATGTGCTTTATTTTCATTTTTATTCTTCTATATGTGGCAAACATTTTCTTAAGACTTCCTGTTTCTCTGCTGGGCTGCTTAGACATATGTTAACTTAGTTTTTAAAAGTTTGGGACTTCTCTTGCTATCTCTCTGTCACTGTTAAACTCCAGTGTGCTTAAAGGGTGCCCTGTCTATGACTTCAATATTTCATTTCTTTGAATTTTGTTGCATGACAAGAATATGACCCATTTTGCTCTGTGTTCTGAACACCTGAAAGTTAGGTGTGTGTTGTTGGCCTCCTTGGTGGGATTTATCAATTACAGATTAGATTCTGTCGGTCATGCTATGTCTGGGGCCTTCTATATCCTTGCTGTGTCCTTTAACATTAATGGTGGAGAATGAAGGGAGTTCCTCTACTTCTACTTTCAATTCAGTCCCTTGATAAGATCCATTGCAGAGGTCCTGGGGTTCTGGGGATCTCTCCTGATGATACTGAGATTTCAGGGCTCAGCCTGGCAGAGCAGTGCTGGGTGCTGGTGCCTCGCCGTGCTGGGACCCTGAGGTACGGGGGGTGGGGGTGGGAATGAAATCTTTCCCAGGCTTTTCAATCCAGCCCTTTGAGCTATCACCCACACTCTTAAGGTTTTTGGTGACTTTCCCTTTAAAATGATAGAACAGTTCTCTCTGTCTCTGATCACTTTCTTTGCTTTGGGTCTCCTTTATCTATGAATAACATGACTCCTATTGTTTTTTTTAATTCATGTTTGAATGATATGTATTTTCCCTCTCAACACCTGTCGATAATTATGTTAAAATGTTTCTTGTAGACAGCATCGGCTGGCCATACTCAACAATTTTTTTTAATTGTAGTTTGGTAAGATGCTTGTACTTGTGTAAACTTTGATGGTTTCAATGTGAAAAGTTACTGTACCTTCACCACCCCTGAGTGACCGCTGTCCTTCTGTCACTCCGAGTCCACCTTTCCCCCCACCCCCATTGTCCCCACTGCTTGGTCACTGAGTGCTGTAACCAAAGGCCAGCATTGGTAACTGCTCAGTACTGTCTGAGCCATGTTTACTTCCTGCATACCACAGATGAGTGAGATTAGCAGGTGTCTGTTCCTCCTCAGACTTATTTTGCTTCCCAGGATGCCCTCCAGCTCCTTTCAAGTGGCAGCTACCTCACTGCAGGCTCTCACCTTCCTTACAGTGCAAATAGTATCCCATTGTGTAGATGTAACTTGGCAACATTTTAAAATTCAGTTTGCCAGTCTTGCCTTTTAATCAGTTTATTATCATTTATACTTAATATGACTCATGGATATCAGCCCTTAAGTCTTCCATTTCTTTCTTTTATAAATTTAATTTAGGGTAATTATTTAATTATTTTTATTTATTTTAATTACTTTTAATTTAATTTAGAATAATTTCTAAATTATTTTTTAATTAATTTCTTTTTAAATTAGTGAATCACCGTGAGGATACAGTTACAGATTTATACATTTTCGTGCTCATGTTTCCCTCATACAATGTTCGAGAACCCATCCCTTCACCAGTGCCCATTCTCCACCACCAATAAACCCAGCATCCCTCCCACCCCCCAGTTGCATCTCCCTCCACCCCACCCTGCCTCTGTGGCAGGGTATTCCCTTTTGTTCTCTCCAATTGGGTGTTGTAGTTTGCAGTAGGGGTGTTGAGTGGCCATTGTGTTCAGTCTCTAGTCTACTTTCAGCACGCATCACCCTTCCTCCACGTGGCCTCCAACCACATTTTACTTGGCGTTCCCTTCTCTATCTGAGCTGCCCTTTCCCCAGAATGTGAGGCCAGCTTCCAAGCCATGGAGTCAACCTCCTGGTACTTATTTCTACCATTCTTGGGTGTTAGTCTCCAACTCTATTGTTTTATATTCCACAGATGAGTGCAATCTTTCTATGTCTGTCTCTCTCTTTCTGACTCATTTCACTTAGCATGATACTTTCCATGTTGATCCACTTATATGTAAAGTTCATGACTTCATTTTTTCTAACAGCTGCATAGTATTCCATTGTATAGATGTACCAAAGTTTCTTTAACCAGTCATCTGTACTAGGGCACTCAGGTTTTTTCCAGATTCTGGCTATTGTAAACAGTGCTGCGATGAACATATAAGTGCAGATGTCATTTCGACTATACTTTTTTGCTTCTCTGGGATATATTCCCAGCAGTGGTATTGCTGGGTCAAATGGGAGCTCAATTTCTAATTTTTTGAGAAGCGTCCATATTGTTTTCCAAAAGGGCTGAACCAGTCGGCATTCCCACCAGCAGTGTAGAAGGGTCCCTTTCTCCCCACATCCTCTCCAACAGCGGTTGCTTTTGTTCTTTTGGATGTGGGCCAGTCTCTGTGGTGTGAGGTGGTATCTCATGCTTTTTTTGGTCTGCATCTCCCTGATGATTAGTGATGTAGAGCACTTTTTAATGTGCCTCTAAATTATTTTTTTTAATTTCTACTTTCTTTTTTCTCATTTTCAGTGTCTACCTTTACTATGATCCTATTTTATTTGTTTATAGTGTTTGATTTATAACTTTTTATAGTTTTCAGTGTCACTGTACTATGAATATAGGTGGATGTTGATACAGGTATGAAATAGTTCTATAGATATACAAATTTATAGACGTAGTGGGGAGATAGGAGATGGCACACGATAGTATGAAGAACCACATCAGTTAGCAGTTTTCTGTTCTCATTTTGCCAGTTTAAATAAAGAATAAAAACTTACTACCCTTCATGTGCCCTTTCTGTTTTAAAATTACAATACAACTACCTTAAATATTTTCTCTATAGAAATCTAAAATCATATAAGGGAGTATAATTTTTATAAGAAACATCAAGCTCATGTCTGGAGCTATAGGGCAGTGGATAGGATGTTTGCCCTGCATGTGGCTGACCCAGGTTTGATCCCCAGAAAACCCAGGTTGGTCCTCTGAACTATCCAGAGATTCCTGTGTGCAGAGCCAGGCGTGACCTCTGAGCAATGCCAGGTGTGGCCCAAACACAAAAACAGGAAAACAGACAAGAACCATCAAGTTCAGTTTTGAAGACTTGCTAGCAAATGGAAATCCTGTTGATTTACCCCTATTTTGTTCCTTGTGTTTTGATTTTTAGTACACCAATAGTTTTTAAGCTGTAATTTTATCATAAAATAATATCTTATAATAAAAGTTACTTTGTAGTATGACCTTAGGCACACTTCCTTTAACCATTTTTTAAGATAGATTGCCTTCAATAAATTCTTCTAGTTTTTCTTCACCTGAAAATATATTGATTTCTCTTTTCTTACCCGAAGGATATTTTTTCTGGATATAATTCTGTTCCGGCTGGTTTTTTGGCCTTTGACAAATGTGTTGGTTTAGTCTCGCCTCTATGGTTTCTGAATGAAATTTGCTGTTCTTCAAACCATTTCCCCCTTCTAAGTAATATGTCATTTCTCTCTCTTATTGCTTATTTTTTTTTCGAATTTTGGGGTATTTAGTTTACAGAAATTAAACTATGAGGAATATTGGTATAAATTTTGCTAAATTTCTGGAATCTATAGATTTTCCCCAAATTTAAGAAGCTCAGTCAGGTTTTTTTTTTTTTTTTTTTTTTTTTTGTCTTTAGGCCACAGCCAACAATGCTCAGGGGTTACTCCTGGCTCAGCACTCAGGAATTATTCCTGGCAGTATTTGGGGGGGCCTATAGGGTGCTGAGGATCTAACCCAGGTCAGTCACTTGCAAGGCCACATTCTCTACCCCCTGTGATATTGCTCCAGCCTCCTGGTCAGTGATTTTTTAAGCTTATTTTCTCCCACGCATTCTTTGTCTTGATTCTTCATTCCAGGACAGGAACATTGGTTGTCTGTTATATTTTCACAAATATGGAGGCTTTTTCATTTTCTTCTATTTTCTATTTTTTATTGGAATATTTCATTTCTATAGCTTTTGCCGCAAGATTACTAAACATTTTCCCCCATTAATCTTGCTCATGAATGAGTTTATTCAGTGGATTTCTTTTGTGTGTTTGTATGTGTAGTCATTATATTTTTCAGTTCTTTGATGAGTAATGTTCTATTTTAACTTGACTGGGCTAACTTGCCGTAATACTTGGTCAAACATTATTATGGGGACATTATGAGGGTGTGATTGAGTGGATTCATATTTAAGTTGGTATCTGATGGAGCCAGAAAGATAATACAGCAGGGAGGGCACTTGCCTTGCATGTGGCTGACCTGGATTCAATCCCTGACACTCCATTTGGTCCCCCAGCTCTTCTAGGACTGATCCCTGAGCCCAGAGCCAGGATTAAGCCTTAAGCACAACTGAGTGTGGCCCTCCCCCAAAAATGTTGGGATCTGAGAGAAGTTGTCTCTGATGTGGTTGAGCCTCATTTAATCAGCCCACGCTGATTTGACCTTGGCCTCTCATTTAGGAAACAAAATTACTCAAGCTCTCTCCTTGAAATCTCCCATGTTGAAGTGAATGAATCAGAATGCTTCCCCCAATGACATCTCAGGCAGCTACACCCCCTCCCCACCCATGGCTGTGGGGGTGGGACAGCAGAATTAGTCACTTAGGGAAGGAGCAAATAAGAACAACCTTCCCCTGAGTTTGAGAAGAGATTCCAGCTGTCTTTCTGCCTTGCTCGTGAACTTTTCCTGTGTTTTGACTCAATCAAAGCATCAGTTTGGGGTGTCTCTAGCCTGGTGATTCTCAGACTGAAGACACATCAGTTTTCTTTCTTGGGTCTCCAGTTTATTAATCACAGACTCCCCAGCCATCCTCCTGGGGAGGCCTTCTAGCCCCCAATATTGCACGAGCCAGTTTTTCTTATAATGAATCTATACATATTGTATTGTTCCTGGGTTTTTTTTCGGGGCACAGGGGCCACACACAGGGCTCTGAGCTCTGCGCCCAGGAATCATTCCTGGTGAGGCCTAAAGAACTGTAATGGTGTGCTGGGAATTAAATCCAGTTGATCCCATGTAAGACAGATGCTCTCCCTGTTGTACATCACTCCAGCCCACCTATTGTTCTGTTTATCTGAAGAAACTAATACAAATTTTAGCTTAGGGAACTAGGGTGTTAGCATAAATAAAAATATACTCTACAAACACAGTCAGATCTTTGACCTGGGTGTTGAGTAAAGACTATGGAGTTTTATGGCTGGGACTAGAAAAAGCCAAGAGCTATGAAGAGAGGATTAGGAAAAAGTAGAGATGGGAAAGGGCTCATGGTGAGTTCCCACATGTCAATGAATCGAGAGGGAAGAGATGGCCTCTGTGATAGACCAACAGAACCCCTGCCTAAATTGTGATCTAGGGTTTTCTAGAAGGCAACATTATAAGCAATGAAGTTATATGTTCAGTAGAAGAGATTTCTGGTTTTGGGGGGTGGGAATGGGGGTTAGGAGGGGTCACATCAGATGGTACTTCGGGCTCTTGCCTCTGCACTTGGGGATCACTCCTGGAAGTGCTCAGGGGCCCCTATGGGATGCTAGGAATCAAACCCAGGTTGATTGCATGCAAGGCAAAGAACCCCCTGCTCACTATTCTGTCACTCTTGCCCCAGGTAGAAGAGATTTCTAAAGTGATAATGGAGATTTTGGCATCTCCTGCTTATTGTCAAATAAGAGTGTCAAAAGATAAATGAAAAAACAGGCATTAGGATGACTGGTCAATGGTTGGAACTAACTACAAGTATGTGTGTGGGGCTGAGGGTAGGTAAGATAGAGGAGAGACAAATAGGACAATAATAGCTGGGGATGATCACAATGGGCAAGATCTAAGGGTTTAAAATATTCCTTTACCAAGGAATATTCTTGATCATTATCAATATTGCAAACAAGGACCAAAATAGGAGGCAGAGAGAGAGAGAGAAGAAAAGCACCTGCCATAGAGGCAGGAAGGGGGTGCAGGGTGGGAGGTGATGGGAGGGAACCTGGGGACACTGGTGCTGAGAAATATATACTGGTGGAAGGATGGGTGTTGGAACACCATATGACTGAAATCCAATCATGAACAGCTTTGTAATGGTCTATCTCACAGCGATTCAATTTATCACTGTATCACTGTCATTCCATTGTTCATCGATTTGCTTGAGTGGGCACCAGTGACATCTCCATTGTGAGACTTGTTGATTCAATTTAAAAGTTTGGGGAAAAAAAGAGATATGAATGAAAGAGAGGATTAAGTAAGGAACCCAAACAGGTCTTAAAGATGGGGAAGTGGTTTCAACCTGTCTAAACTGGAAGCCATGAGGGAACTCACTGGAAAGAGCCAACCAAGTTTCATAGTGTATGACCATTCCATTCAAAAGATGCCCGGCATGCTGTCCAGACATTCTATCAGAGACATGGAAGATTGTGTCCAAAGGTGACTCAGAGCTCAGTAGAGCTGTTCATCCCTCAGGCCCACCCAGGGAGCCAGCTTGCCTCCAGCCCACTGTGACTTCAAAGGCTGCAGTTGAGGGGGCCAGAGAGATAGTCCAGTGGGCAGGATGCTAGCCTAACATGCAGCCCGTTCAGATTTGACCCCCTGCTTGGTGTGGCTGAGCCAGCTTGATTTGCTCTAACTTCAAACTCTGATTTTCCTGTGCTAGTCAGGAGCTACAATATTGGGCTATTGCTCTTTGGCATGAGTTGGGCTGATGGAAAGGTACTTTGCACATCCAACTGAACCTCCTTCTGGCAGCTGTGCATGGACCACTACACAGTTCCTGTGATTCTACCCCTCTGTGTCTAGCCATGCTGCTCTCTTAACCCCACTCTCTCTTATGGATCTTCAAGTCCATAAGACAAGAGTCTGTCTCCCTTCAACACTGACTCATGGAGACAGCAGTAGCTGGTCTTTTGACCTTCAAAGCAGCATTCTGGAGGCCCAGGAACCAACAGCCAACAGTACAGTGCCAGTCAAGGTTGTAGCCCTACTCAGGCCCCGTGGTGCTGGAGATAGTCAGGGGGCCATGGGGGTCTAAAGCCTATAAGACATACTCCTGGCCCTCACTCAGCAATATTCAAAGTGTTCCCTGTGCTCAGGGCGCCCCTTTCCCCCTGCTGCCATCTCTTTCTATATGTGTTCATTTCTAGTGTCTCCAGAGTTATTTTGGTTTTGTATTTTCTGCTTCTTGTACCACTGCAGGACTACACCCTCAATACTTGGCCGACCAAGCTGGAAGGGGCCAACCAAGGGAACAAGTTTGGTGCTGCTGGTGCCCTACGGTGCCAGGGTCCTCCGGAGCCCTACCCAGTGGTGTTTGGGGACCCTCAGGTCTGCCCCCAGTGATTCTGGGGCATGTAGTGCTGATGACTAGTCAGTGTCCTGCACATGCAAACTACACACCAATGACTTCTGTGCCCTGACCTCCTTAGCCCACTCGAAGAATTTTTTTTTGTATACAGAGTTAATTGTTGCCCCATTGCAATTATTTACTTGGAATGGAGACTTCTTTCAATCCCACAGGTTTCAGCTGAAAGGTTTTTGTTGTTGTTTTGTTTTTAATTGGAATTAGTAAAGTTAAATATGTGTGATGAGCCTGATAGTAGGTTAGATGGAAATAAGGCATCTTCTTTTCAATGACTTTAAATGTCACAGAGGAAAAAAAGATACTATGATTTGGGGAAGTAGGAAAAAGGAGAGGGACTCATCAGGATTTGTCACTGGCTGCCAAGGGATGCTGACCACATTTGGCCATGAGACAGAACCTTCCAGAGATCCCCAAGGCTTTCACCAAGGGGAAAAAGTGATTCATGTGTCTGAGGCAAATGAATTGTTCATATTCCCACGAGGAAAACATGCTGAATGTTGCCACTTTGTGTGTGAAAATTATGTTCTTGATTTCAGCAGAGGCAAAACGCTGCGTGTCAAAGATGATTTTTTTTCATGAGTTAACGAGGTACGAATCAGTGTGATATTCAGATTTAATGGTAGTGCTGTGGAAGGCAAGCATTGCTTAAGGGGAAGAGGCTTTTGTGGAAGGAAAAGAGGTGATCTTCTGGTCCTTCACTAAATTATCTCAGATTCTACAACTAACCAACTGAAGTGTTGGCCATATTCAGAACTCAGGTGGGATCGGAGAGATGCTGTTCCTGTCTTCCCCAGCTGAGATCTTTGTATGTGTATACAGTAGAAGGTCCAAAATCAATATTGGACTTGGTAGAAACTGAATCTAGTGACAAATTTCTTTTATCTGCCCGAGATATTTTGAGGATTAGTTTTTTGGGTTTTTCTTTTGGCTTTTTGGGTCACACCCGGCAATGCACAGGGTTACTCCTGGCTCTGCACTCAGGAATTACCCGGCAGTGCTCAGGGGACCATATGGAATGCTGGGAATCGAACCCGGGTCAGCAGCTTGCAAGGCAAATGCCCTACCCGCTGTGCTCTTGCTCCAGCCTCTGAAGATTAGTTTTTGGTTCAGATGTTGATTGGATTGCTTCTTTGTATTTTTCTCTTCATATCATTATGATATCCAAAGCAATTAAAAGGATTTTATTCCTTATTATGTTAGTATGTAGTTGTCCCAGAACTAAAAAAAAAAGAAAAAAAAAGAACAAGAAAGAAAAACTGTATAAACATCACCTTTTCTCCATTTGCTTGGTTTCAATACAGGGTGCAATACATATAAGCGAAAAAATATTATTAAATTAGAGCTTTTTTCTTGTTTTTTATTTTTTGGATGTACTAAAAATAAATGTTTGGCCAATAGTTCACTTCCACCAGAGGCATCTGAGGGTGCAGAGGCTAAATGTGATCTTCTAATGAGTTTTAAATTACCCAATCCAATGGTGGTTCTCTGTTATTAGGAGACAAAGGAATGCAAATAGGTGTCATTATTCTAATGAGCCACATGCTCAAGCTTCTCTAACACGAAACCGAATTAACAGACCTTTCTGTTATTATTATCTGTACTTTCAAGAATTCAAATGAAGGTTGAAATGAGTCTTCACTAAGAGAGGGATATTTCCAAGTCTGAGGAGATCCTCTACAGATAATGATATGGTTTACAGTGGGAAGCAACTTCTTCAGCAACCCAAGGCTGTTAAGGAAAGGGCAGTGCAGCAAAGGTGTGTTTCTCTCATTTGTGGGGTGATACATAAAATGTTAGATTAAGTCAGGAAGCGACATTTGGATTTAGAAAAATATATAGACATCATGGACTGGAGTGATAGCATAGGGGGTAGGGCAATTGCCTTGAATGCAGCCGACCAAGGTTTGATTCCTTTGTCCCTCTCAGAGAGCCCGGCAAGCTACCGAGAGTACCCCGCCCGCACGGCAGAGCCTGGCAAGCTACCTGTGGCATATTGGATATGCCAAAAGCAGTAACAACAAGTCTCACAATGGAGACATTACTGGTGCCTGCTTGAGCAAATCAATGAGCAACGGGATGACAGTGATACAGTGATAGACAGACAACACAGGACTGGGCCCTCAACATATTCAGCTCAGATGGCTGACTTAGCTGTTTGCTCATGGCCAGTGTCCAGTGACTCAGCATGCAGGGGGTGATGTGGAAGGAAGTATGTGGAATGAGTGCCTGATGTGCACATTACAGGTTGGGAGGTTGTAAAAATACAAATGTTGTGTCTACGTTTAGATGCATCACCTTGATTACTAGGTGACAAATCCTTAGGTGTATTTAGTTTGCTGAGTGTGACACACGATTGTCTTATGCTCCCAGAAAGCTGATGATGGACACAGAAACAGTCCAGTAAGTGCCAGGGAGCTGATGACAGACACAGAGACGGTCCAATTAAATACCAGGGAGCTGATGAGGGCCATTTGGAATTCACAATCGTCTTCAATGCTTTAACTGACACCCGGTGTTGAGCTATTTAACTCTTCAGCTATGAAGACATAGTAGCCCTTCAGAAGTGCTTGTGCTCAGGGTTCAATTCAGTCACCTGCGAGGATCTTTCTACCTAAATTCACTGTCTCATGATCTGTTCCAAGTAAACCAGCAGGCCAACCTTCTGGCGCCACAGGAAATGCTAATAACCGAACAGAAAGCCAGTTTCCCTCTGTGCCCTCACAACTTGTGATGGTTCAGAACCTGCATTAGGGCCCAGAGAGATAGCACGGTGGGGAAGGCACCTGCCTTGCATGCAGACAGCCCTGGTTCAACGCCCCTGTGTGTCTCCTGAGCACTGCCAGGAGTGATTTCTCCTGAGCACAGCCAGGTGTAGCTCCAAAACCAAAACACTCTGAAAGAAACAGACCATCTCCATGGGTTGCCAGGCCCTCTGAGGGTGTCCAGTCATGTGGTGCTGTAGGAACCCACCTCTGCTCGGCGCCGGCCCACACCCCATCAGGCACATCCCTAGCTCTGACCCCAGGGTTGAGCCTTACTTGCCCAGACAGAGGCTAGTGGCACAGCGGAACCCATGTGTCAGAGGTAACCAGGGTTGCTGTGAGCACTGAAGCTGTCAGGGCCCCCGGGTTCCCAGGTGCTGTAGAGAGGCCCCAAGGTGGGAGGCCTGACCCACTGCAGATGGGGAAGCAAAGCCAAGCCAGTGAGCTGGGGGGCCCAGAAAGGAGAGTGACCCCAGGATGCTGAGCTCTCAGGCCCTGACGTGGGAAGGGCAGAGGGGCCTGGGGGTCTGTCCTGCTCTGCCCCCTCATGTGCTCCTCAGCACCGGGCTTTATTTTGCCTTTTTCCTTCTTTTTATTCTAGTTCTGTACACAGGGTTTCAGTTGTGGTGACATTCCTGGCTTTGAATGGCCAAGTTCCTCACCGTCTCCATCAGCAACTGCCCCGGAGCCTCCAGCGCAGCCTGGTGTCACTCTTCAGCTTTCCTGTTCTCTGCTCCCTGCGCTGCCTGCAAGGCTCAGCTCTGCATGCCGCGGCCAAGGGCTGGTCACAGTTCGAGCCTGTCCAACCCCGCCTCCCTTCCCCCCAACCACAGCGGAGAGACACTGTGGGTCTTCCTCCTTCTCCCTCTGCACCGTCCCCTTCCACATGCTGCGGCCCTGAGCTCGGCCAGCTCCCCACCTGTCCCGGCTGCATTATTTTATTGATGTTTTGGTTTGGGGTCACACCTGGCAGTGCTCAGGACATCCTCCTGGCTTTGCACTCAGGGATCACCTCTGGTGACCTCAGAGGACCCTCAGAGAGGTCAGGGATCAAACCTGGGTCAGCTGTGTGCAAGGCGAGTCCTTATACACCGCGCCATCGCTCCAGCCCGTCTCTTGCATTAGCATCCATGAGTGTGTCCATGTTAACATCCCTGTCTCTCTGCCCCCCGACAGATGCGTACCCTAACTCTGAGGTCGTCTATGTGTGGACCAATGGCACCACCAAGTCGGTGGTGGTGGCGGAAGACGGCTCCAGGCTGAACCAGTACCACCTGATGGGGCACACGGTGGGCACGGAGAATATCAGCACCAGCACAGGTGAGACCCCCCGGGGGGTACACACAGGGTCCTGGTGCTTCCACTGCTCTGTGGGGCCCTGCTGCCAGACATTGGCCCCTCCCTGACACTGCCCACGGTGGCACCAGCCTTATCCACTTCCTCTGGGTCATTCAGCTATGAGCACTTCCCCCTGAGCACCTCTGGCTCCTCTGTCTGCTGCTCCCCTGGCCCTGTGCACTCAGTCCTCATCACCCCCCCCCTACTCCCCCACTGCCCTTCTCCGCCCTGCTCAGAACTCTCTAGAGGGAATTTCCCCAAGGCCTAACTTTGCAAAGCACCACCAGGCTGTCCAGAAGTAGCAGAAGGAAGCAAGTTTCCACGGCCAAGGGCATGAGGCTGGGTGTCCAAAAACACAGGGACAGTCCCCATCTGTGGTGTGCTCGATGGCAGCAAGCTTGTAGCTCTGGGTAAAGCCCAGGTCTTGTACGCAGGAGACGTGGGTTCGATCTCTGGCTTTGCAAAAATGTTAGTCTGAGTATTCAGGTGTGTCTGGGGCATCTTCTGGCCATTGAGGCTCTGTCCTAAGGGTCAAGGTCAGTTAGAGGTTGTGGAAGGGGAGACGCCCCAAAGCTCCACAATCTCCGCTGGAGAGAGGGGTCCTGGGCTGGCCCCCGTCACATCTGTCCCACCCCAGCAACACCTGCAGAGACACTTGAGCTCACGGAGCCCCAGAGGATAGGGCCACGCCTGAGGGCTGCCAGGCAGCAGTTCCTGTCCCCCATGGCCATGGACATGGGCAGGCAGGGGCTTCTCTGGGGTCTTTCTTAAAGGACAGGAAGAGGAAGTAGATTCAGTGAGACTGAGCAGTGTCTGGGCAAGGCTCAGCGATGCTGGTGAAGGCTGCGGGCTTGGGCATCTTTAGTTCAGGGGTGACTTAGGAGGTTGTGTGTGTGTTTGGGGAGTGATACCATCAGGGTCCTTCCCCAGCAGGCCAGGGCCACTGAGCACCAGTCTGGGCCCCAAGGACCCCAAGGACCACCCCCAAGGACCACAAGGTGTGGTAACAAAGCTTGTCTTAGGGGTGGGCGTGGGAGTGTGCCCTAATGGCACCCTAAATAAAGTAGCTTTGGTTTTGCATAGTGGGGACACACCTGGCGGTGTTTGGGGCTACTCCAGGCTACTCCAGGTTCGGTGTTTAGGTGCTGGGAACCATGCATACCAGGGAGTGCCCTGAGTGCTCTTAGCACATGGAGCCACCCCCCACCCCATTGTCTTGCTTCTTTGTGTGGGGATGATGGGTGTTGTTGGCTAGACCCCACGCTGCTCCCAGCAGTGCACTCAGGGGACCTTGTGATGCTGTGAGACCAGCCTCATGCAAGGTGAGCACTCGAACCCCCGCCTCTCCTCTTCCTCTCTCTGTCTCTTTTCCTCTTCGCTCTGCCCTCTCTCTCTCCCCCTCTCTCTCCCTTTCTCTCTCGCTCCCTCTGACCCTTTATCTGTCTCTCACTCTTTCTCTCTCCTTCTCTTTGTCTATCTCTTTGTCCCTGCCTCTCACTCTCTCTTTCTCTGTGTCTCTCTCATCCTTATTCATAAAATATATCGGCTATTGCATTTACCTGGTTTTACCTAATAAAAAAAAAATCAAACAATGAGAAGAACAACAGAAAGGAATTCCAAATAGGCAAGCAGTTCCAGACTCAGCCGCAGAGGCTGGTGGAATTTCGCTCTTCTCAAATGGACCATCCAGTCAGGTCCTGTAGGACTCAGTTGTGGCCACTGAAATGCCTCTTCCTCCATCGCTCTGTCTCTCCCATACTGGGGCCCCCTCGCCCCCTCCCCATGCCAGTGATACCCAAGGCACTGTCAAAAAACTGGGGTCTCGGGACAGAGTGATCAGAGGGCAGGGAAGCCATTTGCCTTGCATGGAGCTGACTTAGGTTCAATCCCTGGCATCCCATATGGTCCTCCGAGTACCTCCAGGTATAATTTCTGGATGAGGAATCAGGAGATACCCCTGAGCATCACCACATGTGACCAAAACAAAAACACCCTGAGAATGAAATTTAAAAAAAAAAAGAACTGGGGTCTCCTTTTTGGCAAGAGGGCAGATTTTGTTTCTTGCAGGGGCCCACGGGACTTACCTTGAACCCTGATGAGGTTTGGGGACCATATTTGGTGCTTGGGGCGGTGGGATTGAGCACCATCCCCTGTACTATCTCCCCAGCCCCAAGAAGGGCAGATTTGACCACCGGCGTCTCCAATATAGGCACGTCGAGGGGTGTTTAGGGACCCACCACAGCTCCAGGCTTGGACCCTCCCCACCCACCGCAGGCATCAGAGCTGCACCGTGAGCCTCTCTGCCCATGCAGCTGGCACCCCTGCAGTCTACACAGTCCCACCAGGGGCCATCTGGGTGCACCCAAGCTTGTCTCTCCACATTCCATGACACGGACATTCCCGAGGCAGCCACAGAACCGAGTCCACAGCTCAGTGATGCCCTGACCTCTCCTCTGTTCTTCCAGGAGGAGAGGGGCGAGGGCCAAGGAGAACAAGGAAAACAGTCCTCCGTGCCCGCCACCTGCCACCCGCCACACCAGCTCCCCACAGCTCCTCACCTGTCCACCTCAAGGTGGCCTCCTTCTCAGCCATGAATGGGTGGGCCCCCTGGTGCCTCCCACGTGGCCAGGCAGATCCGCAGCTGACCCTGGGGAGTGTTCCCGATCAGGGAAGCAGAGGCCAGGCTGACCACTCCTCCAACTGCCTCTGCAGTCCGCCGGGCAAGCCCCTGCCCGTGCTCCAGGCTGGTCGAAGCAGGGGGCAAACTCCATTTCCAGCCGGCCATGCAGCTCTGGGGTGGTCCTACTCTTGCTAAACAAAGTCCTGAAATGCTGACGATTGACTGCGGCGGCCAGGCTGGGGGACTGGGTGGAGTGGCCCAGATGGGGCTCAGCGATTAGGGAAAGAGACAGACGCCACTCTCCCCAGGAAAGCGTCCGGGCATTCAAAGGGCAGGGGTTCAGAGACTGGCGTCTGCGATGGCCAGAGCCTCTGCCCTGTCTCCTGCACCCCTGCCTCAGCCCATGGGGGTCTGTCCTAAGCAGCAGCAGGGGCCGCAGCCAGGCTTCCCGTGGCTGAGCCAGCTCTGTGCTTCTCTGCAGGCGAGTACACCATCATGACGGCACACTTCCACCTGAAGAGGAAGATCGGGTACTTTGTCATCCAGACCTACCTGCCCTGTATCATGACTGTCATCCTGTCCCAGGTGTCCTTTTGGTTGAACCGAGAGTCCGTTCCAGCCAGGACCGTGTTTGGTGAGTGGCCACTAGCCACACTTGGTCATCAGCGCTTGCGGCTGCTTCTAATCCCCACCATCCCCCCAACCCCCACAACCAGGCTCTCTCAACTCCCCCCCCCTCCCCGTCACTCCCTTCTCAGCTGTCTGTCTGTCTGTCTGTGCTCTGGAAAGCCCATGGGCTGATCTGATAAGGAGTGCCCATGTGAATGAGGGCCAAGGGGTGACAGGCCGGGCAGGAGTGTGGCGGGGGGGGGGGGGGCGGGAGTGGGGAGGTGTCACTTGCACTCTGTCCCAATCTAAGACCGGCTTTTCTGAGGGATTTTGGAGCTTTTGTTGGTTGGGATTTTTGTTGTTGTTGTTTTTGTTGTTTTGTCTTTTTAAAAAATATTTGATAGGTTCTGGAGTGATTGGACAGTGGCTAGGGTGTTTGCCTTGCATGTGGTCAACCTGAATTTGATCCCCAGCATCCCATATGGTTCCCCCAAGCACCACCAGAAGTAATTCCTGAGTGCAGAGGCAGGAGTGACCTCTGAGCATTGCCAGGAATGACCCAAAAAAAGCCCAAAAACCAAAATTTGACAGTGTTAGCTGTTAGTCTTCTGTGTGATTGTGTTGTTGCATGCTGACTGGTTTCATGTAAGATAGTTTTGGGGAGCTGCAGGGATAGTACAGCAGGGAGGGCACTTGCTTTGCATGTGGCCAAGCCAGGTTCAATCCCTGGCACCATGTAGGGTCCCTTGTGTCTAGCCTGAAGTGCTCCCTGAGCACAGAGTCAAAAGTAAGCCCAGAGACTGCCTCATGTGGCCCCTCAAATAAACATCAACAAAGGTCAGTTCCTGGATAAAGGAACAATCCTCCTGGCAGTGCCTCGAGGCAGTCTTGGCTGATGATTCTTTGGGAACTACAAGAGACCTGGCCCGTTCCTGGTGATCTCCAAGGAGGGAGCACTGCAGGATCCTGGCATGCTGGGGACATGCTGGGTGGTAAGGGGCCTCCTGGCAGGGTTGGGTATTGAACTTGGGCCCTCGTGCTAACTTCTCAGGGGCTGATCATTGATCCACCTCCCTGGCCCCTGATATTCGTTTATTTTGTAAAGAAAACCATTTCCTCCTAAGCCTATGAGGCGTTCACTGACAATACTTCCACATCCCAAGGTGACATAGGTTGGGAAGGTCAACTGGGCGTGTTTAGGGGGCTGTGCAGGGGGACATACCTAGCCCATCTATATAACTGAGGGAGAATATAGAGAATCAAGGGCATCTCTGAGAGAGAATAAAGCTCAGCAGGGTCAACCTTGGCTTCTTGGCTCAGCAGACGCTGTGAGTGTGATGGGTATCTACTTCCTCCCCTCATGGCAATGATGCTGACATGGGTTTGCAGATTCCTGTCACATACTTGTGTCCTTCAAAAATGTCGGGTTGGCTTCATGCCTCGTCTCTGCCTCTCTGAGTTCACCTCTGAAGAAGGAAGCCTTCCCTGCATGAATCAGAGTTCCGGGAGTGGAGGCAGTGGGGGGAATAGGGGGTTTCTGATTAGACCACATGCCCATTTCACTAGCCTTGTTTGATGGCCTGTCCAGGAGCTTTGGGTTGTGTAGGGAGATTAGCTACTGCCCAGAAGCCCTCCCACAAATTCATGTGACCACTCAAGGGTGATTCAGTAATTGGACGGAGACTGGTTTGGAAAAGGCAGCACAGGTGCACTGTTTTGTTGTTAGCAAGGTTTTGTTTTTTCTTTTTCTTTTTTGAGTTTGTTTAGATTCTGCTCGAGTGAAAGGATATGGTAGGATCATGTTTTTCTACATCTCACATATCTCACCCAGTGTGGTCTCCACCAGTTCCATGCAGTCTGCTATGTTGATAGTGCTTCACCTTTTTCATGACTGAGTAATATTCTGTGGCGGCCAGTCAGCCATGAATAGTCATTCACTGAGGCAAACAGCAGGGATCCATTGTCTCCTAATTCTAAAGGATCCAGAATCAAAACAAGTCCAGAATCAAGATGGCAGCCAAGCTGCTTTTTTCCGAGGTCGAGGAAAAGGTTCTGTCTCTGGGTTTTCTCCTGGATCTAATTCTAAGAATTCCTTGTTTGAGGGGCAGCATAATTCCAAACCTCCCAGGGTATTTCCTTGGTGTGTCTCTGGGATCCCTCACCTTATAGATGAGGGCTCTACTTTCAACTCAATGATTTTGGTAACAAACATGTGTCTAAGAAACAGACTCAGAAGCTCTGGAAGGGGCAACTTCCAGAGATGAATGTGAGGTGAACAAAAGTGCAGGAAGAGGGATAGTCCAGGCAGTGAGGAAGCCATGTGTTTACTGGACCCTGCAGACCTGGGTCCCAGTATGGGGTCTTGTTTGTGGGATCTCGTTTGCCCCCTGGTGAATTATCCCAAAATACTTTCAGTCTTCAAGTGTTTCACCTGAAAAATCTGGGTCACAACACTCTTGGGTGACAACGTCCATGCTTACATGGGCGTCTTATGCTGGTAGATAGTGTTGAATCTGCCACTTATGGAAGAATGTTCCCAGGGGCTCAGCCTGGCTGCAGTTTTCTCCATAAACTGCAGCAGACAGGGGCTACCTGGCACTGCAGCTGGAGGGGACGCCGGGCCTCAGCCGGAGAGATGCCCAGAGGCTGGGTCAGACAAGGTGCTTCTGTGGCATAGAGGCTTGTAAATCAGCCTAGATAAGGTAAAGGTGTTGCTAGGGCATGGGCAGGAGGAAGAGTTTGGAGTTCTTGGTGTCCACCTTCCCGTCCTATCACAGCCTTTGCTCTTGCTGGGGTTTCTCTCTGGAGGGGGCCCGGGGCCCTCTTCGGCCCTGCAGTGGGCCAATTAGTCTTCTCAGGCCTCAGTGCCCATGTCTACAAAGTGGGCATGGCCAGAATGCTTCCAGCGGCTTCAGGGCTAGTGGCAGAGCAACTTCATCAAATCTCATCTTGTTTTTATTACATCCCAGAAAGTCGTTGCCAGTCTTCGGGCTGACTTTACCCAGAAACGGGCTGCTCAGCTGCCTGCCTCCAGCCCACTCTGCATACAGCACAAGTTTGGTGAAACACTTCGCTCGAACCATGTCCAGATCATTGCCTGTTTATGGCAGGGGGTAGGGAGAAGGCTGGGGGATGGGGGAAGAGCTTGCCCCACCCCAGGAAGCAATCCTTCTCCTTCTCCTCTGTGGGGGACACAACTGTCTTCTGGACTTGGTTCAGGCCTTTGGGAACAGGACAAGGCCCGGTGGAGAAGTCAGACCCAAATCCTGGCTTCCAAGTCTGTATTCTAGCGATGGAGCAGCCACAAGACAAGAAAACAGAGTAATAAGCAAAAAGTCAGTGCTGGTGTGTGTGTCCTGAAGACCGCAGGGAGAGAAGCCATTGGCCAGTTTCCTCAGGTCAGGGAAAAAAGCGGCCCAGACGCAGGACTGATCCGTTTTCTTCTCTTCCTCCGCCTCCCCACCCCGTGCCCTCTACAACCGCAGGGGTTACCACAGTGCTGACCATGACCACCCTCAGCATCAGTGCCCGCAACTCCCTGCCCAAGGTGGCATATGCCACCGCTATGGACTGGTTCATCGCCGTGTGCTATGCCTTCGTCTTCTCTGCGCTGATTGAATTTGCCACCGTCAACTACTTCACCAAAAGAGGCTGGGCCTGGGACGGCAAGAAAGCCCAGGAAGCAGCCAAGAATAAGGTAGGGCAGCTTCTCCTCTGCCCCCCCCACCCCCCGGCTTGGTGTGTGCAGAGCCTTGCTCCATCTGCTCTGCTCTGAAGGCCCCACGTCATTCCAAAGAGGCGCCAGATGCTGTTGGAATGGCCCAGACAAGCTCAGTGAAAGGGTTGCGTGTCTATTTTTGAGTCCCACAGTCCATTCTTCTCTGCAGCATATCTTCTGTGAGGTGATCTGTGGGCCAGGATGGGACCCTGGCCATCTCCACAGATACTGAGCACATTCAACATCACTGCCCCCTGAAAGGAAAGTGTCCCTCTCTGCTCTAAAGCAATGCATTGTCAAGTAGTTAGATGCTGATTGGTGCCTCAATCTAAGGACCGGTTGAGGGAGAAAAAAATGCGGCCCAGAATTCCAAGCTGAACCGTGTCTTGGGGAGAGGAGATTTGAAAGTAAAGCAGTTCCGGATAAGCTGCTCATCACATCAGACTTTAAGCAAATAAGGAAATCCTTCGCTCTAAAGCCTGCTTGAGTTCTTGGCGTAGATGTGAAACTAAAAATGTAATCTGTCCTTTCGAATCTCAGCTTGGGGCTGGAGAGAGAGCCCGGGGATGAGGGTGTCTGTGTTGGATCCCCTGTACCACTTAGGGCTCCCGAGCACTATCAGGAGTGACTCCTGGGCAGAGTGAGGAGTCAGCTCTGCTCACAATGGGGTGTGGCCCAAGCAAATAAAAATAAAACCTCAGCAACAGGAGTCTTAGCAGTGATTAGGACACTCCGGTTTATGTCCTTGGGTATACGTTGAGAGAGCGGACTCAGAAGAAATCTTATTGGGGGAAAAGAAGGGAAGAGGAAGTAAAAGCAAGGGTGGGTCAGGACAGGCAAAAACGGCTGGGAAGGGCTGGGACTAGCAGGGATGGGCAGGGACAGGCTAGAACAGTCAAAGATAGAGACTGGGATGGACTGGGACAGGCTGGAATGGCAGCTTAGCCTGAGTATCCCAAATGCCAAGAAGCCTGGGAAAGGTGTAAAACTTTTTTTGAATATTCTTTGACTGGAGGGATGGCTGAACTTGCCACATGCAAGGTGGTAAGACAGAGGGGCAGGGAAGGCACCGGGAGGGTTTATCTCCCAGGCACCCTGCAGGCATTCTCGGGGACCTATTTCTGTCAGGTCCCTGAGGCTGGCGTGGGAACAGCCACTCTGTGTGGTCTACAGTTCCTAGGTTCGTCAACATTTTCAAGAATGAAAATATCGAGTAATAAAGATGCTCGGGTTTTATAGAGTTTGAAATAGAAATGGGTTTTTTTTTTTTTTGGAAAGGAAAAGGAAAAGGAAGGGAAATCCCCACGCAGGGAGGAACCTAGTATAGGACCAGGTTAACTAGGGCTTGTTGTTGTTGCTGTTGTTGTTGTTCTAGGAAAATTGGGTTTTGGTGCTACTGAGTGACAGAATGTTGCAGAGATACAGGAGAGTTAAAGAAAAAGGGTTATGTGTAGCCCTATTAAGTGTTTTTTTTCTCTCCCAATGGATGGTGGGGCAGAAAACACAAGGGTCCTGCAGAGTAGTTTGGCCATTTGCCTTGGGTGTTACTCATGGGAGCCTAAACTCCGGGAAGAACTTTCTGGTCTTGGGAAATGACAGGAAGGTTTAAAATGTAAGACAGGACCATGGGGATGAAGATTGTGTCAGGTCCATGGGACAGTGGACCTGCTGGCAAAAGGAAACCAAGATGCCTCTTTCACTCCTCTACTGCTATCAAAAGGACGAAAAAAACATCTCCTGAGTCTCAGCAGGGGACCCAGTCCGGGACACCTGTGTCTGTGGGGCACACTCTACTCAGTGTCATCATGAGTGGTCTGTGCTTTGTGTTGTTTTGTTTCCTTGAATGCTGCTTATCAAAGAAATGTTAATTTGCCTGTGAAATGTAAGACACCCTCAGTGGCCTGACCCTTCTGATTCTCCATTCTCTGCGTGCCCCGTGTCCTCTGCTACGACCTCAGCCGAGTCTCAGTCATGGGAGAGCTGCCCCGATGCATCAGCCTCATGGAGGAAAGGCCCAGAGAGCTCCCAGTGGGCTTCTGAGGGGAGACGGGAAGGAGAAGGGGGCCTTGCCAAGTGGGAACTTTGGGGCTATGTGCAATTTGGGGAGCCAGGGGCCCATGAGTGACTGGATGTAGAGGATGCTAAATGGAGCTGCAATGGGGCTGGCAAAATATTCATAGAAGTGGGTGTCCTCAGAGCCTGGAGAATCTCATCTGAAATATCTAGACTGAATGGAGTAAATGGAGAGAAATGTGGATGCTGCCTAGATCAGTCTTGACCCCAGACAACAGGGTGAAGAACAGAGAAGGAAAGAAAGTGGTGGGGGAAGGAGAAGGAGAGAAAGTGAAATACTAGCAGGCAGGGCCCTGAAATCACGAGATCTAAATCATAGCCACCAAACTCTCAAGGTGGCTGGTGGAGGTCAGGGAAGAAACTAAGGGACACGGTGGAGGGAAGTGGACACAGGTGGTGGGATCAGTGCTAGAATATTCTATCCCTAAGTCTCAACTGTTATTAGCTTTGTAAATCATCACCCTCTCATTAAATAATTTTTAAGAGAAACCCAACAGAAGAGTGAATGGATGGATTTCCTACACAGAGCAGCCCCCTTCCTTACTTTCTCACTCTGTTTTCCAGAAAAAGGAGCGGGAACGTCTACTGAATACAACCACCAACGCTTATAACACTGCGAGGTTGCCCCTCCCGCCCAACATTCCCAGGGATCAGGTCTCTGCCGACGCATCCTTGGCCCCAGGGAAAGCCCCAGAAGAGAAGGCTGCAGAAAACAAAAAGACTTACAATAGCATCAGCAAGATCGATAAGATGTCCCGTATTGTGTTTCCAGTTTTGTTCGGCACTTTCAACTTGGTCTACTGGGCCACCTATCTGAATAGGGAGCCCGTGATCAAGGGAGCTGGTTCACCAAAATAACTCAGAGAGTCACCCTCCAGTCAGAAGGTGCCCAGGCCACAGGGACCCCGGGACCTTCTCTACATGGGCACTCTCTTTCAGGAATTTTTTGCATGTTCCATAATGTGTACCAATAATATTGCCTTGATGTTTCTATATATATAAGTGTCAGAAGTTTCAAAGAGGTTGTCTTGATTCAAAAGGGTGGGGGTGGAGAGCAGAAATCTTTCTAGAACATGGCGAGAAATAGCAGCTCCCAGCCTTGGATGCCCAAGATCTATCTCACAGCGATCGTTTACAAACCCTATAAGTCTATTTTTAACAGTTCCAAGGGTTATTTAACAACGTTTTTTATACTTCCAATGTCATTTCATACAAATTTTCCCAGTGAAGAAATATTTTACAAAATGCTCTGTGATGACGTGTCGGTCAGCCCTCGGCAGTGACCAAGAACACATGTCTCAGTCACCAAAGGCAAATCGTCAGCAGTGAACAACAAAATGAATTTCTTGGAGAATCCTTCCTGTTCTACAGTCAGAAGACAATTGCATGATCTCACATTAAGAAATAGCATAGCGGGGCTGGAGCGATAGTACAGCGGGTTGGGCAGCGTCTGCCTTGCACGTGGCCGACCCGGGTTCAATCCCCGGTATCCCATAGGGTCCCCCAAGCACCACCAGAAGTAATTCCTGAGTGCGGAGCCAGGAGTAATCCCTGAGTGTTGCTGGGTGTGACCAAAAGAAGCAAACTAATAATAATAATAATATAGCAAATATTTAAGCAGACAAATTCAATGACAGAAATAATAGGGTATGCTAGATTCACACTTAAAATCTTTCCCCCGTGGAAAAATTTAACTGCATAAAAATTCTTTTTGATTTTTTTGTAAGAGGAAATCATTTCTTCCCAACCCCATTCCCCTTCACTAAGCAAATAATGACCAAAATAGACAAGAAGCAGCTAAACCAAGACCCGTGAGGCACCTGTGGTGGTCGGCCCTTGTTACCTGTGGAGTACCACAGCTCCCCCCGTGCCGGGGCAACTGCGCTTCAGTGGTAAGAAGTGATGGTCAATTGTTCTTCATTTGATTTCATGTACGCTTTTATGGTTGAACTATTGCTCTGTTCGCTTTTGTATATGAATCTTAAATGTTCATTAAAAAGTGAAAAACAAGCTGATCTTGTGGGTACATATCTTTTTAAAAAAAAACAATTCCTATTTGGAAAATAATCATCTTGGTTTTTTTGATAGAAACAGAAACTCATCAGGAAATGGCCAAACTGATGCCTTTGGGTAGAGTGAAGAGAGAAAAGCTACTCCATGAGCAGATAGATACTCCTGTCCATACCTCTGTCTCCAGGGCTAGTGGCCTGTGGGGTCTTGTCTACTAGAGCCTCACTTGAGGGTGTCCGAAGGATGATGCAAAGTGCCCACCCAGCCTTCTGCTGCTCTATGAGCAGAGAGGAGAAGCAGCACATTCTGTCATGGTGGTCATGGGGATGGGTACAGAAGTGATGTGGAAGAAACCTTTGCCCTCCTCAACTCACGTGGAGTACTGTCAAGAAAGCACTACTGTGAGTGAACAGTACCAAAGTTCTACCTGTCCAGGGGCTGGAGGTAGGGCACTGGCCTTGCTCACACCCTGCCTGAGTTTGATTCCTGGCACCTATACGGTGCCCTCAAAACCAGAAGGAGTGATCCCGGAGCACAAAGCCAAGCATAAGTCCTGAACACAACCAGATGTGGCCCCTAAACAAAACAACAAAAATCAGACCTGCCTAAGTGGGCTGCTGTGGTATCTAATTTATTTGATTTCGGGGGCGTGGAATGAGAAGTTCCTGGTTGGCCAGACAATTTTCTAGCCAAAAGTCATACCATCAGTTCAATACCAGGCCTGAGGACAGGGGTAGTGCTCAGGACCTGCAGTGTCGGGAATGACCTACATCACATTGTTGGTATGTGTGGGGGCCACCAGGATTGCACTTTGATATACTTGAGGGACCATGTGGTACCAGTGATCTTACCTGAGCCTCACATGTTGCTTAAGCCCTACACTATCCCTCTGCCCAATTACCTTATTCTTTTTTTGTCTGAATTTTGGCCTTAGGACCACACCTGATGTTGCTCAGGGCTTACTCTTTGCTCTGTGCTTAGGTATCACTCCTGGCTGCGCTCAGGGGTTCATATGCAAACCAGAGATCAAGCTCAGGTTGGCTGTGTACATGACTAATGTCTTACCTACTGTCCTATCTCTCCAGCCTCCGAATTCTTTACAATTCATCGCCACTCTGGTGTGGTTGGTGCAGGTACACACGAGCATGGGCATATAGGCATCTCACGAGTAGTTTGTCTTTCATCTTGTGAAGGGTCCTAGCATTCCTTTGCTGAAAGTTTGGAGTATTTTTCCCAAAAGTCCTTTCCATAGGATAAAATATTAGTCATCATAGTACAGGGTGTATCCAATGACATGGGTCTCAGGTGTCATTGGATATACCCTGTAATATGGCAGGTGTCCATTTGTTGGCATCTGTTTCTTTGCATTAGCAGAGGATCCCACAGTCTTTTGGGGGCCTGGTTTTGGGAACTGACAAGTTGAAAACTTAACACAAAGGATGCTTTTCATCTTCAAATGAGGAGTTTTACTCCATTACCAAGGGCAATACATTTTTAGTCTGAAGTGTAGGTTTTCCATTAGCCAGCCATACCATTTTATGTCACCCAAATAGACAATAAACCAAACATTTGGCCAATGCCAACTTCTATCTGCATGGGTTATTTCATTGCATTTCCCTTTTGTAGTCTTTGGAGCGACAGATGTGATGTTATGTCTAAAAGACTAAGTATGCATATTTAAAACACCTTTATACTTTAAACATCTTAGCCCTAATGGGAAATGATGTCTTCTCACTCAGATTGTATTCATTTTCCTGACAAATTCTAGCCTTGGTTACAGAAAACCCCAGGAGTTCCACTGGATTGATTCCAGTTTGAAAATATGCCCAACACATTTAAATATATGCTGCTGAGCCTTTAAGTCTGATGAATATTTAGTGGAGAGCATTAGTTTTCCACCCTCGGATTTGGGATTGTAGATATTTCAGTGTTACTTTTAATGAGGACATAATAAAGAATCACCTTGAGAAAAAAAAGATAACAAGGAGAAAAATAAAATTTTTGAAGGTAAGTATAAATTGCTGTGCCCTACTTTTAGAACGAGATACTTAAATGTATCTCTCTTGACATCATCACAAATGGAAAAACCTCAAATAAGTCCAGTGATCAGTCCTACTTCTAAACTTTCTCGTGGATGAGTGGAATGAGAAAGATGGGTGGAATTTGTACATTCATCTAGGGCAGACTTTAGACAAGCCTGGCCTAAACACTTAGGTATAATAATGGGGTTCGGGGACTGGAGAGATAATATAATGAGTAAGGCACTAGCCTTGTATTTGGCTTATGGTTCAATTCTCAGCATTCCATATGGTCTCCTGACCCTTGCCAGGAATGATTCCTGAGTACAGAGCCAGGAAGAAGTATTGAGCACCCCTGGGTGTGGCCCAAAACCCAAAATAAAGGAGAGGGGCTTTCAACTGATATTAGAACAATGATCATAGTTAGAATGGGATGACACTGCTACCCTTGAAAGATTCCAAAGTCCAACTTTCTACCCGTTATGTAATGTTGATGCCCGGGGATGGGTTCTTTTGCCTCTCCTGGGGCAAATTATGGGACACAGGTACAGCAAACCTCTATTCTACAATCAGGGGTATTGAAATCCAAAGAGGTTCATTCATTGGCTCAAATCCCAGCAGAGAATACAGGGAAATGACAAGTCAAATTCCAGCACCTACTCTGATTTATTTATTGATTGATTTCTTGGTTTGGGGGGCCATCCCTGGGGTGCTCAGTGCTCAAGGATCACTTGTGGCTGGGCTCAGGGGGAAATATGGGACACTGGGGATCAAACCTAGGTCAGCTATCTGCAAGGTGAGCACCCTAAATGCTGTCCTAGCACTCTGGCCCTGGTCCTTGATTTTGAACAAAATGTAGCCTAGGAAGAAAAAGTTTGCTTCCAGCCCTGCTTGAATGATTCTCCATTAAGAATGCCCAAGAGACTTTTTTGTTGTTGCTCTTCACTAGAAGCATGACCTTTAAGTCTGTTCCTTCCAATATAAAAATCAGAGTTTCTGTGATCTTGGAAACATCTTTGGGGAGATTGAAATGAATCTGTCAGGGTAGGCCTTTCTAGGCCTTCTCTCCTCCCTCCTCAAAGAGAGGAGTGGAGGGTGGGAAGGGGGAGGATAAAGTGAGGGGTGGAAGCAGGGGAGACAGACAGACCTGACTCTGATGGACTTGAAGTATGCTGAGACAAACTCCTCTCAGGGCTCTGATGTTAAGGACTGATGTGAAGCTCTGATGTAGTCACAGGCCAGGGGGACAGGCTTGTGAATGGATAGCTTGGCTGCCTGGCCAGGGAGTTTTCAATCAACATTAGCCCCCATTGTAAGAGCTAGTGTTAAACCCCAAAGAACATTTATTTTCTCGGAAATTGAATTCGCTCCGTGAAAACAGTGTTTTAAATATTTAAAAATTAGTCTTCATACCTTTTGACAATGCAGGCGCATCTGGGAGGCTGGCGCCAGGAAGCAAGGATGGCGGGCATTTGAATATGAATTGCACTGATCATAGCAATTACTTGCTGGGTTTGCAGTGCTGGAAGGTAATGCTTTTGAATGCTAAAAAAAAAAAGGTTCACCTCATCAGAGATTTACATGATTCTATGTCACCATCATTTTTAGTCTAGTCGCTCCAGTTCTGAGCCTGTTTTGAAAGGAGCACGACTTTCTTAAGGCTTCAGAAATATTTACTGCTCCGAACTCCCTTAATAGGAAGTCTGAAGAAAGGGGATTTCTTAGCCTTTTTCAATTCAAATTAAGAGATAGATCCAAAGATCAGATACTATTTTTTTGTAACATGGGGCTTTCGAGAGAAATTCGAAAGGCATTCTACTTGACTTGATTGTACGAATTGAACCTGACTTATTCTATGATCTGTGTATAGCTTCCAGGAATGACCATCAGCTCTACTGCAGGCCAGGGGAGGGTCTCTGTGAAGGTAAACTGACAGAGGGAAGGAAGTCTGGAATGTGGGGCGGTGGGGGAACCTGGTTCAGTCCCTCTCAGTAGGGGAGCTTGTATTTTTTTTTGGGGTCACACCTGGCGATGCACAGGGGTTAGTCCTGGCTCTGCACTCAAGAATTACCCCTGGCCATGCTCAGGGGACCATGTGGGATGCTGGGATTTGAACCCAGGTCGGCCGCGTGCAAGGCAAACGCCCTACCCGCTGTGCTATCTCTCCAGCCCCGGGAGCTTGTATCTTGAGAGTTTATAAAATCAAAACCTAGTGACTTTCCACATTTGCTCTAACAGCACATCCTAGGTTGTGACCATGGGTTCATTCTGAGTCAAAGGTTTGAACTTGCATGCGTGAATCCTCTGATTTCTTTATTCAGCTGGAATGCTTCTAGAATGGCTTTAGCAGCAAGAACGCTCTCTCTCACCCAATGCCATCAAACTGGCAGGCTGAGCCAAAGTCACGATTTCAGTGCTCTGGAAATGGGATGGAATTAAAAGTGGTAGTGGAAGAAAAAGCTCTTGCTCCTCAGAACAGGGTGGTCCATGGCAAGCCCACCTCTGAATCCGACTATCTCCTTCCTTCCTCTTGGAACAGGACTATGAAGATCAGCAGCCAGAGGCCCACCCGAGGGGACACACTTGATTCCAAAAAATATTTCCGTGTACCCAGACTTTGCCATGGTTTGCCTGATTTGGAGCTCCAAGACAAAACCTTTATCTCCAGGATATGAGTAATAACCAAAGGTTAGCCATTGGGGGATGTGGGGAATTGTCCCAATTGTCCACCTAATATAAACCCCAAGGTCAGGATTTCTCCCTGGGTAAAACAAATTTCATTTAGTTTAGACAAGAGGGCAGCAAAGTGCACCTAGACAAGAACAAAATAGGAAATTATCAAGACTTTAGACTCTACTTCAAAGATAGCTGCTAAATTCCCCAGACTCTGCTTCTGACATCCTGGTGTCTGCTGACTATATTTAGGGTATTTGCTCAATGAAACAAGGAGCCAGAGAGGGGCATGCCAGAGCAGAGAGTGTCTTCGAGAACAGGCCAGACCACCCCCTTGTTCAAGTCTGTGGAGGATAACCAAGTCCTGGGCGGGTCTGCTGGTAGAGGTTGGAGATGCCAATCTGATGAGCTTCATTGTGATCAATCACCATAGGGGAAGGTAGAATTATAGCTTCTCAAGGAGGAGGCTAGCAGTGAGGTCGGGGTAGGGAGAGGAGAGAGGTTGGGGAGAGGAAAGGGAGGGAGAGAGAGGAAGACAGAGGGAGAGGGACAATGAGAAAGATAGGGAGAGAGGGTGAGGGAGAGCAAGAGAGGAAGAGGGAATGAGAGAGCAAGAGTGGAAGAGTGAAGAAGAGAGAGGGAGGAAGCGGAGAGGGAGGGAGAAAGAGAGGAAGAGGGAGAGAGAGAGCAAGCAAGAGAGAGAAAGAGAGAGGGCAAGAGAACCAGAGGGAGAGAGAAGGGGAGAGAGAGCGTGAAGGAGAGAATGAGAGAGAGCAAGAGAGCAAAAGAGGGAAAGAGGGAGAGAGGGAGAGAGAAAATGACAGAGTGAGAGAGCAAAAGAGAGAGAGGAAGTGAGAGGAAGAGAGGGAAGGAGAAAGAAGGGTGAGAGAGGGAGACAGAGGAGGAGAGATAGAGGGAGAGAGGGAGAGAGAAAGGGAAAGAGAAAGCACAAACATGCCAAAGCAAGGCAATCACGTCCACGAGGGCTGCCCAGAGGTCTCTGGTGTTGTTCCTTGGCTCTGGAAAGCTCTGTGCTTGTTCCAGGCAGCATCAGCACTGAAGAGTGAGCTGAGAGAACACCCAGGAGGGACAGCAGGTGTGAGAGACATCACCCCACAGGGGACACCACAGCACCACCACCTGGGAAAACTCACCAGACAGAAAAAGCAGCTAACAACCACCACAAAAAATAAACACACAGCAATGAACAGTGAGAAAGGGGGAGTGATGATCTATTTCCAAACACACACCGAGGGGTGCAGAGGGGGGTGGGAAGGAAGGCCTCGCCTTGCAGGCAACGGCACAGGGCTCAAATCTCCAGCACTAAGACATAGTCCCTTGAGCACTCCCTGGTGGGGTCCCCAAACAAAATCAACAGGATGAAGAAGAATGAAATTTTCTTCTTCATTAAAAAAAAAAGAATCAGTGAAATCCCTACTCCAAAAATGAGAATAACATAGCCTGAATGAAATACAAGGTAAGTGAAATCAAGGTAAAAGTAGAACTGACTTATGTGGCACACATAAAACTCCATTAATGAATCAGGACAGATGATTAATAAGATGAAATATAAAAAGGGAAGAAGGAAGCCCATGTAAAATCAGAATTGTTAGAGGAAAACAAAAGGGCGTCAGAAACTAGTTGACGCAGCTCTATTCAAATAATGTGAAATTCAGATGAGAGAGATATTTTCTTGGGGTATGATTGAATGAAATTGGCCCCCATAGAGACAGAAAAGAAGGCCTTTTCACAGAAGAAAATGAGGGTGTTATCAGTCAACTATGCTGGGGGAAAACAACACATACATACATACACACACACACACACACACACACACACACACGCTTAATGGAGGAATGCTACTAAATTCTGCTCCCATGTGCTCCCAATGCAAAGAAAATGTTTTAAAAATATAGGAAACAAACTAAGATATCCAAGACTATTTTTAGGCCTTGTTTCTTATCCATGGACTCCATAGTACAATACACCACATTAATCATCTCAAAATCCATTTAATTCTATCCAGTGAGGGCATGAGATTCTGGAAACTGCAGCACCCATTCTCAAATTTTACCAGAGTCCTCCGCCCATCACCACACTTGGCTCAGTGCTGATCAGGCAGGCACGTGCCACTGGGTTGAGATCCTGGGGTAAGGCCCACATTACAAAAAGATCTGAAAATAAAAGGAGTGCATTGATTTTTTCATTACTATTAAACGTTCCTTTGCCGGGGCTGGAGTGATAGTATAACAGGTAGGGTGTTTGCCTTGTATGTGGCTGACCCGAGTTTGATTCCCAGCATCCCATATGGTTCCCTGAGCCCCATCAGAAGTAATTTCTGAGTGCAGAGCCAGGAGTAACCCCTGTGTCGATGGGTGTGATGCAAATAAACAAACAAAAAGCGTTCCTTAGCTAAGTGGAAAAAGTGTCCATTTTAGTGACATAAGGTATCATTACTTTTGTAAACAATAGTAAAACATTGCCAATTTATAAACACTTACTATTTGTTTTATCAAGTAAAAGTTTTTTAAAAAATTTAGGTGCCATGATTAACAGAAGTGTCCATTATAGAGTTTCCGGCATACAATATTCTATCCCCAATCCCACCACCAGCATCCTCTTCCCTCCACAGATGTCCCTTCTAACACGCAGTTTGACTCCTTAACAGGCACATTTTAAAATATACTGTGCTTTGGGTCACACTGTGGTTTAGATATATGCATACAACACTTGTCTACACCATCAATGTGTCCAGTGCTCTTGCCCCAGGTCCCTGTTAACCCCATCTGCTTTTTCTTCCCCAGCCATCCCCACTCCTCCATCCTCATGTCTGTAATTTAGGATAAGAGAGTTGACCACCTTTGTTACGTTACATCCCTTGTCATGTTATCTGTGTCATATGGAAAAAGGAGTTAATTGTTGAGCAAATGAAAGAAATAGATAATGCCTCAAATATTTACATATGGGCACCTTCATTTCTCCAGTTCCCCATTAAGAGAAACGGGTGTTTCCACTATGACTTGAAGTTTGGAGAAGGCATTCGCCATTCCCTCTGTTCTTTCTCATCCAACACAAGGATTGGATGCTGCAGTTAGATGAATAAAAGCCTTCAGAGGCATAGAAATTGGGGACAACGAAGCTAATCTATCTCTCTTTGCAGGCAATCAGAATGAAAATGGAAAATGCTAGTGAATCAATGATAAAATTAACTCAAACAGCAAGACAATTCAAAAAGAAAGGAAGATATAAAAATAATATAAAATAATAAAACTGCTTATGTGCATGAATAATTGGCATTTAGAGAACATGACGAAAGCCAAAAAAACACCCTTTACAATAGAAATAAAAAAGGTTGAATTGTTTGGGGCATGTGGGTTGGCTGGCCCATGCCTGGTGGTGCTCAGGGCTTTCTCCTGGCTCTGTGCTCAGGGGACCTTATGCAGTGCCCTGGATTGAACTGGGGCTGGTCACTTGCAAGTAAGTCATGTTAATGTCTGTCCTATCTCTTTGACACCAAAAGATTGAATTATTAGAGAGAAAGACATGAAAATTCTATGTGAACTAGAACAAAACCTTTCCTTAACAGTACCGAAGTCAGCTTGCCATCATGAAGACATCAATTTCCTTGAGATACATTATCCATTCATTCTATACAAGTTGGGAATAAGGTCAACCTGGAAAGAGAAATATGAGAATCATGAATCACGAAATCCCATTGATCATCTAATTGCTTGAGCAGTCTCAGTAACCTCTCCATCCTATCCCTGAGATTTTAGAAGCCTCTCTCTACTCGGCCTTCCCAATGTTGCTGCATTGGAGGCTCTTTCAGGGTCAGGGGAATGAGATCCAGCTGGTTACTGGCTTTGGCATATGAATACACCATGGGAAGCTTGCGAGGCTGTCCCATTTGGGCAGGAAACTCTCAGTAGCTTGCTAATTTCTCCCAGAGGGAGAAGTAGGTTATAAGATATCTGGGAGCTTGCTTTTAAGTCTCTGGATGTTGGCCGTTGATGGATTACACACACCTGGGTTCCTCTGCTGATACCTTCATGCGGTACCGCATGTGGTTCAAACACAGTACCTTGTTTGAACGTGTGGAGAGGGGCCTTGAGCATGGCTGTGGCTAGGTTCCGGTGGTCTTCGGCTGCCGGGAGCTCTGCTCGGGGCAGGGAGGGAAGCTGGAGCCCATCCCCTCCAAGGGGCCCTGGGAAAGACAGCCAGGCGTGCGGGCAAGAGACTCTCTGAACAAGAAGATACAAACGGACTCAGACATAAAACAACAACAACAACAACAACAAAAAACACTCAGTTCAAAATCTCTAGGACTAAAACAGTGGTTTGAGCAAATTCATAGTAGTCATTGGAACAGAATAAAAACTCAAAAACAGGGCTGGAGAAATAGTATAGGTACGTATGTGGCCACCCGAGTTCAATCCCTAACATGACATGTGGTCCCCCGAGCACTGTCAGGGGGACTTTTCAGCATTGCCAGATGTGGTGTCAAAGACAATCAAAAAAGTTCAGAACCTCAATCAGTGGCTTAATAAATAATAGTACTCCTAAACTTAAAATACAAAAACAAAAAACAAAGTTTCAGAACCAGATCCAGGTATGTATAGAAATTTATTAGATAGTAAGCATGGGGAATCTAATCCCTATAGCAAAGTTGAACTTTCACTATGTAGTACGGAAGATGTGGAGAACCATTTAGGAAATATTGAAATGACAATCATACTTCATATACTATATAAGGACATATCTCAAAGGATCAGATGTGGAAAATGCAATCACATGGATGGCAGGACCACTTAGAAGTAAATTATTTGGCCGCTCATGAACGGCCTCTCTGGCTCCTAATGGAGTTGCTGAGCGGCCATGATCCCAGAGACTCAGAAACAAATCTCAGAACCCAGCGGCTTTTGGCAGAAATTCCTCCAGATTTAATTATTAAAATTCCAGAATTCCAATAAATGTAGCAGCTGCGCAGCATCCTATGCTAATCATAATTAGCAATAGAAAACAAAGTGTCTAATGTTGCCTTTTCGGCAGATCTAAGTATTGGGGGAAAATCTCAAATAACAATGGTGGGGCCGGTGTCAAAATATTGAATGTAATCAAAGCAGAGAGAGAGAGTAATGTGGCCATCTTCTGCCACACAGGTAGGGGGAGGGTGTGGGATGGGGGGTATACTGGGGCTGGTGGTGGGAAATGTGCACTGGTGAAGGGACAGGTGTTTCATTATTGTATGATCGAATCTTAAACCCGAAAGCTTTGTAACTGCTTTCATGGTGATTCAATAAATAATTAAAAAAATTTTTTTTTATTGAATCACCATGTGGAAAGTTACAAAGTTCTCAGGCTTATGTCTCAGTTATACAATGCTCAAACACCCGTCCCTTCACCAGTGCCCATATTCCACCACCAATAAAAACAAAAACAAAACAAACAAACAACAAAAAAAAACCCAGCATACATCCCACCCCTCATCCCCCAACCCCCCCGCGACTGATAATTTCACTTCCTTTTCTCTTTACCTTGATTACATTCCAGATTTCAACACAAAACTCACTATTGTTGTTGGAGTTTCAACACAGACTCACTATTTTTGTTGGAATTTATCCCCCAAGAATACAGCTCTATTGACAAGGAAATATTTGATAATAAGTTTTCCACTGATGAGAATGAAGAGATAAAAAGTCATGCGGCCGCAGTAGTGGCCGCGCGGTTTACAATTTCTGTATTTTAGTAATTAAATCCAGGGAGATTTAAGTTGGAAACTGAATCATTTCCCTTCCTGGAACATCATGGAGCAAAAGCTTAGTTCACAGTCTGCATACATGGTTGCAAGCACTCGCTGGAACCCCAAGTCATAAAGCTGGCTCTGGTTCCTGCTCGTTCCACATCCACGCGGCTGTGCAAAGGCATGGCCACCCGGGTCGAATCTCGGCCGGAGCCGGAGCCCAAGCTCCGGCCCCGGCCCGAGACTGCCCAGGTGTCCCGTGGCTGTTTCAAGTTCAAAGCACATTTTTTTTTCCGCGCCACAAAGTTATACCTGCTCAATCAATAAATAATTTTTTAGAAAAAGAAGTAAATTATTTTATAACTTGAAATTTAAACATTTAATTGCAAAAATATTATCTAAAAATTTATTAGTTTTTGTTTGTTTGGGGATCATACCTGGTGGTGCTCATAACTTACTCTTGGCTCTGCACTCAGGGATCACTCCTGGCAGGTGTGGGGTACCATATACAGTGCTGGAGATTGAACCCAGGTAAACTGTGTGCAAGGCAAACTCCCTATCCACTGTACTGTTGCTCCACCCTAATAATAAAAATTTAAACTCCAGGAATATTAAATCTGATTATCAAATCATGTAGAAATGACAGGTAAAACAAAATTATTTGCCACCTCTATCACAGGTACATGAATATAATATATAAAAATACAAACCCTTATATTTGAGGACAAAATATAAATAAATGTATGAAAATACATTTAAAAAGAAAAATATGTACAAAGAGCATGGAATTTTAATCTGCTAAAATATAAAATTACTATAAACATCTTAGATGCTCAATTTTATCCACAATAAGAATGCAAAGTAGACCTATTTTGAGATGTCGTTTCTCACCTCTTAGTTAACACATTTGAAAATATACTCTATTGATAAAGCTAAGGAGAAATGTAATTTTGAAAGCTGGGATGAAAAATGAAGAAATTTTCCTATGGGAAGGGAATTTGATAATATCTCATTAAAATACACATTACATATTTTGACCTAGAAATCCACCTCTAGGAATTTACTCTGAATATGTATCATCTGGTCCAACATTTATCTGCAATTGAGAAGTACTGAAACTATTAAAATATCCCAACACAGTATAAATCTTTTTAAAAATTAAATGTAGAAGCAGGAGAGATAGCACACAGTTTAAGGCACATGCCTTGCATGCTGCCAACTCTGGTTCAATCTCAGTACCACGTATGGTCCCCTGAGCCCCACCCAAGCCCTAGAGGGTCTGAGCACCAAACCCTGGAGGGTCTGAGCACCAAGAGAGTGTCTCCAGGAGTCTTCCCTCACTGCAGGGCTCTCATGGCACCACATCCTCACAGTGAACTGGGAGGGGCTTCTGGGTTTCCCGAGCATCTCTTGGGAGGCCAAAAACAGAAAAAAGGAAAAAGTATAAGTTGGAGTATTTGCATACAGGGTAGAGAGTAAAAAGTAAGTACTGCACACATGATCCTTGGGCTATGAGTGACTCTCATGAAGAATTATTTAAGAAGTTACAGGAAAAATGCTGAAAGTTCTATATAATGTGCAAAAAAGTCAAGAGGGGAACTGGAGAGAGAGCAGAAGGAGAAGGGCACTTGACTTGCACACAGCCAGCCTGTGTTTGATTCTCAACACCCTTGTGATCTCTCGAGTCTTGCTAGGAGTGAGGAGTGACCCTTGAGTGCAGAGCTAGGAGTGAACCCTGAGCACCACCAGGTGTGGCCACAAACCAACAATACAGAACAAAAAACCAAAGAGGGGTCAGAAAGATAGCACAAGAATTCAGACACTTGATCTGGGCACATGACTAATCTCTGTCCAATCCCTAGCACCACAAAACATCCCCTAAGCACTGCCAGGCTTGATCCCTAATCCAGGAGTAAACGCTGAGCACTGTCAGGTGGGGCCTCAACATTTGCCAAAAAAAAAATTTAAGAGAAAATAACAAGTAATTTGAGGGCAGAGAATTCTTTTTTTTTTTTTTAATTTTTAAATTTATTTATTTTTAATTAGAGAATCACCGTGAGGGTACAGTTACAGATTTATACACTTTTGTGCTTATACTTCCCTCATACAAAGTTCGGGAACCCATCCCTTCACCAGTGCCCATTCTCCACCACCCATAAACCCAGCGTCCCTCCCACCCTCCCCAATCCCATCTCCCCCCCACCCCACCCTGCCACTGTGGCAAGGCATTCCCTTCTGTTCTCTCTCTCTAATTAGCTGTTGTGGTTTGCAATAAAGGTGTTGAGTGGCCGCTGTGCTCAGTCTCTAGCCCTCATTCAGCCCGCAACTCCCTTCCCCCACATGGCCTTCGACTACAATGTAGTTGGTGATCGCTTCTCTGAGTTGACCTTTCCCCGGAACGTGAGGCCAGCCTCGAAGCCATGGAGTCAACCTCCTGGTACTTATTTCTACAGTTCTTGGGTGTTAGTCTCCCACTCTGTTATTCTATATACCATAGATGAGTGCAATCTTTCTATGTCTGTCTCTCTCTTTCTGACTCATTTCACTCAGCATGAAACTTTTCATGCCCATCCACTTAACTACAAAATTCTTGACCTCCTTTTTTCTCACAGCTGCATAGTATTCCATTGTATAGATGTACCAAAGTTTCCTCAACCAGTCATCCGTTCTGGGGCATTCGGGTTTTTTCCAGATTCTGGCTATTGTAAACAGTGCTGCGATGAACATACATGTGCAGATGTTGTTTCGATTGTACTTTTTTGCCTCTCTGGGATATATTCCCAGCAGTGGTATTGCTGGGTCAAATGGGAATTCAATATCTAATTTTTTGAGAGTCGTCCAAATTGTTTTCCAGAAGGGCTGAACCAGTCGGCATTCCCACCAGCAGTGAAGAAGGGTCCCTTTCTCCCCACATCCTCTCCAACAGCGGTTGCTTTTGTTCTTTTGGATGTGTGCTAGTCTCTGTGGTGTGAGGTGGTATCTCATGGTTGTTTTGATCTGCATCTTTCTGATGATTAGTGATGCAGAGCACTTTTTCATGTGCCTTTTGGCCATTCGTATTTCTTCCTTGGTAAAGTTTCTGTTCATTTCTTCGCCCCATTTTTTGATGGGGTTGGATGTTTTCTTCTTGTAGAGTTCAACCAGTGCTTTATATACCATTGATATCAACCCCTTATCGAGGGCAGAGAATTCTACCCAATAGCAACTCAACCAAATGCTCCAATAGCAACTCGGTCAAACTCTATCAAACCAGCATTGTGCACCTGATGCCAGATTTAAAAAAAAAAAATACCTAATCTAAGCCTGATCCTGAGAAAAAGACTCAGACCAAGACACAGTCTGCAGAATCACTCATGTACTGGAATTCTCAGTGTTACAAAAGGCCACGCAAGAACTGTTTCAGCTGTACAACAGGCTGAAGAGTAACTGATGTTTCATGTCACTCTGAATGAGGCCCTACACTATCAGGGGCTAGAAGGGCTACTGCTATTGAAGAGGCAATTGAAGTGATGAACAAATAACACTTAATCTATGCATCATATTCCATGGAAATATTTGAATGTAGTTTTTAAATTTCTTTTTAGCTTCTGAATATTTTAGAGGAAATTGTAACAAATATGGGAAACTTTTGCAAGTAATTTTTATATGGAAATGCAAATAAACTAGAACAGCCAAAGGAATGATTTCAGAGCACTAACAGTAATAGATATTAAGAATGATTTTAAAGTTATTAAAAAAGTATGATAATGGTGCTTATATAAAATAGATCAAAAGGACAAAGTCCAGAAAAGGGTGTATTGAGATATGGTTGCCTGCTTTATGCAAATTCAGAAGTAAAAAGATGAGGTTTTTAAATACATCACGTTAGGACAATTAGTGCTCTGAAAATAAATAAACATTGACTCACAGATTAAACTGGATACTAAAATCAATTAGATATAAATCCTAGTCATGAATAGGGTGCTTTTTACTAAAGCTTTCAGAGGAAAATATAAAAATAGTGGATTTTTATAATCTCTGGCTGGGAAAGAATATGATAAAAAACAAACACTGAATAATAATGTTCACAAAACACTTCTGAGGATGAGAAGGTAAATTATGGAGAGAAGATCTGATCTCTCTCTCCTCACACACACACAGACACACACACACACACACACACACACACACACGGACTCGTCAAAACTACATGTCAAGTGTTTCCACAGAAAGTGATAAACAGGCTGGTTTAAAAATGGCAAAGGGCTTGAATGACATTTCATGAAAGTAAATATTCCAGTGGCTGGTAGGAATTCTAACAGGGCTTGGGGCCCTTAAATCAGAAAGAAATCTCAAGGTGCAAGTTGAGGCTGCTGCATTTTATGGAGGCTATCTGGGCCAAGGCTGCCTAGCCCACAACTCCCCTGATGAAATCATGGCTATGACCTCCCCTAGACATATGCATGTCCGATGACCTAGAACTTCATTTCTCATTGGAGAACTAAGAGAACGGAGCACCTTGGAGCAATCACAGACACGTCATGGCCAAGGCGCATAGAGCTGCGGCAGGCTCCAGACTGGAGAAACCTGTGGGGCTTCCCGGGTGGGGGGGCCAGGCTCAGCCCCTCCTTCTCCAGCAGGTGTTTCCTTGCTCTCAAATGCAGTGCTCAGGGGAGCTTCTTCTGGGCCCAGTTGGGGTGTGGCCAAGGAGTGGACAGTGGGCTTTTCTGTGGCCTCTCTCTCTGTCCCTCTCTTCCTTTTCATCCTTTCCCCTCTGTTTCCCTCCTTCTCTACCCCTTCCCAGTCTCCACTCTCCCTTCTCTCTCCTCTCCCCCGCCCTGTTAGACATTGGGTCAGAACAGCTGGCTATCAGAGCGGACAGCGTGATGCCAGTGATCCAGTCCAGGGCCTTGTACATGAAAAGCAAATGTCCACTACTGGCCATTCTCTGTCCCCGTCTCCATCTGTCTCTCTATTTCTCCCCCACCCCAACATGCCCCCGCAAGTCTCCCCACTCCCTATCCAGATCAACCAAGGCAAGGGAGAAAAATCAAAGCCTGAGAGTTGCCCTTCAGAGATGGGCAAAATTTGGTTATCACACTTGATATTTTCACACAAAAAAAACAATCTTCTTCTCAGCACCCTCCCTGGGAAAGGGCCTTTCTGGGGGAACAGGCTCCCATCTACACTGCAGTCCAGCTAAGTGGGATGATCGTGGGCCCCGAGGAGGGGCGAGCATTCCCGTGGGGGTGATAGCCGGCCACGGGCCATGGAAGCAGACTGAACAATATCGCGCTGGGTGTAAAAATAACTACATCTTCTTCTTCACTGATTGAATTGTAAAAACGTCACAACACACTTTTCATTATGCCGATCATTTCCATAAACATTCTGCTGTGGGACTGTTTTTATTATTGGGAACCTGTAGGAGCATTTCTACACTTGCCCAAGTAATAAAGACCAGAGCAAGGCCTCTGAAGCTTGGCCTAGAGCTTTCGACTCAGCTTGGGCTCAGCTGAGTCCCACTGATGGTGAGGCTGGTACCGGACCAGATGCCTGAGAGCTGACTTGAGTGGCTCAGCCTCTTAGCACCTGTGCTGAGGGAGAACTGACATTATTTTCTGCTCTTTCTCTTCAAAAGGGAAGGGAGGTCTGGGCATGGGGCTCAGTGGTTGAATCCTTTCCTTGCCTGTGTGAGACCCTTGCTTTCATTCCCAACAACCCCCCCAAAAGGGTCAGGGTTTAAATGAGCTGATGGATAGAAAGCCCTCACCTGTTGTGTCCTAATATCCGATTGTTATTTTTACTTAGATTCCTGTGACTATGTGAACTGTGGGCCACAAGAGAATGGCTTCCTTTGACCTCCAGTTTGCTTTCAGCACACCCGAACCCCGCGTGGGGACGCGAGCCGGTTCCAGAAGCACTGGAGAGGGCTCAAAGCGCTCAGATGCGCGAGCGAGACAGCCTGCGCTCCAGGTGGAACTTATTAAGGGATTTTATTCCCTCCAGCTGGGACTCGGATTGGGGTGGCCCGATTCAGGGATGTTAGGCGGCTGCCTAGAAGATAATCCTGGGTAGGGACCTTTCGTCTGAGCAGAAGTGGGGGGAAAATGTCAGAGCAGGGTCCCCTGAGCTGGAGCTGGCAAGATGGAGCATTAGCCAGGCAAGATGCCGTTCCAGGGTGCAGCCACCCCTGCCCACTGCTTCCTGCCCACTCTTGCCCGCCAGAAGTGTGGGCGGTGACCGGGCACCTTTCGGGCTCTGAGTGTGTTTGTGCCCCGATGGACCCATTTTTATCACTTTATCAGGCGGTAGCCGTGTAACCCCCTGTGAGCTGTGCACGTATGACCAGGCGAGCTGGCAACAGTCAGAAACAGTTTCCACCTCTGCCAGGCGGAAGAGACTTTCCTGCAAGTGTTCTCTGCAGCAGAGACACCAACTTCGTGGCTTTCTCGCGGCCGCGCTGGGAGTGGGTGGGCGCGCGAGGGGCACGGCGGGGTCCCCGGCCGCGCGCCCTCTCCCCGCGCGCCGCCGCCCTCTGCGCCCTGGGGGGCGTCTCGCTCTCGGGGTGCTGCTGCCAGGTGCTTCTCGGGCGGGTCCTGGGGGGCGCCGGCCAATCGCGGGGACCCTCGTCGCGCCCCGCGGGGTCCCCGCGTCTCCCCGCCCCGTCGCGCCCCGCCTCCTCCGGCCGCAAACTCCAAGTCGGTCCCCGCCCGGCCGGGGCTGCGCGGCGCGCGCGAAGCTAGTCTCGGGGCCCCAGCGGGGACCCCCGGCGCCGCCCAGGCCTCGGACCCGCGCCCGCCATGGCCGCCAAGCTGCTGCTCCTGCTCGGCCTCTTCTCGGGCTTGCACGCGCGGTGAGTGGCACAGGGCGCGCGGGGAGCGGGGGGCGCTGCCCGCGGGTGGGGGTGGCCGAGGGGGGGCTCCGCTTGCCCGCCAGGGGGCCTCCCCAGCTCGAGCCTTCGGAACCCGGTGTCTGAGAGGTGCTGGGAAGCCCCGGGGTGGCGGGGTCCCCTCCACCGGCTGCACCCGCAGCCCCCCGCAGCGTGCGGGGCACCCCCGCGCACGGACCGCACGGTGGGGTGTTTCCCTCGCGCGCTCCACGTTCCGGGGACTCCTGCCCGCTTCTCCCCGTCTTGGCAACTGCGGGGCTGCGGGCGGCTGGCGGCAGCAGCAAGGGGAGGGTCCTGGGGTTAGGATCCCTTCACCTCAGTCCTGCAAGGAAGGGCCCAGGGCTCCCCGACCCCCGCCTGCCCCCTTCTTACGGGGGAATTCGCAGCCCCCATCCCCACAGTCAGCTCTTCGCAGTGGCCCCTGAAGCTTTTTCTGCCCCTCACGGAGGAGGCTGAACTGCCCTTGGCCAGCTTGGGGGCGCTCAGAAGGGCTCCAGGGAGGGAGGAAGAGGGATCCCTGGGGCCCTTCCCCCAGCGGGCAGCAAGGGTTAAATCCTGTTGCTCTCAAAGCAAAGGGAGATTGTGGGGTTCCAGACCTGTGACCCTCAACCTGCAGATGAATCTGCACTTGTCAATTCTTTCCATGCCCCTCCTCTGCACCCCCAGAAAAATCAGGGCACACCCCCCCCCTCCTGTCCCCAGATACCCGGTTTGAAGGAATCTACACTTCCCAAGCAGCCAGAGGCCAGGCTGGGGCATCCCCCTGTCCACTGGCACCTGTAAGGGACCCTCCGGAAGGCACAGGTGGGGCACATCCTGTGAGAAACCAGGGTACCCTGAGCTTTACTTTGGCAGGGGCGTGGGGGTTCTATCCCTGGTCCCTCGCTGTTCTGGATGAGTGACCATGTCCGAGCAGCTGGGCAGAGCCATGCTGGGCCTTCAGAGAAGTTTCGGCCGTACCCTGTGGCAAGGCCTGTGGGACCCCCCCTGTCAGAGATACCAGGGGATGTTTGAAGGCAGAGAGGAAAGCCCCATCTGCAGAGTGGTACTGTTGGCCTGAAACTTGGGGTTCAGGGATCCCCCTGACTGCAGACACTCCCTGGAAGGGGTCCCGCTTTCAGCCCCTCTGCACAGGGGCTTTCTGGGTTTCCCAGTGAGCTCAGAGCCTCCCCACCATTCACCATCTGCTCTTTGACTGAGGGACATTGAAGAATTTGCAAAACCTTAGAGGAGCCCAGTCAATGGTGCTTGGAGACAAAACAATCTAAATTTTAAACCAGTTTCCTTGTTGCCTGGACCCCCTTGGAAAGCCTCTTTGTTCCTTGAATGGCTTAAGCCCACTCACTGAACATTCTGGAATAGGCCACCTGTCCAGCCTGCTGGGCCCAAGGTCTGCCTCCTGGAGGGAGCAGCTCCTCCTTGGCTCCCCCCCCCCCCCCAGGGTACAGCCTTGAAGATGCTTAAGTGCTTTCTGGGGGCGCGGGCTTCAGAACTCCTTTTGAAGTTTAAAAATACTCCCAACTCTCTGTCTCCGTGTTTGGGGTAGAAGAGAAGGTGTGAGACCTGAAAATAGCACCTGGGCCCTGCTCGACAGACACTCAGCAACCCCCTCCCTCTATAGTTTGCTTTGTTCAGGGGATGCTGGTGGCCACCACCCTCCACCCAACCCTTCTGCAGGCCTAGCAGGGCAGAGAAGGACCATTGTGAAGCTTAGATTCTCGCTGCTGTCGGGTCACGGCGGTGTGGGGGGTGGGGGGGTCGTCAGCTGTCTTGTGTTTTTGTGTTTGAGGTCTGGGAGCGCCCAGGTTGCTGTCCTTCCTCCCTTCTCACCTGGGCTGGCCTCAGCGGCTGCAGCTTATGCAATTGCTGGAAAACCCCCTGGCGGCCACGAGGGGGCGAATTCGGCTCAGTACAAAGCGTTTGTCTTCCAGGCAGGCAGCGGCATCTGCAAGGCTGCAGCAGCTGAGCCTGGGAGCACTGGGGCCAGAGCTCATGGCAGAGACTGGAGGGCCTGGTGTTCAGTGCTCAGAGCTGTGTGTAGGGGAGGGAAGAGAGGAGAGGAGGAGGCCGAGAGACAGCAGAGGGGAGAGAGCCCGGCGTGGCAGACAGGCAGAGCCTTCTCTGTGCTGAGGTTTGTGGAATGCTATTCGGGAAACCCCTGGCCCCAGTCCCCTTCCTAATGCCCTTTCTGGTCAGGTTCCCCACACCCTACAGGGCCTGCTGCTTGGCTCAGGGAAATGGCTCCGAGCACTGGAGCGTGAGCAGTGTATGGGGAGCCCCAGGTGGGATCCCCGGCATTGCAGGCTTCGTCAAGAACTCAGTGGCCCCCAATTTTTTAGAAGACCCTACTTCATCTAACTCTTTATTTATAAAGATGAGAAAATGTTTATTTCTGAGAAGATTCCTGATAAAGTGATTTTTTATTTTGAGGCCACTCCCAGCAGTGCTCAGGGCTAACCCTTAGCTCTGTGTCAGGGTCACTCTTGGCAGGCTCTGGGGAGTATATGGGAAACCAAGGATCCAGCATGGGTTTACCATGTGTCAGGCAGACACCCTACCCACTGTGCTATCTTTCCGGCCCCAAAGATACTCTTTTTTTTTGCATTGACATTTAGTATTTGATAATGCTGTCAGTGAATGTTTAGTTTTTCGAGGAAGACCTCAGATTTTCCAAGTTCCTCTTAACAGCAAATGATCAGTGTCAATGAAAGTCCACAGCAGATGGTTTGTATGGACTTTGGGCCTCCTAGTCAAAAGGCACTCAGGAATGGGCTTATCACTTCAGACCATGAATCCTGTGACATGTATGGAATTCTCATGTACCTGTGTCCGCATACCTGACCCAGTGTTTCTCTGTATTTCCTGCCATGGGCCCCTAACAACCTGTTTCCTTCCTGTGTCCCCTACCCACACCCCCCCAATCCTACCATTTAGTCCTTTTATCTCATGCCACAGTCCCCATGGTCCCCATTAACTACACGGTTGTCACCTGTGTCCCCACCTCCCTCCCTCCCCCTGAATATGCTGGGGACCCACAGTGGGCCCTAAGTCCCCTGGTCAAGAAGCACTGGTCTAGCTTAAATAATTAGACATGACTCAGGGATGTTGATTCTGATAAAAGACTCATGTTTGTCCTGTGTAGCATATATGCTTAGGATCACATAACATGCTACTTGCAGGCCTTGGTCATCTCAACAAAGTAAATGTTGCTTTTACCAACTTGGCACCTATTGCATGTCTATCATGAACCATTTTGACCTTTCCAGAAAAGTAACTTAAGGAAGCTTGCCCCAGGTATGATGAGCCTGATGAGAGTTTGTATGGGTGCCTTCTGTCCGGGAAATTCAGAGAGAAGGAACAGAGCACTGAAAAGAGAGTCCTGGGGGCAGTGCCCGGCAGGGGGTGATGTTTGCTGTTCTGTGAGCTCTGATGTATGTGGGATAGCACCCACTATCACTATCAGTGGGATAGCACTCAATGGTCAACTCAGGGCCCCTCCACTTACAGAACTGCTGTCAGTGGGGGTCCTCTGGGAGAAAGGTGGGGGAGCTGCCTCACTCAGAGACACCCACACTCATTTGGGTCCATCAGGAAGGGGCCAGGACGAGGCCGCAGAAGCAGCTCTTAAGTCTGTCCTGTTTGCGTCCCACTGTTGGTGGAGCCAGAGGCAGCTGTTTGACCACTGACACCTCCTCCTTGACCCCTTGTGAGGCTGGTAGCTGGGCAAGCCAGAAGGCAGTGGCTCCCTGGGTGTGCAGACCAGGGTCCAGCCAAGCCAGCTTGTGACAGCCCAGAGTCCAGGCTGACTTCTCAGGCTGACGTTCTGCCCCTGCTTTTCTCTTCTGCATCCAGGTCTGGGGGTTGGGCAGGGCAGGGAGACTGCATGGCTAGCTCCTCCCCCCCACCCCCCTCGCACACACATCACAGAGGCATCGGGAGGGACCTTGTGCCTGTGCCTCTGGAACTCACCCAGTGAACACAGAAAGCGGACTATCTCTGGTCACTGCTCACAGTCCTTGCTTGAATTTGGAGCTGGACTGGTTTGGGGCCATTTCTCATAGATTCTGCCATGTTTGTAGCCAGCACTTTCCTTCTAGTTGGTTCTGTTGGGGTTTCCAGTTTTACTTTTAGAGGAAATTTGCTGATTAGATGGAGGGAGCAGGGGCTTTCAGTGGATTTCTCGGGGAGAGGGTTTTCTCGGGAGTCAAAAGCATGCCGCCTGAGGGGGCCCTTTGCTGCTGGTCTGTTCACACTTTGTACTGTGACTGCAGGTCCAGGAAGGTGGATGAGGATGAATATGAAGATTCCTCTTCAAACCAAAAGTGGGTCTTAGCTCCCAAATCCCAGGACACCGATGTGACTCTTATTCTGAACAAGTTGCTTCGAGAATATGACAAGAAGCTGAGACCGGACATTGGAAGTGAGTGTTGATTGGCATGGCAACCAGAAGGTTCCCTGTGATAATTCAAATTTATTTATTTATTGGTTTGGGGTTATACCCAAGAGTGCTCAGGGATCACTCAGGGATCACTCCTCGTGGGCTTGAGGGACCGTATGGGGTGCCAGGAATTGAATTCAGGTCAGCTACGTGCTAGGCAAATGTTTTACCCATTGGACTATAATTTTAATTCCTTTTTTGTTTTTCCAGGAATGTTTATTGAGACAATGTGTTTTACAAAGTTGTTCATATTAAGAGCTGTTTCAGACAATATTTCATCACCAACCCATCACCAATGTCTCCTTCCCTCTTCCAAGATCCCTAGGTTCTCCCCATGTCTTTGGCAGGCATATGATACATTTATTTCATAGTATTTGGTCCAGTGAGACTTAAAGGAATGACAAGTAGAATGATCAGAAAATAAATCAATAAAAGCTGATTTGTGATCGAGTGAATCAATGAACAATGAGATGACAGTGATACAGTTGTGATGATGAATTCTATGTTTTCAACCTTTCTTAATATAATAGAGGATATCCATATGCACTGTTAGTGAGTGTTATACTCAGTGCCACATGAAACTTCTCCTGTGGTTTAAGAAGCTTCTTTAATGCTTCTTGCAAAACTGCTTTCAGGGCTGTGCATTCCCTAAGCTGTTGCCTATCCACGAAGCTCTGCATCACTCCTTCAAATCTGAACGATAATCTAGTCGAATAGAATATTTCTGCTGAGGTGTTCATTTCATTGAGTTTATCCATATTCTTCTGGATGAGTCTCATATGATGGACCTGCTGTACAAAGCTTTTCTTTGTATGTGCATTCCTTCTTTTACCTTATTCAACATTCTGTCTATGTCTTTGGATATTGTCATTTTGAGTCTAATGTGTCTTGGAGTTTTCCTGACCGGGTCTCTGGGACCTTCCAGGGCTCCTGGATCTCGGTGCCTCTAATTCTCAACTCTGGGAGGGTCTTATCAATAATTTTTTAGGGTTTCTTCATCATATTTGCCTTCCTTTTCTTCAGGGACTCCTATAGTTCTCTGGTGTGCTGTTTATTTCTTTTCAGACTATTTCCCATCTTCTGTTTTCTAGTGGTTTCCTCCTCATCTTGGAGCCCCTTGATCTTTTGCTCAGCTTCTGTTACTCTGTTGTTCAGGGATTCTATTGATTTTCTTATATCACCTACCGTGTTCTTCATTTCTGAGTGCAGTAGCTTTTTCATTTCAGCTCATACTTTCTTGTGCTTTGCTGATTACCTATGCTGTCATTTCTTTGAACTCATTGGACAGCCTCGTCACAGTGTCACTAAAGGCACTGTCAGAGGGTTTGCTGGTATTGTTCATGTCTGCAGTGATATTGTTTTTGCTCATGGAGCTTGGTGAGATTCTGTGTGTTTCTCCCACTGGTTTTCTAGCGGTCTTACTGTATGGGGGTGTGCAGGCGGGTGGGGGGATGAGTCTTTATAGTGACTCCCCCCGCCCCCACTGCCCTGGAAAATACTAAGGGATTAAGCTGGAGATTGCTCTGTCTTCTCTGGGATGGTGGGGCTGCAGAAGCTCAGGCAGGAACTGTGGTTTGGGCCCTCAATGTGGCACAGGTCAGGTGTAGAGCCCGTTGGGACCTACTTTGTAGGAAGGGGCTCAGCCTCCCATTCCGGATAGGCCCAGTGACATCAGCCTCACCTGGGATGGCGGAGCAGCAAGCAGAAGGTCCTACTATTTTCTAAATGTATTTAAACACCCATCGCGGTTTACAGTGTTGTTTATCATACAGTTTTTCTGAACAGTCTAACATTCCAGCACCAATTCTACTACCAGCATGCCTTTCCTGCCACCCTTGACCCCAGTTTCCCATGCACCCCTAAGCCCGCCTCTTTGGCACGCACCATCATTTTATATTGCTGAGGATTTACTGATCTGTTTGTTGCTAGTGGACCTATTATTTTAATTCGTACGTAATTTAATTTTGTGGGGAGGGGGTTCAGGTCATTGTAGGCCAGTGCCTTCATGCCCAGCTCTTCCAACTTCTGCTGAAAGAGCCTCCAGATCTCGTCCTTCTGGGCCTGGCAGTGGCCAAGCAGCTGTTGCGCGGCGCCCAGGAACCTCCTTCTCCTGGTCCGGCAGCTGCTGCAGGTTGGCTTTGTATTGCAATTGTATTGCCATTGCAGCTAGTGTGAGATGATAGCATTGCTGTATTTATTTCATTTTCCCAAGTAGGTGACAAGGAACACGTTTCATATCCTGTAGCCATCTGTATGCGTTTTTTTGGGGAAAGTGTTTGTTCGTCATCTCTCTTCCTATTTTGATTGGGTTTATTGGTATTTTTTGTTGTTGAGCTTTATAGATTGATGAATATCTTAGATATTAGCCTCTTTGCTGATACACTGTGTGCAAATATTTTCTCCTGCTCAATAGGGCATGTTTTTATTTTATCATGAATTTCTTTTGCCTTTCAAATAAATGTTGATGCAGTTCCATTTGCTTATTTTTATTTCCGTTATCTTTGCCTCCTCTACCCCTCTCTGAGAGCCCAGCAAGCTACTGAGAGTATCCCGCCCGCACGGCAGAGCCTGGCAAGCTACCTGTGGCGTATTCAATATGCCAAAAACAGTAACAACAAGTCTCACAATGGACATGTTACTGGTGTCCGCTCAAGCAAATTGATGAGCAATGGGACGACAGTGACAGTGACAGTGCTACAGTGGGGAGGGGGACCCCACGGCCACTCCCAGGCCACACTTTGGAAATTCAGGCTCCGTGGTTCCATGTTGGTCTGAAACTTTGCTGCTGCTCAGGCCCAGGGGCCACACCCAGCAATACTTAGGGGACTGTGTGGTACTGTCATTTGAATTCAGTCTCTGATGCTCAAAGACTAGGACTCTAGACCTCGAACAGTTCCCCCCACCCTCCGGCCTTTATTTTGTATTATTCCAAGAGACATTTCTAAGAAGCCACAAGGATGTGGGACTGGGCCACCATTCGTGACAGCATGCAAGTAGATGCGAACCACGCAGGAACTGATGTCCTTCTCTTGTGCGCGTGGGTTTATTCTGACATCCTGTGCTGCTTTGTCTCATGCCCAGCTGCAGTCAAGACCACAGAACTGTCTCCTTGCTACGAATCTCTCCCTTCCTTTAGATCCCCATCTGCCTTCTTCCTCCCCAATTCCTGATCCATCTCACTCATGGATTAGTCCAGCCCTTCTGCATTGGCATAATTTGAGATTCTGAGAAGTCCATCTGACACAACCTTTGAAGATGAACTTTTCTTCTTAGCAACAAGAGTTCTGATCAAGTTGTGTGGTCCAGTATCTTCACAGTTTGATAGACGGTAAATGTGTGCATTTACCGAGTGAGAAACTTTCTGGTTGCTTTCATTGTTTGTGTCTTTCACAAAGCAATTGACTCTGGGCATTTGAAGTAAACATTCCACACTCATCTGACTGTAGACTATGACTTCTGGTCCACAGGCAAGGAGGTAGGACAGATGCCCATCTCAGGTCCATAGAGACTGGAGAACACTGCCCTCTGAGAAATGTGTGCAATTGCATGATATGAAATTCATGTGTCTGGTAAATTGTTTGGTCTCAGGGACTGTCACACTCTTATCCTAGTGGCTGTACTCTTGTATTCCCACCAGCGAAGTGTGGGGCCCGGTTTCCCTGTCTCCATCAACAATTGGTATTGTCACTATGTTTAATTATAGCTATGTTTAACTCTGCTAGGTTGGTATCTTGCTGTGTTCTTAATTAGCATTTCCCCATTGGTTAGTGGCTATGGGACTCTTTCATATGCTTATTTGCCTTCAGCAGATCCTTTTCATTCAAATTTCATGAGAGCTGAGAGATAGTATGGTGTGCAGGGCGCATGCCTGATTTGTGGCTGAACTGAGTTTTATCTCTTGCGCTCTATTTGGTCCCCCAACCCCAGTGATGCCAGCAGTGATCCCTGAGCACCTCCACCTGTGATTGCCCCTCAAAAAATTAAAATAAAGTAAAATCACTCGTTTTGATATTTGCCCCTTTAAAAATTGGATTGCTTTTTCTTATTTTTCTCTCCTTTGCTAGAGGTTACTTGCAGTTTTTGTCTTGCAGCAGGGCGATCAACAGACTGAGCACATGCAGGAGACCAGGTTTGAGTCCCAGTTCTGCATTGTCTGCTGAGCACTGTGAGGTGCAGCCTCTGAATTGGGAGTCACCTCAAGACCACCAGGTGTGGCCTCAACACAGGGCCCAATCAAATTTCCCTTTCCATCTGAGGCTTCCCCTTGATATTCTTGTAATAGGTCATTCATAGAGGGAAGGTTCTTTTTGTTTGTTTGTTTGTTTCTGGTCACACCCAGCGATGCACAGGGATTACTCCTGGCTCATGCACTCAGGAATCACTCCTGGCAGTGCTCAGGGGACCATATGGGATGCTGGGAATCGAACCCGGGTCGGCCATGTGCAAGGCAAACGCCCTACCCACTTTGCTATTGCTCCAGCCCCGCTATGCTATATCTTAATGTGAGATCATGCAATTGTCTTCTGACTGTAGAACAGGAAGGATTCTCCAAGAAATTCGTTTTTTGTTCACTGCTGACCATTTGCCTTTGGTGACTGAGACATGTGTTCTTGATCACTGCCGAGGGCTGACCAACACGTCATCACAGAGCATTTTGTAAAATATTTCTTATGTTTTAGTAAGTATAGTATATTGATTTCTTTTTCTCCTACAAGATGTGCTTTTGGAGTGATGTCTAAAAAAAGACCATGAATCTCAAATTCCTGGATATTTTTCTCCTTTTCTTTTTTCTTGTTGGCCTTTGGGAAACCCCTGGCACTGCTCAGAGGTTAGTCCTGGATCTGCATTCTGTAATTACTCCCGGTTGTGCTTGGGGGACCATATGGATTGAACCTGGGCCAGTCATGTGCAAGGCTAGTGCCCTACCTGCTATCCTATGGCTTTGGCCCCTCCTTATGAGTTTATGATTTGCATTTTAAGTCATATATATTCTGAGTTAACTTTTCTGTAAGATCAAGAGGTGAGACTTAGAATTTAGTCTTGTTTTAATTTGCCTAGAAATAATCTTGTTATCCCGTCACCGTTGGTTGAAAAGAGTATCCTTGCTCTGTTGAATTGTGTTGATACAATTGGGTGCTTGCCTTGCTTGTAGACTCCATGTCTATCTCCAGCACCAAATATAGCCCCCCAAGTTCTGTCCAGAGTGAAAGCTGAACACAGAGCGAGGATCATCCCCTGAGCACTGTTGGGTGTGGCCCAAACTCAAGCCCCTCAAATCAGCTCACCAGCTGATGGTGTACACTATTTCAGAGCATTCTATTTTGCCCCATTAATTGATAAATTTTTTCTTGTGAGAACTAAATCACTTAGTGAGAATCAAATTACTATAGTCTTGAAATTGGCTAGAGTAATTCAACCATTTAACTTCTCTTTTTCAAAATTATCTTTTATAATATATTTGATTTCCATATAAATATTAGGATAATCATATATTTGGAAAATATCTTTTCCTGGGGCAGAATCATTTGGGCCATATATCATGATGCTGAGGGCATTCTCCTGGCTCTGATGCCATGGATGAGTCCTGGCAGTGCTCAGGGGATTGTATGGAATGCTGGAGATTAATCATGAGTTGGTCACATACAAGGCAAGTGCCCTACCCACTGTACTATCGCTTCAGCACTATCTGCAAAAGCTTTTCATCAGTAGGATTTGCAACTCTGTTGAGTATTCTAGCTTAAGAACAGGCTATGCTTTCCATTTATTTAGATCTTGAATTCCTTGTACCCAGTGTTTTTTAGTTTTCAGCATGAAAATCTTCAATAAACTTTTATTAAATTTTCACCAATTGGGGGGAGTGATTGCAAATGGTACTTATTTTGAACTTCCTTTCCCTCTGTGTTTATTGCTAGAGTACAGAAATAAGATTGAATATTTTTTTATGGGGATGTGGGTTCCACTTAGTATTCTTGAGGGTTTGTTTGGTTTTAGAAGTTTCTTGGGATTTTTTTTTTTTGCTTTTTGAGTCACACCCAGCGATGCTCAGGGGTTACTCCTGGCTTTGCACTCAGGAATTACTCCTGGCAGTGCTTGGGGGACCATATGGGATGCCGGGGATCGAACCCAGGTCGGCCGAGTGCAAGGCAAATGCCCTATCCGCTGTGCTATCGCTCCGGCCCCAAGTTTCTTGGGATTTAAGAGCACTATGTGCCACTTGAAAATGTGGAGGCCTCTGTTTCTTATTTTACCATCTGTATTCCTATCTTGCTTTTCTTGCTGGATTGTCATATTTCTGTCTAGCACTACAACACTGCTTTGAATCATGTGATGTGTGTGGCCATCGTATCCTGTGCTATTCATGTGTTAGAAGAACAGCACTCAACCACTCACTCACAAGCTAACTTGTATGTTAGCTACAAGTACTTTATTTTTATTTTTGGGCCACACTGACTGTGATCAGGTAGGACTTTCTTCTGGCTCTGTGCTCAGGTATCATTCCCTGTGGGACTTGGGGGACCAGATGGGGTGCCAAGGATCCAACCCAGGTCAGCTGTGTGCAAGTTGAGGCCCTTACCCACTGTACTATCTCTCTGGCCCCTCAATTTACCAACAAAGTGTTGATTATATTAACACAATATTTCAGGAAATGTTTGAACTAACATTGACATACTATTATTAGTATATAATTACAGTGTTGTGATCATAGATTCAAATATTTTTTTAAAAAATTTTTTATTGAGTCACCATGTGGAAAGTTACAAAGTTTTCAGGTTTAAATCTCAGTTATACAATGCTCGAATACCCATCCCTTCACCAGTGCTCATATTCCACCACCAAGAATCCCAGTATAGCTCCACCCCGCCCCCTCATACCCCTAACCCCCCCACGCCCCTAGCCCCCCCACCCAAAGCCCCCCCCGCCTGTGTAACTAATAAATTTCACTTTACTTTCACTTTGATTGCATACAATATTTCAACAAAACTCACTGTTATTGTTTGGAGAGTCTCTCCCCTAAAGTCAGACCTGCTGAAAAGGAAGCATTAGATAATTTGTTTTCCATTGCTGAGGATGAAGAGGTATGAGGTTGAGTGACCACACTTAGAGGCCTCTCAGTTTTGAGTTTCTGTATTAATAAAACTAAGGGAAAAAATCTGATGAAGAAATGCCCAGAAATCCCTGAAAATCCTGTGAAGTGGCTAAATTTGATACAAAGACTTTTAAACACACTCTTAGAAAATAGAATTATCAAAGACTGTTTTTAGAGAGGCAAGAAGGTCAGCTGAAAGCCAACTCATCTCAAGAATAGAGATGTCCATATCCCTAAAAATGTTTTATCATGGGGCTAGAGTGATAGTACAGCGGGTAGGGCATTTGCCTTGCATGCAGCCAACCCGGGTTCGATTCCCAGCATCCATATGGTCCCCCGAGCACTGCCAGGAATGATTCCAGAGTGCATGAGCCAGGAGTAATGCCTGTGCATTGTCGGGTGTGACCCAAAAAGAAAAATAAATAAATAAAAATGTATTATCAAAAATATGGGGCTGGAGCAATAGCACAGCACATAAGGCATTTGTCTTCCATATGGCTGATCCAGGTTCAACCTCCAGCATCCCATATGGCCCCACAAGCTCACCAGGAGTGAACTTTGGGCACAGAGGCAGGTGTAAGCTGTGAGCACAGCTGGGTATGGCCAAAACTATATATTATCCAACATAATCCAGCAGATTACTATATTAAGACACTTTTTGCACATTATTAAACACATTGACCAACTGGGATTTGTTGTAGGATGCAAGGCTGGTTACATTCCTGAGGAAATCAATCTAATCTGTAATAGTAACAAGTGAAAAAGAATATGATCATATTTACTGATACAGAAAAAACACTTGGAGAATTTAACACTCATTTAGGGTTAAAAGAAAAAAATTCACAAAACTAGAAACAGGAAAAACTTTCTTAACTTGAATAAAACTGTCCTCCCATTGCTCATCGATTTGTTCGAGCGGGCACCAGTAACGGCTCTCACTGAGAGACTTATTGTTACTGTTTTTGGCATATCCAATATGCATGGGTAGCTTGCAGGCTCTGCTGTGCGGGATCCATACTCTCAGTAGCTTGCCGGGCTCTCCGTGAGGAGCAGAGGAATCTAACACTGGTCAGCCTCGTGAAAGGTGAAAGCCCAACCCTTGTGCTATTGCTCCAGCCCAACTTGAATAAAATATAGTTTAAAAATACCTGTGTTGGGCCAGAGTGGTCCCGAGTTCCATTTCCGGCATTCTACCATATGACCCTCTGAGCATTGCCAAGTGTAATTCCTGAGTGCAAGAGCTAGGAGTAACCCCTGACCATCACCACTTATGACTCCCCCAAAGTAGTAAATGGTTGTTTCTTAATTATATACTAACTCATGATGAATGATATATAGATTTATTGCTAAAATAATTATGAGTTATATTGTTACTATAGTAATATATCGATATATAATATATTGACTTATTCAGACTACCGGTGTCTCGGAATCTAAGATTGATGGTCATGCTTTTCACTGAGCCCGTCCATTTCTTTGAAAGTGTCAGATTTAAATGTATGGAATCATTCTTCACAGGCCCTTGTGGTCCTTGTCATCCCTGCAGACCTTGTCATGAGGCTCCTGCTCTGTTTATGACATTGCTACCCTGTCTTTGACTTTGGTTTCTCACTGGCATTTGCTCTCTCTTGACCTTCCCCAGAAGTCTCTTGGCTTCTTGCCATAGTCTGCTTGCGGTGCTGCTTCAGCCTTGTCTTTTCCACGACTGGAGAGAGTTCTCCAGTACAGACTTCCGGTGCTCTCAGTGCTCTCTGCCTCTGACGGACTCTGTTATTTCCCTAGCAGGGCTTGACTTCTCCCACCTCCCGGGAGGTTGTCCCCTGGCTCCTCTCCCTTTCCTGTCTTGGTTGTCACACTCTATCCTGGTGTGGCTCTCACATGGAGTTGCGGTACGGTGAGGGCTTACACACTTGCCGGTGATGCTTGCTAGCGAGATGGCCAAGTGACGGGAACATAGTAGGGCAATGAAGACATGGATTAGAGGTGGCCCAGGGCTGGGGTGGAGGGTCTGGGGCACTTTGATGGTGGTGAGGGAGCGATAACTTTGGTCCCCCAAATCATGAACATCAGCACTCTTGTAACCTTGTGATCCAAGCTCTAAGAAAAGAAAAATGGAATCCTCAGAGACCTCATTTGCCTTGAGGACAAAGTTCAGGCCTGAAAGGACTGTCCAATTCAGCTGCTCTGTGCCCACTTTGTTTTTCCAACTGTTGATTTCCCCTTTGGGGATACTGGCCCTCCCCTCGTCCTCCTGGGGACCCGTAGCTCTTGCTCCTCTCTTAGTCCTGCCCAACCTTCTTTCTCCTCTCTCCATCTCCCACAGTCCTTGCTTCTTTCCCCCTCCCCAAAACATTATCATTTCCTCAGAAAACCTGACTTTCGCTGCCTGCCTCATCTCTGAGTTTCCCATGACGTCCATTCTTCCTCTCTCTAAGGGGATCTTCCTGTTTAGAAGGACCGTCTTGGGGAGAATGGGAGCTGGTGCAATTAAGAAACAATGTCTGCAAGGGTTTCAGCGGCATCTCTGCCATTCTTTAGGTACGGACTGATTCCCTGCCTGCACCCCAGTTCCCGGTGCCTAACTAGAGAGGCAGCACTTGGCGCTGGCAGCCCCACAGCTCCATGGTCCAGCCTGGGAAATGAGTTGAATGGCTCATCACTGGCATTGTCAGCTGTAAAACAGGGGCATTGAACGGCCCGTTCTGGGGCCTGGCGGGAACAGAGCCGCCTCGGAATCCTCTCATTCATTTTCATAATGACAATTTTGATCAGAGGTTTGAAAAATACTGCTCTCCTGGCCATGAGCTCTCCCCAACTAACTTCTGAATTATGAGTGTGTCTGTTTTTGTTCTGTCTTTCACGATCCATCCGTCATCCCGAGTAATGCTTCAGCTGTATCCTCGCCCAGTTCAGGGTTACTGGGGTGTCATTTATCTTGGGAACAGACCTCATCTCGAGAGCTTGTAAAGGACAGAGCGGGGAGAGAGCATAGTGAGGAGGAACGGAAATGGCTGGAATGAGTTTCCCTCCTTTCGAAAACAGTGATTTGGTCGGCTCTTCTGAAAAATAGATGATTCCAGAACATAGACTTACAAATATGTCTACGTCAAACACAGCCTATGTTGGGAAAGCACAGTTTACCTATTGGCTTTCTGTTTTGTTTGGGGGCCACACCCAGTGATGCTTGGGGGTTGTTCCTGACTGTGCACTCAGGAATTACTCCTGGTGGTGCTCAGGAGACTGAATGGGATGCTGAGGATCAAACCTGGGTCAGCTGCATGCAAGGCAAATGCCCTCCCCACTGTACCATCACTCCACCCCCATTACCTGTTGGCACCTAGCAGTGGATAGACACTGCGAGGCAGAGAAGTGGGGTGTGGGTTCATCTTATTCCCACAAAGCATCTGAATCAGCTTCTCAGGCTTCTACAACTCAAAAGATTAATTTCCTATTTCTTCTTTTTCAGGCTAAAGTTTATGTTTCAGTTTAGCTAAAACTCCTTCTTTGGGGGCCAGAGAGATAGTACAGTAGGAAGATGCTTGCCTTGCGTGTGTTCATCCTAGTGTGTGGCACCCTATGGGGTCCCTTGAGCTCTCCAAGAGAGATAGTCCAGTGCAGGGTCAAGGATAAGTCCTGAATATCACTTGGTGTGGCTAAAAAACAACATCCCCTAAAGCCAAATACTCCTTCCAAGGGGTGGGATGGCCTAGTCGTCACCATGTGCCTGGATAGTATTTAAACCCGTCAGACCACCCCAGGGCCAAGCAGGCTTGGGCCCAATCATTGAACCATCTTGCTGATTGACCTAGTACAGTGCAAGTGACCTAGAGGCCTCTGATTATGGACTGGGCCTCCCGCCTCCCTCCCCCCATAACTCCCAGTATGGATCTTAAACATTTGTACAAGGGGAAGCTGGTGGCAGGGGGCAGGGCTGAGCTGTTTCTGCCATAACCACTTAGTGGATTACAGGGCCTTCTGCTTCCTGCTCCTCCCCAGGGGATCCCCATGCACCCGCACCTCCATGCTCTGGAGAAGATGTTTTTGGGGTCTCTTCAGCCAGAATCTGGTCACTGGGCAGTGGCTTGGGCTGGAGTGACCCAGTTTCTTGCTGGAATTTACCCCCTGCCCCTTGCAGGGATCCTGGTAGAGACAGGGAAATGAGAAAGTCATTGAGTAACAAATGAGCAGGACTTAGTTCTGTTGCAGACAGTATGTTTGAACATCTGAAAAGAAGAGCAGGCAGGCTGTCAAGTGAGTTGTTTCTGTGGCTGTAACATAATCTGAGTTTCTGTGTGCATCACTGAAAATCCACACAGATCTAGATTGCACTAACACCACTATTAAATGTGCAGTTCCAGCCTCTTCATTCGGGCGACATCCTTTTACCTGACTTGAACCTTTGCACCTACATCTACCTTCTACCTCTGTCCCTTTGGCTGACCACCAGCTTCATCTTAGAGGACTCAAGATTCTTTCTGCTTTACTGTTTTTTTATTTTTTGTTGTTGGATTTCTCTGTGTGCCACGTAGGAGTGAGATCAGACAGTACTGTCTGATTTGTTTTACTAAGAATCATTTTCTTGGTTTTGTTTTGGGGCCATCCCTGCAGTACTCATGGCCACGGCTTGGGGAACCATACAGGGTGCCAGGATCAAACCAGAGCACCTGCACACATGCAGGGCAAACACCACATCCCCCCTCCTTGCACCATGTGCTCTCTCTGGTGCCTAGAAGAAATTTTTTAAATTAGATGTAGTATTCAGTCTTTTAATATATTTCTTTGAAAGAATTATGAGGCAACTGAGTTGCCATAGATCTATGCAGTCAATGTACAAAGAATGTTAGTCTTTGGCAGAGGAGTCACTTAGAGGAGCTTGTGCTTTGCATGCAGAGGCCCCAGGTTCAATCCCCAGTACTGCATAGTCCTCTGAGCATCTCCAGGGTGGTCCTTGTGCATCACACTGGGAGTGGCCATGAGCAGTCTCAGGGGTGATCCCCCAAACACAAACAAGAGCAGAATACACTGTCAGTCCTCAAATTGCTCTCTCTGAGAGGGGCCTGGGTTAGTCCATGGAAAGCCAGGGAAAGTAGTTTGTTTGAGTGGACAGGAATGAGACTCATCTTTGGGTCTGAATAGAAAGACTGGGCTGGAGGAGGGGAGGCAGACAGGATAGGCTTTTTTGGAGTCTTTTAGGAGTCTCTCCCCTGTTCAGTTTCACCCTGAGCACTGTCAGGAGTGACCTGTGTGGCACAGAGCCCCCAGACCCAAAATAGATGGGGGCCAGAGATAAATAGGGAAAGTGCTGAGTCCAGCACTTTTTTGCATGTGTGAGGCCCATTCAGTGAATTAAACATGTTCTTAAGATAGCCTGATCTATAACCAGACTGTGCCCGTGCCTCCACAGCTGGAGATAAAATAAAGGAGACTGTGTCAGTCCACAGGGATGGGGTCAAAGCACTGAAGCAGAGATGCCCTTATGGCCGAGGAAGAGAGTGTTGGAGACAGGTGTGGGCAGTTGGCTGGGGGTGGCCTCCAACTCATCGGGTGTTGAGCACCTGATGAACCAAGTCTAGCTATCTCAGGTTGTGCCATTTGCGTTTTGTAATAGATATCAGGGGTCCCGCTCAGTCATCCGGTGAGGTGAGGCTGGCTGATCCCCACTTAGAAACCTCAGCCGAGACTGCTGAGCTGTCTTTTGCCTGCAATGACTGTAGATCCATAAAAGAAAAACAATTTTTTTTCTTCAACTGTATTCACGGCACTCAGAACAGATGTAGGAGGAGAAGGAACAGACATTCTTAATTGCTGTGCTTGAATCAACGCTGTTACTGTAGACTCCGCTAACTGATTCTCTCTTAACATTGATTCAAATGCATGAGGGAGGTGGAGAACAAATTTGGGGAAGAATTTAGACCTGCCATTTTGGAGAGAGACTAATTAGGCATTGCATGGCCAAGACTCCTCACCTAACAATCCCCTTACTTGGCGCCTTGGCCCACATCCCACATGGACAGGAGTTCTCAGGGGGTTCCCAGCCTGAGAGTGGGTCCTAGGCAGATTTTGTGACAGGAGGTCTTTGTCCTAGAGCCCCTGCACACACTGGAACTCTGGAGTCTACAGAGTCCCCAGGGCTATTTAGTATTTTGTGTCTTAGCAGGATAAGGAGATTTCTCTGAAATGTTCTGGAATTTTTTTTGGCAAGGTGAGGGTTTTGGGGTGAGAAACTCCTAAGTAGTGATGAGGGGCCTCAGAACCCTGCCCAGGGGTTCAGTGCTGGGGAGCAGGGTCACGCCTGGGGTGCTTTAGGGTAGGGGGGGTCTTTCAGAATCACACTCAGCAATGCTCAGGGACCTCTAGGGGTGCATGTGATGATGTTTGGAGACCATGTGGTGCTGAGGGTCAAAGCCGAGTCCCTGCACGCACCCTAACCCCTAGTTCTAGTCTGTTCTTTTGTCTCTGCACACAAGGATCATGCCTGGCCGTGCTCATGGGACTATATGCAGAGATTGAACCCGGGTTGGCTGCTTGCAAAGGAAGTGCCCTCCCACTGTACTGTCCCTCCTGCCCCTATTTTCTTCCTCTGATAAGCTACTTGGTAAAGAATCGGGCCACATGGAATATTCCAAGGTGCATTCTGAGGACTGCATTTGATTTGAATACTCAGACAAGCTCATAGAACCACAAACAAGCAATTTTTTTAGAGCTTGTAATTTTTTTAAAGTTGTTCACAATAATTTATTACATACAATATTCCATTACCAATGCTGCCACCCTTATGTCTTCCCACCACCATTATTTCAAATTTTCCCAACCATCCCCCAAGCCTGCCCCAAAGGCCCTAAATAACTTATTTTGTATTGTTGTTATGAACAATCCACTGAAAATGATCAAAAAATGTTTTCTTAGAATAAAGTGTGTGAGGATTATTGTATCTCATCCTGGAGTCATTAAACCCTTGTATAAGAATTACTGACATGTTGTTACAGGTTAGTATTGTGTGCTAATATTTTATGAATCAAGATGGGTTGCCTTCTACTTTACGTCCCATTCAATGTGGTGTACTACTCCTGGTACGTCAGTGGTGGAGAGTATGAGATGTTTGTGGCCAGGCTCAAGGAATTCTAAAATTTTAAATAGGGTGACACAGCTGGAGTTTCATTTTTAACTGGATGGTGACTTTGGGGTCTGGAGGCATCTCTAGCTTGTTGATCTCTTCTGAGATTTCTGAGTCTCTGGATCATGGTCGCTTAATGAGCTAATATGTGGCCAGAGGTGGTTTATAGGCATGACTGCCAGGATCCCAGAAGAGCACCCCCACTCTGATTCCATGAGAGCCTGGATATTTTGATCACAAAACCTGTAAACATGAGTTTTTCAACAGATTCACTCATGAATAAGGCTCACCCCAAGTCTGTGGAGATCTATTGCGAGCATGGTGGCAATTGGACAAATGAGCATTCTTGTTTTAACTCACTGCTTACTCGGGGGGCTAACTTCGAGTGGCTTAGGGAGGTCCTGGGATGCAGAGCTGAGTCAGTGGACACAGGCATGGGGCTGCCCAACCCCAGGGTGCTGTCTCAAGTTTGCTTTGGCTGTGCAGTTTGGTGTATGAGCCGGGGAAGGGAGCCTGCAGGCAGTGCCTCTGAGAAACGCTTTGTCTTAGACAGAGAATCCTGCTCAGCTGTCAGCATTTCATCAGCCTGCAATTAACATCCTGCTCTAAAATATCTTCCAGATCCTTTGATCAAGAGCTACTCTGCCCATACTGATGAGGTCGTTCGCTTCCTGGTGCACACAGGGGACAAGAGCAGATGGGGAAGTGGAAGGGGTCATCAGATATGGTGGTTTGAAGAGATTATGCAGGGATCAGTGCCTGGGGTCTGGCTGTTTGCAGATCTGCAGGTGGAATCCAGGACAAGTGCTGGAGACCAAGAGCCAGACCCCAGGTAGAGCAGAGCTGGGCATAAGTCTGGGTTCCCCAGGGCAGAAGGCTGAGACCTTTCCCCGTGGGGCAAGGGACAATTCTCAAAATTGGGGTATTAATTACTTATTTGATTTCCAGTTCACTGATGTCCACTTAGTATGCCCGTACCTCTGCTTGTTTTGAGTTTAGTTGGCAATTTTTCTAATTTCCTCTGGTGTAAGATGAGGTCACTGATTTTAGATACGTACTAACTTCGGTGATTTGTGGGATGGACTCCCTTCTAAAGGATGGCCTGAGGGTATCCCCCAGAGATACAAAGATTTGTTTTCATTTGCTCCTAGTTTTTTCTTTCAAAAAAGTCCGCTGATATTCTTTTTTAATTTATTCTATGGTCCAGGTATGGTATTCACTTAGATATGTGAGTTTCTTTCTAATTATTTGAAGCTATTACAGATATTTTTTTTTTTACTTTTTTTTCTTTTATTGAACAGATGAATATATAAAAAGCACACAAGGCTCAACCTTTAACAACATGTAAGTGATCTCTTATAGAAGGGCTTAATGGCCTGGGGGTGAAATACAACAATCGCCACACTCTTTCCTCTAAGGATATTTTTTTGTATTACAGATATTTTGTTTTACTAATTTCTGGTTGATTCCTTTATGGTCAGAGAACATACTTATTGTCACTTGAATCCCTTTGAATATATAGACCTTCATTTTTCAAAATTTACTTTTGTATTGTCCTTTGGGCTATACCCAAAGGTGGTCAGGATTTAGTCATGACTCTGCTCAGGGATTACTCCTGGCTTGGTGCTCAGGAATCACTCCTACTGCTCAGGGGACCATCAAGCGTGCTGGGGATTGAACCCAGGGCAGCAGCCCATTGGGCAAACACCTAACCCTGCTACTATCTCTCTTGCCCCAGATCCCTGTGTTCACGGCCCAGAATATGTCTGTATTGAAGTATGATGGGAAGAACTGAGCTGATGTGGCTCAGGGGGAGAATGTTCTAGATCTTAGGTGAGCTGGTCTCATACCTGCATAAGTCTACTTGCGGATCTGAAAATACTGACATACCTGATGGAGATGCTCAGTTTGACGCTAAACCCCACAAGGACCACCCCTGGGTGTAGCGCTTGAGGGCTGAGTACTGAGCACTGAGCTTAGTGACTGATACTTCTAAGCTTGGATGGGGAGATGCCCAGAAAAGTATTTCTAGGGACCAGGACATTGTAGAGCAGGAAGACCACATACCTAGCATGCACTGACACCACATGGTTCCTACGGGGGCGGGGGTGGCTCTTGGAGCCCCTAGGTATCCTGGGTCAGCCTGAGCACTGCACTGAGCACTGCAGCCTGAGAAGCACCCCCCCCAAAACCCTCACTTTGAACTGCAGGCTTGGTGGTTGGCTGTGAATAACAAATAAGATCCTTGAGCTTCCTAAGTGCTACTTAGGAGGTCTCCCACCCTCCAAAATCTGTCAAGGGGTCGGAGAGGTAGCTTAACAGGCTGAGAACTAGTTTGGCATGTGGGAGAAATGGTTCACTCTCTAGTATTTCATGGTCCCCTGGGCACCATTCGGAGTTACCTATGAGCACTGTAATGGGAGTCATCCCTGAGCACTGCTGGCTGGGGCACCTCCAAATCAAAGCAGGAATAAACCAGATCTATGTCTGTCTGTTGTTGATTATTGTTTTCAACATCTGCCAACAGCTGTGGTTCTTTCTCTTCAGAGTCCCGTTAGTGTTTGAATCATGAGTCGTGGAGCGCTGCTACTCGGAATAGAAGCACTTAGGACTTCATGTCCTCTTGCCTAATTGACCTCTTTGCAAATAGAAAATGGATGTGCACACATGGCTGTATTCTTGCTGTGAAACATGTCTTGTCTGAGTGGAGTCGGCACTACTGAGGTCTTTTGATGGATATGCATGCGGTGGGACTCTTTCTATCCCTGACTATCCCACCCCATATTTGCCTGTGCCCCAGGGTGGTCCTTGCCTGACCTCAATGCCCAATACTGGAGTGGAGTCTCCCATTGTTTCCTGCACTGATCAGATTGAAGTGGTTATCATTTTGTCTTCAATAGATCATCCTTATTGCTATTCTATGCCTCCTTTTTTTTTTTTTGTTTGTGGAAGCCACACCTGGCAGTGCTCAGGGCTTACTCCTGGCTCTGTGCTCAGGGGACCCTATGGGTTCTGGTAATTGATCATTGGATTGATCTGTAGGTGCAAGGCAAGGCCCATATCCACAGTACTACTTCTCTGGGACTCTTTCCCTTCCCAATGGGGCCGGGAAGGCTCTCAGCAGTGCTTGGGGACCCCAGAAGACACTTTCTGCCAAACTGGGCCTGATGGTTCAGTGGTGAGGCCCTCCAGAAATATAGCCAGCAGTGTAGCTGCAAGCAATTGTAACTTGGTCCTTGCACAGTCCAGGTAAGGCACGAGGCCATGAGCTATGGCCCCAGCCAGCCTTGGTTTCCTCACAAGCTCTTAACCTTTATTTATCTATTTTAGTGATCACCTTCAAGCTTAACTCATCTCAGTTTGCCTCCAGGTGAAATGCAGTGTGAATCTCTTTCCCACAGAATCTTTCATCCTTCATGGCACTTAAAGGTTATAAACCATACTCCATTATTATTGTTTGCTGTATTTGGACCACCCCCTACTGTGCTCAGGGCTTACACTGGCCTCAGTGGTCAGAGATCAATCCTGGCAGTGCTCAAGTAACCCCATGGGTGCTGGTGATTGAACCTGGGTCAGCGATGTGCAAGCAAATACTAGCTGTACTAGCATCAACATTATTATTTTTGTTTAATAGACAGGTATTGGTGGGTTAAGAGTCCTGTCTTAAATACAGATAATCCTCAGTCTATCACTTCCAATGATGCTGGAGGGACCCTGAATACCTAGTATGGTCCCAGTTAATCACTTCAATAACTGGACAGCACAGCACCTCTTACAGAGATCATGTTACAAGAAGTACAAATAGACATGTGTAGACACATATATAGTTGTATTATTTCCATTTCTGGTTCTTTTCTTCCAATGTCTGAACTCAGGTTTTCATCATTTTTCCTTCTGTGGGAAAAGGGACTTTCTGATGAATCTATTGGTGGTAATTTGCATGATTGAATGCTTCATTTACTGTATGCCCTTAGTATAATTTCCAGGAACTTTCATCGCTTTTTTTTTTTCAGCTTCACTGAGGTATAGTTGATAAATGCAATGCTGAGCTATTAAATGTATACATTGTGCATCTCTTCTTAGGAGGATTCCTGCCATCTAGTTAATGAGCACATCAATCATTTATATCCATGTATATTTGATGAGAACCCACAAGTTCTCTCTTTCCGAATTTTAATTAAACAATTCTGTGGCATCCGTTTTAGTCACCTTGTTTTATATTCGATTGATTTTTCTCTTCTTAGTCACAACTTTATTTGGAAGCGGGCCTGAGCTCCTGATCCCATGCATCTGGAAGCCCTGTCTCTTCTTGCCTTCCTTTTGGACTTTGGATTCTTGGTTAAAAACTTTTTTTCTTCTTTTTTCTTTCTTTTTTTTTTGCCTTTAAGTCCCTAGAGCCATTTCTTACCTCTGTTCTTACTGGTTTTACCCCTGAGGGGAATCAGACCTTATAGTCATCTTCGTTCCTTCCTGTCTGATGCATTTCTCCCTTATGCATTCTACTACAACTTCCCTTTTTATGACAAGATTTGAACAACTTAACTCTGATGTGCTCTGTGCCATGTTTCTCCTGCTTGGGTCACTGTGAGACTCTTGGGTTGACGAGTTGATGCTTTGAATTACATTTTGGAAGTTATAGTCATTATTTGTGTAGGAAAGTCTATTTTTCTGGTTCCCCTATGGAGCAACTCTACACATATTTTCAGGTGATTAGAAGTTGTTCCATAGCTTGTTCCATAGCTCATGAAGGCTCTTTCCATAAATTTATTTTCATTTCTGTGAACTTTTAGTGTCATAGCTGTGTCTTCACATCTTCTTTTCTGCTGCCATGTCTGATCTGTCATTAATCTTTTCCAGTACCTGGGCTAGAGATACAATACAGCAGGGAAGGCACTTGTCTTAGACACAACTGACCTGAGTTTGATCCCTGGCACTGCATTGCCTGTGGTTCCCCTGAACTCTGCCACAGTGATGCCCACAGTGGTCTACCCCCCAAAAACATTTCCCAGTGTCTCTTATTTCCCTTTCTCATAATAGCATATTCTGAAGCTCTAGAAGTTAGATTTAGGTTGCATTTGTATCTTTCATGTCTCTATTTCTACTTAACTGCTCTATTATTCCTATTTTAAATGGTTTTAATGGTTCATTATGATTTTCACTTGCGTATTTTCTTTTGGGCCTCTCAAATCCAGCTCAAGAGACCTGGGCCCTGCCCTAGTGGTTTGGTGAGGCCCGAGTATGAGATGCTGCTTGAGCCACACAGTGCTGGGAATTACCTAGGTCACCCTGGCAGTGCTCCAGGGCCTGCAATCTGCAATACTACACCTAGTGATGCTGGGGAACCATGGGCTACCTGGGATTGAACTGGAGTCTCGTGCAAGGCGTGCAAGGCTCATGTCCTGACACCAGCTGATCTTTCTTCCCCTCGCTTCTTTGACCTGTCTGGCCCTTCGCTATCACTGTATGCATATTCACGGCTGGTTCTGGCACCCTTACCTTTTCATAACCTGGTGTCAGGCTTGACTAGCCATTCTTTTCACCATAAGTTCTTTTCTGACGCCTTTGCCAGTCTCCAGGCTTTCTGGATATTTTCTTTTCTTTTCTTTTTTTGGGTCACACCCGGCAATGCACAGGGTTACACCTGGCTCATGCACTCAGGAATAACTCCTAGCAGTGCTCAGGGGACCATATGGGATGCTGGGAAACAAACCTGGGTCGGCTGTGTGCAAGGCAAACGCCCTACTGGCTGTACTATTGCTCCAGCTCCTTCTGGACATTTTCGACATGGTGCCTTGCAGCACGCTCACTGCTGGCTATTCTCATCCTTCTGTAACTATGCCTGAGTGCCATTCTAGGGCACAGCCAAAGTCACGTGGAATAATTTGATCCGCTCCATCTTGCTTTTTCCCTTCTCCCAGGCAGGTCTGAAAGGGCTTTCTGGATGAGTACCCAACCCAAAGAGTTTTTCGACTGTATCTTTTGAGAACTGCTTCCAGGGCGATGGGAACTCTAGGAACGTTTCTTTGGTCATTAGGGTCTTATATGGACCTTGGCAGTTTTTCTCAGTGGTGACGCTCACTCTGCTGGATCCTGTAGCGCGCCCCTCTGCAGGTCTTCTTGGCTCTCTGTGTACGGGATTTTCCTCTCCTGATCTCTTTGCCTCAGTGCGCTCATGGCCTTGGTTTCCTCCCCTCTCAGCTGCTTCTCCCTCGGGGAAAGCACTGAGCTCAGCTAGAATTTCTCTCACAGCTGTGCTCTGGGGATTATGGGCTCTTGTTTCCATTCTCAGAGCCCACTATCCTCTGTTGCCGGGTGTCCAGCATCTTAAAAACCATCATTTCATCTGTCTGGTCTGATTTTTCCCACCGCTTCTGTCAACAGAGTAAATTTAGGTCCTGTTACTCCGTTGTGGGAGAATTGGAAGTGACCATTTTACCCAGAATTCCATTTGACAAGCCTGTCCCTCCTCAGCTCTTGTAAATGGGTCCTGGTTTCTTCCAACCACTTCATTGGAGGAGCTGCTGCTTGATGGGGAACTGTGGGAGAACTGGATGCTTCTTCATGTTCATTTATCTTTTATTTGGTGGTGGGGAGTGTTCCTCCTAAGTGGTGTTCAGGAGGCAGTTCTCAGCCAAGAGCCGGGAGATGAGGTGCTGTTCAGACTCTGTGGTGTTGGCAATACCTGGGCCACCTCAGTGGAGCTTGGGGTCTCCAGAGCCACACCCAGTGGGACTCAACAGACCATGTGGTGCTGGAACTTCAACCCATGTCAGGTGCATCTTTCTGATGTTGTTAGTACAGATAGTGCAGGCTGAACTTTCTTCCTGGGATGCACCTCATACTTGGCCTACATGGGTCTGGACCCGTTGTTTTGTTTTGGGGTCACACCCGGCGGTGCTCAGGGCTTACTGCTGGCTCTGAGTTCAGGAATTACTCCTGGTGGGGTTCAGGAGAAAATACGGGGTGCTGAGAATCCAACTTAGATCTGCTAAGTGCAAGGCAAGTGCCCTTCCTGCTGCAGAATTGCCTTGACCTCTGCAACCATCTGCACACAGGTTCTTGCGCTTAGCACTGTTTCCCAGTGTGTCCCTCAGGTGGTCTGTTTCCCTCACCTCCAGGCTCTGCTCTCTGCTCCTGAGTTGGAGTAAGTCAATTGATCACTGCTTGGCTTAGGAACCCTTGGGAGTGAATATTTCTCTAGAAGGAAGGATGACCTTCTCCAGCTTTTTGAAGACTCTGATGAAAGATCCCATCATGACAGGCAGACACACACACTCAGCTCACTGGGGAGGAAGGGCAGAGGTTGGAGCCTGCTTGCAGGCCTGGTCCAACACACTTGCTTGCAGGGATTGCCATGAAGGTCGATGCCAGTCTGTTAGGTGGATGTTCCTGAGCCTTCTGGGCATTCTGTTTCAGGACAGCTGTGCCCTGAGTACTAGGGTGTAAGGGGAAAAGACAGGCACAGAGGAGCAGGGAGACAGAAGGAAGTGAAGGGGCCCCACCCTCCAAGCCACTTCAGATTCTGGTCCTGCCAGGTCCTGCCTGCAAGAAGCTCTGTCCATCAATTCCTCTGTGTACCCTTGACCATCTGCAGAAGAGCCCCAGGTGCTCTATTGTCTGATTACCCTCCTTTATCCTTTCACTTTTCTTCCAATGTTACCTCCATAAACATTTTGTATGAACTAGAATCTTAGCAAGAGATTTGTGTTAGATCAAGTGACCCATGTCTATATCAAACCAAACACATGTCCATTGGTACAGGTAGGTACTCAAGCAAACAGCCAAACTCTGGAAGGTCAGACATCATATCATTGCTCTAAGGTGGGACCTGGAGCAGAACAGGCAGTGAGAAGGGTTGACCTGTCCAGTGATCACCAAATGCATGAACAAAGAACCAAGTGTTTTTCCAAAGCTCCGATGCATTTTTATAGTCAGAATCCTGTACTTCTCTGATGCCTCCTAACCCCAAAGGCTAGCAATTGTTGATATGTTACATACCTAGGCTGCTAGATTGCATTCTTAGGAGGACATGTGATGTGTCTTCAGTTTGTATGATCTATCTGTTTAGGCTGATGTGTTGCTTGCTTAGGTAGGTTGCACCCTAAGCTATTGATGATTGATGATATTGTATATCTATGATCACATCTATGATCACTTACACCACACACACACACACACACACACACTCCTGCCCCCCCTCCCCCCGCCCACCTATCTAGGAACCAAGGCCTCTGTATCTGTTGATACCTTCCCTGAGAGTCTGTCCTGGAATGCGGGCCACAGGGATTAATTAAGAGTGTCCTGCCTTCAGCAGTCAGAGTCAGCAGCTGATTAAATATTCTTGAAGCATATTCACTTTGTTTTGTCCTTTTCCCTAGAAACACTGAGGGAGTTTCTGTGTGGTGAAACTACTCCCTCCAGACATTGAAAGTTGAGACCTAGGATGACATTAGTTTCAAAGTTGGAAAGTGGATGAGTTCATATATATTAGGTTTGGTGAGTTCTGCAAACTCCTTACGGTTCTAGATCAAGTAGTGCTAAAAAGATTAATCTCCATTCTCTTTGCTCCTTGGCTTAACTCTGAGCTGTTGAAACACTGTAATTCTTACTCTGATTTTAGATTCTGACCAGAGCATCTGCTTTCTTCATTCTCCAGCTCTCCCGACCCTTAAAAAACATTATTACAGTGTTGTATAGAACCCTGGCACTGGGGGATCATGGGGCGGGGGGTTGGGTCGTACTCGTAGTGCTTTAAGGGGTTGCCCCAGGCACTGTGTTCAGGGACCTCAGTCTCACTGATGCTCAAGTCCAAGTCTCCCACATGCAAAGTCTATTTCTCTGCCCACCTCCAACCTTCTTTAGAGATCGACCTCTTCCTTTGCATCAGTGAAATACCTTGTCTCTTTCTCTCTCTGGGGCAATTACTCTTCTTGTCACACGCATTTCAGTTTTTCTCCAAATTATCTTTCATCCTCGTCTCTTGCATTTACTGAATCGTCTTGAATTTCAGAGCAACAGAGAACTTTGAAGCATCCACCACCATTCCCATGTGTTGACATTTAGACCATGTGCAATATAGGAATTATCTCTGACAAATGATCAATATTTGTCATTTATCTCTGGATATCTGAGGTATATTGTTATCCTAGCTGACTTCGTTGATTTGTAATCTGATGTCATTCTTCAGTCATGACCTTTTTTAAAAAATTGCTTTTTCTCTTTTTATTTTTTAAATTCCAGTTTCCTTTTTCTGAAACTCCAGTTATACAGAATTCTCCTCCATAACTCATTAGACGCAATTGAGCAGTATGCTGATTCACCCCAAAGCAATCAGAGATGTATTAACCCTAAGGAGAGAATGACTCTCAGGCGTGAATCACTGTACCCAAATTAGCCTCCTGTCCCCAACACCAGTGTCACCTTCTCAGCACCAGCTTTTACTAATCTCATAGTACTTATCCTTTCCAAACATATGACTTATTGATTAGTTTGTTTCTTATGTTTAACTTACTCTTATTTAAACCTTATGGAAGCTTAGGTCTATTTTTTGTTTGGTATTTTAAAAAATTTCTTTACTGAATCACCATGAGATACAGTTACAAAGCTTTCATGATTGAGTTCAGTCATACAATGCTTAAACACCCATCCTTCCACTGGTGTGCATTTTCTACCACTAATGTTCCTGAAAGTTAAGTCTTGATAATTGTAATCACCCACTGGTGACTTGTGAAATGGATGCACTGATAAAGCAAGAAAAAGACTTAACACTTGTTTTTGGAATGGGTGCTCTTGAAAGGCAATTACTAGGAAGTCCCATTAGGTGATTTGTAATACTGGACAACTTAGTATATTTAAAAGTTTGAAATGGAGGTTTCAAAGTATAAAAAAACTAAGATATAAGTAATGTTTGAGTTAGAAATATTTTATACTAAATAAACTTCACCATTTATATAGAGTCACAAGATTTCACAGCTGTGTTTTGTAGGGAGGGGACACAGCTGTAGTGCTGGGCGCTGCTCTCAGCTCTGATCTGGGCTTTTGACCTAATGTTGATTTTGACTGACTTAGATACCCCATAGTAGAATTATGCAGCTTCTTTGTAACAAGCTTAATTCCTTTCAAATACCACCGTTAAGGTTCATATATATCAGTTTATCAGTTTCTTTCCTGAGGCTCACTAATATCCACTTCATGTATAACTCATCTTTTCTTTACCCACTTATCACTTGGAAGGCATTTAGGCATTGTCTATGCCTTGGTACTTGAGATATTCTAAAGTTGGGGTTTGATATAGTTCTGTTTATTCATCTTTATCATTTATCTTTGTTGCCTGGGCTTTTGGCATCACATACAAGAAATAAATATTGTTCATATTGCCCTCTTTCATTTTAGGAATTTTCTGGGAGTCTGAAAGTTTTAGGTATTATGTTAATATCTTTAGACATTTTGAGTTAATTTCTTTTTAATGAGTAAGATAAAAGTTCACTTACACTCCTGGGGTATGGTGCTGCTAGCAGGTCAACCTGTACCTGTGGGGCGAGTGCATCAGCCTGACAGTGCCTTCAGACTTCCAGATACCCCAAAATTGCCACTGTGCCTTTGGCTGGACCCCAACAACTTGGAGCCAAGTTTACCAAGAAATTAGGTATGTGGGAGACACACCCAAAATCCACCTCTGGCTCAGCTACATAAGCTCATTTATTGGCCTTATTTCAGAGACCCATAAATCTCGAAAGAGATCAAAAGACGCAGCTAGGGCCTGTAGCTCAGAGGAAGGTGGGAACCCATGACTGAGAGCTCCACTTGGATCAGGACTGGGCCTCCTGCCCCTGGGTCCCCAGTTTTCCAGTAGCTTGGCAGTCACACCCTCAAACTGCCCTGGCACCATGTAATCTCATCAATGGCCAAGACCCAGACACTATAAACTAAGGTTCCTGGAAGAAAACAACACAGAACTGCCTGGACATTATATTCTATCCATAACAAGCAATACAAAGCAAATTGCTCAGCATTGCCTTTTTGGCAGGTTTGAGTGGTGGTAAGACTGGTGTCAAAATATCGAATGTAACCAACCAAAGTAGAGAGAGAATATGGGGGGAAATTATCTACCACACAGACAGGGGAAGGGTTGAAATGGGGATGGAGAGCTAGAATACTGGGGATTTTGGTGGTGGAAAATGTGTACTGTGAAGGGATGGGTGTTTGATTATTGTATGACCCAAGCTCAAACATGAAAGCTTTGTAACTGTGCTTCACGGTGAGTAAAAAAAAAAGGGGGGGGGGAATAATGAAATAATAAAATAAAATTAACATTCAAAATAGAATTAAAGTAATATGGAGTTCATGCCCAATTCAATCAGCTTAATCAATGGTTGAATAAATAGCAGTACTCCTACATTATTAAAAAAAATTTCATTTACACTCTTTTGGACACAAATATCCTATTTCTCAAACATTTGTTGAAGACACCATCATCAAAAATCACTTGGCCATATACACAGGGGTTATTTCTGGGTTCTTTATTCTGTACATTAGTTTTTACATACATCCTTATGCTGGTATCACACATAATCTTGACAGTTTTGTAGTTGTATTTTGAAATTAGGAAGTGTGACACCTTCAACTATATTTCTTTTCCCCCAAGATTGTTTTCACTTTGAATCCAGGGACCCCAGACACTCAGTTATATAAACTTTAAGGTGGGTTTTTATATTTCTGCCCCAAATGTTTCTGTCCTAAACTGTTGACGTTTCTGTGGGTTTGCATTGAATCTATAAACTGCTTCAGGGAGTGTTGACACCTTGAACACATTAAATCTGCCAGTTGATAAATAGGATTTTTCCCTCCCACAAATCAGTGTCCTCTTCAATTTCTGTTGGCTTTGTTTTATAGATTTCAGTGTTTAAGTTCTTTGACCCCTTGGTTATATGGATTCATATTTTTGATGTTGTTGTAGATGGAATTGAATTCTAATTTGCTTATCTGGATATAAATCTAATGATATGTTGATTTTATGTCCTACAACTTTGCTGAATTTATTAGTGATAACTGTGTGTGTGCTTTAGTGCTTTTTAATGTAAGATCATGTTTATTTAAAGAGATACCTTTTTCCTCTTTTCAAATTGGATGCCTTTTATTTCTTTCCTCCATCCCTCCGTCCCTCCGTCCCTCCTCCCTTCCTTCCTTCCTTCCTTCCTTCCTTCCTTCCTTCCTTCCTTCCTTCCTTCCTTCCTTCCTTCCTTCCTTCCTTCCTTCCTTTTTTCTTGTCTTTTTGTCTTCTTTTTATTTCTTCTTTACAACCAGAAATGCTCAGAGTTTAATCCTGACGCTGCACTCAGGCATCAGTTCAGGTGGCACTCAGGAACTGTGGGGGAAGCCAGGAATTAAAACTGGGTTGTCTGTGTGTAAGGCAAGCATCTTACCCAGTGTACTATCTTTCCTGTCCCATTTTAATTTATGTTTGTCAGTAAATTGTAGGATTATTTTGTTGAGGTGATACCCCTCTATGCCTAACTAGTTGAGTGTTTTGATCATAAACGGGTCTTCAATTTTGCGAATGTTTTTTTTTTTTCTGAATTCATTGAGGCGATGTATTTCTTTGCATTTTTTTATTCTGTTAGTGTTATGTACTGTATCACATTAAGTAATTTTTACTTGTTGAAGCATTCTTGTATTTCAGGGATGAATCTCACTTGAGCATGATGTATAATCCTATAATTTGCAGTTGAATTCTGTATGCAAGTATTTTCTCAAGAGGTTTTACATCCGTGTTCATAGAGAATATATCATCTTTCCTTATCCTGTAGAGTTTTTGGACTATTTAACCTTTTATTTTTATTTTTATTATTATTTTATACATAAAATAATATGTCGGATTGACATGTCACTGGGTCTTGTGTGTGCCAGGGAGTCACACACCTTTCATTATGCTGCTTTTGTTTGTTTATATTTTCTAGATATTAAATCCCTTTGAAAGCTGTTGGTTATTTATGGGTGGGTTGTTTAATTTCTACATATTTTTGGGTTTTCCTTTTCACAGTGTTTTCTAGTTTAATTCCATAACAGTCAAAGAAGACATTTTTTTTTTGGTTTTGGGGTCACACCTGGCAATGCACAGGGGTTACTCCTGGCTCTTGCACTCAGGAATTACTCCTGGTGGTGCTCAGGGGACCATATGGGATGCTGGGATTTGAACCCGGGTCGGCCGCGTGCAAGGCAAACGCCCTACCTGCTATGCTATCACCCCAGCCCAGAAGACATTTTTTTAAGTAGTGTTTTTAAACTTTTTTAATATGTTAAAACCTAATATGTAGTCTATGTTGAAGAATGATCTTTGACATTTGAGGAGATCACGTGTTCTTCTGTTGTGTGGCAGTTTGTCTCTATATGCCAATGAGATGCAATCGATGGATGGCATTGTCAGATTCTTTGGCTTCTTGTTGATCTTCTGTCTTCTTGTTCTACTGTAACTGAACTCTTATGATTGCTATGAAACTTTTTCCTCTAGGGATTCCAAGAAGTTGGTTTCAAGCTCCTCTTAGGTGCCATGATGTTCTTCACTGGCTTTTGAGTTTCTCACGCAGGTAGCTGTACATGTAGCATCGCCGTACTGGGGAGGCCCAAGGGGATGGAATGGTGCAATCCCATTGTACCAAACCCATTGCATCTGTCTACATACTTCAAACACTAGAACTCTCACGTCACTTCATCTTTTCATTGTTTGAAGGTTTAATGTTATTGGCTTCTGAAATCTAACATTGACTGAAAACTCTGTGAATGCAGTCTGCTATTCCTATTCAGAGAGTAGAAAGAATAAGTATCAAGGAGGGGGATTTTTCAAATTATTTTCCTCATTTTTTTCTTTTTGGGTCACACCCTACAATGCACAGGGGTTACTCCTGGTTATGCACTCAGGAATTACCCCTGGCGGTGCTCAGGGGACCATATGGGATGCTGGGAATCAAACGTGGGTCGGCCATGTGCAAGGCAAACACCCTACCCACTCCAGCCCCTACTTTTCCTTTTAATTCCTAGTGGGAGGAAAAGTTAACTTCCAGAACTCAGCTTACAGTTGGCAAAAACTAGTCTTGGGAAATTCAAATTACTCTCAGAGAGTCATATGGCTTCTTCAGAGTCAAAATGGTAAGATGATGAATCTGCAGGTGTATTTTTCAATTCTGTTCTTACTACCAAGCTCTTCCAAGAGGTAGAAATTTAAGTGTGGGATTTGAGTACATTAGAAATGATGTGATTCTGAACTTGAAACACCAGAGCCTTTTCATTCCTTTGAGAGTCAAATACTCCCACTTCAGTGAGTTTTCAAAGCATCTACTCGTATGCAGAATCTCACTCATTCTCTTTGTGTTCTTAGCTCCGATGCAATGTCTGATGATTTTATCTTGATCTTTGTTCTCTTTTGGGTTCTCCTGAAATCACATTCTGAAACATTGATTGGAAAAGAAGCTGACACCATTGTTCTGGGATTCAGGCTTTGAGATTAGCCATAGCCCTGGTAATCAAATGCTATAACCAAGTGAGTTGGTCAAACTGTAACCATAACAGAGCTGAAAGGGGACCTTACCATCTCAGTTTCCCAAACACTAAAACAGTCCCGTGTGCACCAGGGTTTGGGGGTTCTGTATCATTTTTTATGTACCTTTTACTCAAATCCTTTCATCCACCACCCCCATGAGTTCAAAGTATGGGTGCACAACGCATACATTTAGTGGCCAAGAGCCGCCTCCCCAAGACTCCCCAGCAAAGGAACAGAGAGAAGGGGGACCACCAACTGATGGTCAGAATGGCCCATTTAATGCAGAATTGATAGCACACATATAGCACATCTGAGGGGGTTTGAAGTATAGGACTGCACATAGGTGTGATTGATCATTTACAGAGGGAAAGCTTTTTGGAAGAGGCAATTCTCTTGGGGGATTAACTCAAGGAGACTCTCTGTCTTCCAGAGGCATCTCTTTGGTTTTCTCTTTCCCTTTGGCTGTCCATATTAAACAATTAAATTTACTTCTTATTAGTACTTGCAGTTATTTGGATAAACACAGTCTATATATCTTAATATACAGACTCCAAAACTTAGTTCTCTGGGCGCTGAGGGCACAAGTAAGGCTTTTATTGCAAATCCCAGACTAAGTCCTCAGGCCAGTTCAGTTTGTCCTTCCCCATGGGAGTCCTGTCTCTTAAGTTATAACAGCTTGCATCAAGACCATGCTTTTATGCTTTCTAGACTGTCCCATTTCAATGCCTGTGTAGCTTTTCCACTTGCCCTAAGTCCATCTCAGTCCCACTGCGAACCTCCCTTTTGGGGTGTTAGGAATTACGGCAACCGAAGCCTGAATCAAATAATTATGATGGATGCCCAGGAGTATATATATTTCAGAGTCAATCAGTGCCCGCATGTTAGGAGCACAGTGTTAATGGTCTTTCTGTGTTTAAGCAAAGAACATTGCTCTTGACAAAATAGCAAAAGGCTTTAGGAGAAATAGAAAAGCAAATACAAAGTCCAGAATCACCAGAAGTTTTGACTTATAAGTAACCAAGACTGACTTGAGAAATGTAATAATGAGAGGTAAAGCACAAAGAAAAAGTTAAAGATATGTAGGAGCAATGTAAGCTTCTCTAGGTGGAGGAAAAGCCCAAAACACTTAGGGTTAATAATCCAACGCTCCTCACCTTTATAACTTACTATTCTCCAAGTTAGAGAAAATAATTTGAAAACATACCTGTTGCAATGACATATATGTATTTTTATATGAATCAGATTATTTGCATTTCAAGAGGACCCAGGGATGATGCTTTGAAATGATGATGATGATGGTGGTGATATGGTGATGCCGATGGTAAATCTCAGCAGAAGTGATCCCCATAATCACCTCAGCTCTTGTTACCAAAGTAGATGTGCCTGTTCTAGTGAAATTACAGAATCTTGGGCAAATTTTTTTTTCTTTTTGGGTCACACCTGGCGATGCACAAGGGTTACTCCTGGCTTTGCACTCAGGAATTACTCCTGGCGGTACTCAGGGGACCATATGGGATGCTGGGATTTGAACTCGGGTCGGCCGAGTACAAGGCAAACGCCCTACCCCCTGTGCTATCGCTCCAGCCCATCTTGGGCAAATTTTATCTTTTCTCCTTTGTCCTAATTTCCTGCATATATATAATAGTATTATTACTATTAAATAAGATGTGTTTAGAGGGCCAGAGCCATAGTACAGCAGGTAAGGCATTTATCTTGCTCATGATGTTCAATTCCCAGCACCTCATTTGGGCCCCTGAGCACCACCAGGAGTGTAGAGCCAGGAGTAAATCCTGAGCATCACTGGATGTGGCCCAGCAAACCCCCAAATTAAAATTTTATAAAAGGTGCATATTGCAATGCCATTAGTACATGGTCAAGGGTCAGAGAGATAGTTCAGGGGTGAAGACACATGTCTTGCATGTGTGAGACTTCAGTTTGTTCCCTGGCACCAAATTCCCTTGAGCATTGCTGGGTTCAGCCCTAGAGCTCCCCAAGAACCTAAAGGTGGCTCTGGTTGTCGCTGGGCAGAGAACTGAAGCACCACTAACCACATCCTCTTTCTCTCATTGAATCATCAGACCTTGTTGGTAGAGAGTTGCCAGAGATTAGCCCAAGAGTCCCTGCTTGGGCTAATCCCACTACTTGGGAACCCACGCCTCTACCCACCCCAATATTCATCATATGTTTTTTCCATGAGTATCAGCAGGAGGAGGGGAGACAGCGCTGAGAAGGAGACGGTGATGGACTATCGCATCTCCTAGGAGGGGCAGCAATATAGAGGGACAGACAGCACAGGGGCCTTGCCCTTTGCCCAGAGGCAGGGGGGATGGGAAGAAGGTTCTTGTTTTTTTCATACTGAAATACATATTATTATTTTACTTATTATTTCTTTGGCTTTTTGGGTCACATCTGGCGATGCTCAGGGGTTACTCCTGGCTCTGCACTCAGGAATTGCTCCTGGCAGTGCTTGGGGGACCATATGGGATGCTGGGGATCAAACCCAGGTCAGTTGTGTGCAAGGCAAATGCCTTACCTGCTGTACTATCACTCTGGCCCCTGAAATAGATATTTTTAAATTTCTGATTTTTGCATCACACTCACGCCCTTCACCCTTTCTTGTCAGGTAGCTTTAGTTCTATTTTATCAATGTCCACTGGTTGTCTCCTCATTCTGCCTGCTCATCAGTTTCCAGCCTGCCTTTGCACGCATGGGTGGCATCATTCAACACTTGTCTTTTGCCCTTTGAATTTAACTTTGCTTCAATGTAATTCCTTTAAGCTCCTCACATCTGGTTGTGTGACAAACTTTTGCCTCTTTTCTAGCTGCACAATATTCTTTTATACAAATGTACACATCTTCTTGACGCAGTCATCTTTCACTGGACCCTGATAATTTCTGTATCATAGCTATTGTAGATGATGCTGCAGTAAGCATTACAGTGGATATAACTTTTTTGGTTGGTGTTTGTATCTTTGGGTTGCTGAGTCATATGGCAGCTCATCCGAGGCTCCTTTCTCCATCCTCTCCCCTTCCCCCATTTCTTTCACCTTTCCATTCCTCTTCCTCCCTTCCCTTAAGGATAAGTTTGGTCTCATAACTCTATTTGGAAGAACATCTTTGATTAGTTTTTCTTTTTGAAGAGTCTGAGGAGATTAGATGTAAGTTCTTTGATGAAAGGATGTTCTTGACTTTGAGACTTTATTTCGCTTTCATGGTTAATGTGAGCTGGTGTTCCTTTTTCTGGTTGTTAGCTGATACTTCAATAGTGCTGTCACTATATTTAGACTCTTCATGGAAAAAGCAGAAATGTAAGTCATCATTGTGACTTGTCATTATCGGTAATATTGATGGCAAGATTTTGGTGTGCTTTTCTGAGTCTCTAGGACCCTCATATTTTATAGCTAGAAATGTCCTCCCATACGTTTCCCTGCAGTGATGCTGTCTGGGATCAGTTCATCGCCCATGAGAGTGTCACCAGCACAGCAACAGGCTAAGAAGCATCAGGGTCTCAGAACCAGTGAGAGCAGTGCATGCTCAGAGAAGTCTGGACTCTCGCGGTCACCGTGCTGTGATATCTTGGTTCCTCCTCCATCCTGAAGTTTGTCATCTTGGCCTTTAACCAGCAGCTTAGTCCTCGCCCTTCCACGCCAGAATGCCCATCCTGCAGTCACTTGCTGGTCCCTGACCCACCTCTTGCAATGCCCTTCTTTGGATTTCTGGTTGTCATCTTGTTGTCTGTTTACCAATCGATAGACAGCCCTCTGGCTCTCCCCATCTCATGCTCAGCTCCTTCCTCTCACAGGGTGTCATAGAATATCTGGTGCAATCATTACTCATTTTCCAGAACATTTCTGGTTTAGAACTTCTATCAGTTCCTTCCCATTTGACTCTTTGGGTCAGCCTGTCATGATCATCAGGATGTGAGGAAATTTAGACATTATTTTTTCTCCTGTTTCAGTTTGCAATCTCACATGACTGTTTAACCTTAATCCAAGTAAATATTAGGACCAAAGACAATTTTCAGGGGCTGGAGACCTAGTACAGGACTTAAGGCACTTGCTTGCATCCACCGACTGGGGTTCTGTCCTTGGCACTACTTAAGGGCTCCAGGACACCACTAAGAGTGACCCCAGAGCCAACAGCCAGGAATAGTCTTTGAGTGCTGCTGGTTATGACTCAAGCCCTTCACCCTAAACCCAACATTTTTCAGGAGTAGCTAATGTGCTTTATTCCATGGGCATTGCCTTGGAGCCAGGTGCTGTGCAAGGGGTGACATACAAACCCTGCTCTCCATGGCAAGTCTTTGTCTTTTTTTTTTCCAGTTTTTTTAATTGAATCACCATAAGATACAGTTACAAAACTTTCGTGATTGAGTTTCAGTTATACAATGATTGAACACCCATTCCTCCACCAGTACACATTTTCTACCACCAATGTTCCCAATATCCTTCCCACCACCCCCCAAACACACCCCAGCCCTTGCGACAGGCACCCTCCTCCTTGCTCTCTCCTTTGGGGTATTATGGTTTCCGATATAGATACTGAGAGGCCATTATGTTTGGTCCTTAGTCTACTTTCAGCACATATCTCCCATTCCGAGTGATCCTTCAAATCGTCATTGACTTAGTGATCCCTTCTCCATCCCAACTGATTTCTTCCCCAGCACATGAGCCAGGCTTCCAAGCCATGGACTGATCCTCTGACCAGTCCTTCTTACGGGGGAAGTGATAGGCTGCTTGAATATGTAGCACCTTTATATTTCTCTCCATTTGTTCCATCTTTTAATTTTTTTGGTTTTTGGACCATACCTATAAGTGATCGGGGTTTCCTACTCTGTTCTTAGCGATCACTCCTGGCAGGGTTCATAAGAACCCTCCCTATGGGGTCCCAGGGATCAAGCACTGGTTTGTCAAGTGCAAGATACCTTACTTGCTGTACTATTATTCTCTTGCCATCTTCAACTATATTTTCAGCCAAGTCTTGTGGTTTTATTTGTACAGGTGTTTTACTTCCTTGGCAAAATGTATCTTCAGGTTTTAAAATACTGTCTAATTTTTTTTTAAAAAATAGTAGTGCTTTCTTTAATTTTTCCTTTCAGACAATTTTATCATTATTATAAGGGATGTGGCTAAGTGCTTAGTTTGTTGATTTTCTATTCTCTAACTTGACCGAAATCATTGATTAGTTCCAAGTTAATTTTTTTGTTTACTCTATGGGGCTTTCTTTAAAGAATATAAGACCATCAGGAAGTAAATAACAATTTTTTCTTTCCGATTTAGATCCCTTTTATTTCTTTGTGTTGCTTGATTGTTCTAGTGAGGACTTCTCGTACCATGTAGAACAGGATTGGCAAGAGTGATGAATGCTTTGTTCCTAATATTAGAGGAAACACTTTCTATTTTCCTCCATTGATTACAGTGTTAGCTATGGGCTTTCAAAAGTCTTTGAATTATGAACCTGGAAGTGCCTGTGGCCTGCAGCTAATTTGTTTCTTGGGTAGCTCTGTCCGAGCTGCTTTTCTATACACTCCTTTCACTTTAGCATGAGTGCTCAGGCTGCCAATTGTTTCAGACAGTAAAATTAAAGCCAGAGAGATAGTAAAGGAGTAGAGATGCAGGCCTTTCATGCAGTCAACTCTAGTTCCATCCCTCATCGACTGAGCACTCTGGGAACAGCCCTGATCTCAGGCACCCTGGGGACTGAGGAACATAACGTCCTTGGTTCCTTACATTGGACTGCAAGCTCTGTTGGTTCAGAATGGTTTGAGGGGGTTTTCAGGCCCCCTGAGCATCGCTTGGGAGCCTCCTCCAGAAAAAAAAGCTTTTTTATACATGCACACATATTTGTGTGTGTGTGTGTGTGTGTGTGTGTGTGTGTGTGAGTGAAATTCTCACCTCTTGAAACCTTGCAGGATTGCACTTAGAGCTCATTTGGTATTTCCCCTCTCAAGTGGCTAATGCGTCAAGTCTGAGGTTCTTTCTTCCTACTTAATGAGATTTAAAGCTCTGGAAGTGTAAATTCCAATAAGCTCAGTGGAACCACCAGAATAGTCTCTTGCAACAACAAGGTTTGCAGCTCACTGACTTGACAAGCTTCCGTGTGGCATCAGCCAAGGTTCTGCAGTGTTTGCACACAGCCCTTGCAGAATCCAATTAAGCCAAAGAAAGCAAAGAAAGATGCTCTTGCGGTCCGTGTAAGGCTTAGTTGGAAATGAGGACTGTCCCCTTTGTGAAACGCAAGTGCTGTCTACACAGCATCAGGGTGTTTTCCCAAATGCTAGCCGCTAACTCTATGGAGCCACCACGGCTTGATGTTCCTGATGCTGTCAGGGGAGTTGGCTCTGGTTTGCAATCCCTGTTTTATTTTCACAGGGGGCTGGAGAACGCTGACTGCTCAGTGGCACCAGTGCCTGGGCTCAGAGCTGCCGTATTGGTTCACTGTATAGGGCACAAACATGCAGTGTGAGTGACCTGCTGCTGAGCGCAGCTGAGGGATGGATGGGCAGTCACTGCTGATTCACAGTTCTAGGGAAATAGCCGGAGGCCTGCAGTCTTATTTCTGTGCCTTGTAAGCAGAAATGGGCTGAAAGTGTTTTCTTTGGGGGCCACACTCTGCAATGCTCAGGACTTACTCCTGGCTCTGTTCTCAGGGAGTATCCTGGTGGGTCCCAGAGGACCAGATGGGAGGCTGGGGATCGAATCCTGGGTGGACCATATGCAAGGCAAGTAGCCCTGTTATCAGTGGCCAAGAGCTAGTGCTAAATGGGCAGCCTCTTCTTTCCAGAACACGTCACCCTGAGATTTGGACTCACCTAGCAACCTGCCCATGTGCCTCCTGCACCCCATCACTACCCCTAAGAGAGAAAATGAGCCTCAGGTCTCCTCAGTCCCTCTAATGGCAGGAATTTCTACTCTCGGAGTTGAAACAGTTGGAGCCAGAGAGAAAGTACAGGGCTAAGGATTTTGCCTTGCATGAGATTTACCCCGGTTTAATCCCCAGCATCACCTATGACCCTCCCAAACAGGCCAGGAGCAACCCTTGAGCACTGAGCCAAGAGTTAACCCTGAGCACTACTGGATGTGGCTGCCAAACTATAAAGAAAATAAAAACACTTTATTTATTGATTTTCTATCCTATAACTCAACTAAAATCACTGATTAGTTCCAAGTTAATTTTTTTGTCTACTCTTTGGGGCTTTCTTGAAAAAAAGATAAGACCATCAGGAAATAAATGACAATTCTTTCCTTCTTTCCAATTTAGATTGGAAAGAAATCTAATTAAAATAAATCTAATAAAGTAAAAATCCTTTTATTTCTTTCTGTTGTCCTGCTAACTTGTTGTTTTTGAGCTTAGAAGATTTGAAGCTTGTGACAAATGTCTATATCTGTCCTTACACTGTAATAACAGGAAAGCATGTTTCTTATTCTCCTTCAGCAGACATGCTCCCTAAAATCTGCTTGGCTGAGTTCTCTCAGAATGGTAGCTAGGCGACTAGGGGCGAGTGAAGAACTTGACCCCAAGTTTGATGCTGTTTATCACAGGGGTTTGTTTTCCTAGCAGAAATGACATTCAGTTACTTACAGGGTTTCTTCAATTTTATCTTTCTCTCTTTCCCATATGGTCAGTCGGGCTTTGTAATAACAAAGACTCATGTCCCAGATAAATAGCAGTGTATAAGTGTCCTATTTGCCTGGAACCTGTTAAATAAGGAAACCCCCACCCCCATTCCTTGAGAATTAGAGACCACCCAAATAGGCAGGGCTAAAATAGTAACTACAAGGCCAAGTTCCAAAGAAAAAAACCACCTCTCTCTACATGCACTGGAAGCACTGGTTCACAAATAAGGTCAAAGAGTGATTTGCCCTTGCTCTCTTGCTGGCACAAGATATTAACATAAATGTATGTGTCCATTCTTTCTCCACAGTAAAACCCACTGTGATTGATGTCGACATCTATGTGAACAGCATTGGGCCCGTCTCATCAATAAACATGGTAAGAAGCTGGTTTTCGATCTTTCCATGGGCTCTTGCTTATGATCACTTGTGGGTTCCTGCTCGAGGCTTGTCAGGCAGGTAGAGACCTCACCGTTGGCTTCTTTGCCCATCATTTAAATATTGAAGGTGGTTAAAATCAAGATGAGGAGTCACGCCTCTAGCAGGGGTGATGGCACTGGTGAGGGTTCGAACCAAACCCGCAGGCTTACTGTGTGCAGATGCAGAAGTGACACTGTGCCTTTCCATAGTTGTTGGGCTACCTGACTCAGCTCCTGCTAGGAAAGAATCTCAGTGCTCACCTTTGAACTTCCGTTTTGTCCCTGAAGACCCGAGAGCCACACCTTCTGTGTCCCCATAACCTGAGAGGAACCCATTTCTTCTATTGTCTTGTCTTGGAGCTCTGACCATCAATAAGTTGCCTTTCGATATAGGGAAAAAAGTATAGGATGAAAGTTGTGCTGTGCTCCAGTCAGGCTGTGCTAGAGACTTGGGAGAAAATGAGTTCCGGGAGAGACTGAGTCCTGAGTGATGGCCCTGGTGTATGCTCCATGCTAGGCTGTGAGTGCTTATTGCTGGAATGTGCCACTGAGAGGGGCTCGGGTGGGGGCTGTGAGTGAATGCCTTCACCGTGGGGCAGGCCCCTGCAACCACCTCACTCAGGGGTGTCTAAACTCCTGGTACTGGGGGCTCTTCTGTGGCCCCACTGCCCTCTGACTTCTGGACTTGGGAGTTGTGTGGGCAGATGCTGGTCTGCTCATGCATAGCTATGTGTTGTGTGTGCAGATGACACCCCGGCACCCCCCACCCCTCCCAGTCAGGAGCAAATGCAGAAGCGTTTCTTTCATCAACAGATTAAAAGTTCTGTCTTTCTCTCCGGTTAGTGGGCCTCTCCCATGGTGCTCAGGGGTTACTCCTAGCTCTGTGCTCAGGGGTCACCCCTGGTGGCGTTTGGGATACAAACGGGGTTGGGTGTGTGCAAAGCAAGATCCTCATCCTCACTTTGATCTCTCCAACCCCAACTCTGTATCTTTTCTCTGCTCATACTAAGGCTTCATGGATGGGAAAAATCACCTTTATGGGTGACTCATGTTTTAAAACAATGTAAAAGGAAGCTAAAACTAGCCAGCCAAGAGGTGAAATGGATCAAATAGAATTGACTTCATCCAACTTAAGGGTGGTTGAAGTGTAAATTGTAAAAGCAGTAGCAGTTCCCCTCCCTGACAAATAATTCTTCAGTCTGACTTCGTGATAGAATCAGCCCCTCGAAGTCACTTTTGTTCTCTGATTCTGGAGTTTTATTTCCTGATGTTGTTTTGTAAAATCTTACTCAACACCTGAAGATCTACCTGAATATAACTGAAGCTCACTGGATATATAGCTACAGTCTGTTTTGCTACAGGCACTCACATTTGTACTGGGGGAAGGTTCCCATCACTCTGTCACCATGAGATTTCTTGGTGTGGGGTGTCAACTCTCCTGGGAATTATAAGCTGCAAAGGAGGCAGAGTGGCTGTGGCAAGCTTTTTGCCATGGACCAGTCTTCCTAAACCCGTGAGTTCTCTCTCCTCTATTCCTCCTTGCAATGTCTCTGCTTCTTATGGTTATTACTAAAGACATCATCCCAAGCATTTTCTCTGTTAAATAAACAAGAAATTGCATTTCTATTTTTATTTTTATTTTTGGATCACACCCAGTGATGCTCAGGGGTTACTTCTGGCTCTGCACTCAGGAATTACTTCTAGTGGTGCTCTGAGATGCTGGGGATCAAGCCCGGGTCACCTGTATGCAAGACAAATGCCCTCCCACTGCACTGTTGCTCCAGCCCTGCATTTCTGTAAATCATTCAACCCTTGTTTCTATCTTGTTTATCCTGGAGGAGAATTTTCTTTTTCTAATGATCGAGGAGATTGAAAGCACGTTAGGGACTGCAGAAGAATCTTCTCCCCCCCCCCACCCCCAACTTTTGTCACGGGCTGTCTTTGTCACTGTGAGGCTGTCTTTGCCATTGTAGGTATCTGAGTATGTACAGTTCTGCTGAGCAACTGTGTGTGCTGGCTCAAAGACCAGAGAGGCCGAAGCCAAGGGAACTTGGAAGTTCATTTCAAAGAATGTAGGGAAGGAGCAAAAGGAACCAAAGTTTGCTCCCTCTCTTGGCTCTCACCCCCATCTCTCTGGTCTATGAGTGAGAGTGAAGAGGGAGCCCTTGACCTCTTAGCTGTGGTGAGAAAGTGGAATGTCTTTGGGGGGGGGCCGGGAGGGGGAGTGCAGCGCCAGGCTGTAACCCCAACACTGGTCAAGAGGGAACGTGCAGTTGTCAATGGGAGTAGTAGGGCTCTCACCGGGAACGTGAGATTCAGAGAGCAGGGTGGAGTCTGGCGTTACATGGCTTGTCTTTCAAAAACATTGATTATTAGGTTTTGTTGTTATGATGGCTTCTTTCGGTCCAGTTTTATCGCCCTGCAATCGGTATGTCACATTATACGAGTTGATTGGGTTGCTGGAGTGATAGTACGCTGGCAGGGTAAGTATTTGTCTCCCTCTGATGTACTTTGCTCAGCCCAATGGCTGCCAGTTCTTTCCCTGAAGAGGCAAACTGCAGGTTTCCACCTTTTCTTTTTCAAAAAGCTTTATTTAAACACCATGGTTTATAAAGTTGTTTCTCATACAGTTGTTTTGGGCATTCCAACCCCAGTCCACTACCAGTGTGACCTTACCTCCACCAATGTCCCAGTTTCCCAACTAGCCCCCTAGCTTGCCTCCTTGGCAGGCACAAAATAATCTAATTTATATTGCTTGTTGGCTAGAGTGATAGCACAAAGTGTATGTATGGCACTTGCCTTGCATGCAGCGGACCCGGGTTTGATTCCTCCGCCCTTATCAGAGATCCTGGCAAGCTACTGAAAGTATTTTGTCCGCATGACAGAGCCTGGCAAGCTACGGGTGGCATATTCAATATGCCAAAAACAGTAACAACAAGTCTCACAATGGAGACATTACTGGTGCCCACTTGAGCAAATTGATGAGCAACAGGATGGGGATGACAGTGATACAGTGCTACAGCTTGTTACAATGAAATGGTAAGTGGAATTGTAAAACAACAGTTTGGTGAAAGAAAGTTTGTGAAAATTGTTTGACCTCACGATGGGGTCGTTAAAGTCATTGTCTGAGGGTCTGCTGAGCTGGCGCTGGTCCAGCCTTCTGTGTTACTGCTTTTGTGTACTGAGCTTAGTCAGATTCTGTGCTACTTTCCCATTGAATTCGCCGTGTTCCTACTGGGCTGTCAGTATTGTGGAATTGGGAATGTGACCAACTGCGTATGTGACCACACGCTCCAGGAGCTCCAAGATCTGTGTATGTGGGAGTTTTGTCATTTGGGCATCTCTTAGGAGATTAATTGTGAAGCAAAGGAGTTGGACCCTTTGTATGACAGTGGCTGTCAGCTGTGGGTGTGGCTACTGGGGCTTGGGAGCATGGGGACCCGAGGGTGCCCCAGAGTCTTCACCCTTAAGACCAGTGTCACTGTGAGTCTCAGCTGCAGCTTGGTTTGCGTCTCTTCCGAGATCAGTCCTGCAGCTGTGACTCGTCCTGAGCCATCTCCAAGGTGGCGGCTGTGGATGTGGCTGCTGGGCTTCATCTTGTGGCTTATTCATTTTCCTGCCAGGGCTACAGCTTCTTCATTCAATTATTGCACTTGGTGGTGGTGGTGGGCGGGGGGGAGATGCTCCATATCTTGGCCACTCTGAGTAGTAGGGCAGTGAGCAGAGGAATGCAAGTGTCTCTTGGAATTAATGTTTGGGGCTCCTGAGATAGATGCCAACAGGTGGGATCTCTGGGCAAACTGGAATTTGTATTTTTGTTCCATTGAAAAGTCCCCATGCCAGGGGCTGTACCAGGTGATGGTCTTTGTGCCCCCTCCGCCTCCCCCACCCCTACACACGGTCTGCATCCAGCCTTGCCCTTTAATGTCACCATCCACAACACGCTCAGAGATATTGCCCCCTGGACAGGGAAGGCTGGTGGGTGTCCAGGTGAGCCTGGGCTGGGGGGCACTGCCGGGGTCTCACCATTGTCTGAGCAATGTTCTTGCAGGCTCCCAGGTGTCTATAGGGCCCTGACCCTGCACGGGGAGCTGCCAACTACTTTCCTTTGCCCGTGATTTACAGTCCTGCTGAGCACAGAACTAGGATGAAACCCAAGGCTGCGCTCTGGGGCAGCTCTGCTGGGCTTGGCTCCCTCGTGTAGAACCCACAATTCCAAGTCACACACGGGCAAAGGAAACTAGAGTACAAGTGTGCCTGGGGTGCTGGAGATAGGAAACACGTGTGGGTGGGCTTTGTGCACCCCCCACCCCCAGGACACCATCCTTACATTTTTATCAGCCAAGTGGCACAAAGGGGAAATTTGATTTTATAATACCAAAGAGGCTCTTCCCGAACTTCCTCCCCACAGTTAATTTTCCCGGTGATTTGCAATCACTCACCTTTTGTTTCTCGACTCTCCTCATGTCCCCATCCTTCTCTTGCATAACACCCACGTCTAAAGATAGACTCATCCCGGGAAGCAGGCGAGGAAATGAAAATGAATTGAAACTCTCGAAGGAAAGGGTGAAATGCAGCTTCCCCCCACCTGGGATTTCAGTGGACTCCAGGAGAGATCTGGAGAGAGGCGCGTGAGGAGGGGAGCAATTTGGATTCAAAAATGTGGAAGGAATAGGGGTGAGATCCCAAAGCCCACTTCCCGGCCTTCTTCTGGAATACTCTGACCTCTCAAGGGAGCTGCCTGTCTGTGATAAACAGAAGGATGAAAAGACGTCCAGGGTTTCCATGCATTTCAGTACTTCCAAGGTTTCCATGCTTTTCAGTCCTTCCAGTCCTCCATGCATTTCAAGCCATATTTGCTCTCTGGAAGCTTTCTTATCAGTCGTGGACGCACTTAAACTGTTCTCTCTCCTATTCGCAGTGCTCCTGTGGGGTTCAGTGGGGCTGGGGTGGGCTCAGACACTTGCCTTGTATCCTGCCGACCCTGTCAGCATGTGGTCTCCCAAGCACCATCAGGATTCACTTCTGAGAAAGGGGTCAGGAGTAGGTCCCTGGGTACTACTGGCTATGGGTCCAGATAAATTACTAAGTTTGCCTCGTGTTACTCTTGGAAAAATTGAAATCCTGGGTTGTGCATCTTCCAAGCTTCCATAACCCAAGTCACAAAAGCATCTGCTAAGTGGCTTCTTCCAAGCCCTCCTGTGGTTTGGTGGACATTCTCCCATATGCGTCCAATTCTGAATGGGGCACCCCAACCGTCCAGTCCAGTCCCATCAGTGTGTCCTCTACACTCACCTCCACCCCTTAAAAATCAGGAAACCTACCTCCTTTAAGAGAACAGAGTTCATTGCTGGGGGGCTTCCAAGGGGTAGAGTTGGGAGCAGCTGATGGTCTTTGATCTTCATTTCCTGGCCTTTTTCCTCCTTGAGGGGGCTCCAGCCTTCTCTTGGTGCTGGAGCTAGGTGAAGGTCTTTATTCAGACCCGTGGGTTTCATCACCTCCCAAGAACTCATTGGTGGAGGGTGGGGTTTTCTCCTTCTACCTGTCTGCTTTCGACCCAGATCCAGCATTTCACTTGATAGAGGCACTGGAGTAGTTCTACTCTCACAGTCACTGACCATGCCTTGGCCAATGCACAATAACTATTAATTCTCCCCACCACCCCCCAAATCCCACTAATTGGTGTATTTCCATTATTCTGTGCCTACTACCTCTAGTCAAAGAAAAATTGTTTTACTGCTTCATTTGAGGCAAAACTGCAAACTGTTTCATTTGAGGGGTCACCTCCTTCTCCTCTCCCTGTCCCTCCCCTCAAGGATGGGAGCCAGAGCCTGGCACCCTGGCATGCCCACAGGCAGTGTCCCCTCCTGCTCCATTCTCCTGGGCACTTCCTCTGTCCCTGTTATGCTCCGGGTCCCCACACAGCCTCAGGCCCTCCTGGGCTGGGCTCCAAGCTCTGCCCTACATCACCTGCATCTTCCCAGCCTTTGCTCTCCCACTCTGTGAGGATGGGAGCTCGGGTTTCCGTGCTCAGCACCCCCACGGGCAAGCCTTTGGACTCTAAAGTTGCCTTGTGCTGGAGACTTCTACTCCTGATGTGGGAGGGAAGGATGTTTTGCTCTCTGGAAACAGATGCCTGCTTGGAAAATTTGATTTCAGTCTTTTAGTGTCAGAGAATATCCACTAGGCTCAGGTCTTCCGGCCTTCTCCTTTCGGGGAAAAAATATAATCAGGCCTGCTTGCAACCCCTCTGTGCTGAGAGTGAGGGGATGTTTGGAGCCAAACCACACCCCAGGAAAACCTATCATGTGTTCGAGGTGTCTTCCTTTATTTTTTTCCACTTTGTTGAAGCACCATGGTTTACAGAGTTGTTCGTGATGATTTGTTCCAGGCATTGAGTATTCTAACCCCAACCCCACCACCACTGTCACCTTCTGTTCACATTATCTCCATTTTCCCAGCTGCCCCTCGAGTCTGCCCCCACAGCAGGCACAAGTAATTTATTTTATATTGCTTGTTACCACTAATTGGCTAGCAGAATGATCAAAAAATATTTCTGTAGAAGAATATTTGTGAAAATTGTTCTATCTCACCAAAGGGCTAGTAAGTCCTTGTCTGAGGCCCTGCTAAGCTGTTGGTGCTGGTTCAGCCTTCTGTGTTTGTGTCTGTGTTAGGTGAGGCCGGTAGGCTTCTATGTCACATTCCCATGCAAACTGGTGTGCTCCGACTGGGATGTCAGTGTTACAGAGATTGGAGATGAACCCAGAGGTTCCTTTTAGCCATTCGGGGGCCATGCTCAACTGTGGTCTCACCGGCTCAGTGCTCAGACATCCTGGTCGTGTTGTGGGACCTTGCAATGCTGGCAATCAAACTGCATGCCAAGTCCATGATCCAGCCCATGGAACTGGATTGCTGTCCCCAGGCCCCCTTTATTATGTGATGAGGCACATTCCCCTAAGGGTCCTCATGGTTATTTGGAGCCAGTGATAAAGACTTGGTTCTCCGTGTTTCTCCAACCATCCTGTTCTGACTTTTGAAGATAAAAAATATGCCAAAGGTGTGCTGGGAAAAAGCTTAGGAGGTCCTCAAGGCCTGGTCATGATTAGTGAAATAAGTCAGATTCATGTCACAACCCTCAGCTTTCATGTGTCTGTGACGCGTTAAAAGATGAAGGAACAGTTTATTTTGGGGGGTGCGGTGTTGAGGCCACACCCAGTGGTGCTCAGGGCTTATTCCTGGCTCTGTGCTCAGGGATCACCCTAGCAGGGCTCAAGGGGCTGGATATGGTGCCAGGGATTGAACACGGGTTATAGCTATTACAACCACATGCAGGCTGCTTACTCGCTCTCCTGTGCTATCTTGGAAGCTCTATTGATTTTATAGGGGCCCCTCCAGCAGGGTTGGGGACCAGGGTCATCCCGGTGGTTGGCCTCTGTGCTTGGACTCTGCCCTGAGCTCTCCCTAACCCCTTTCTGTAAGGCAGGCAGGTAGATGGGAAGTGGAATAAGGGAGCACAAAGGGAAAGAGTAACACGCTCAAGGTAGAACGTGGATATGGAGAGAGTCTAGTACACACCTCAGGAGAGATGCAAGTGGCAAATGTGCTCGGTCAGGTGAGCACAAGCAGTGCATGGGCTTGGGCAGCATAAGCACTTCCTTTGTCCAAGGTGGCATTTATAGGGTTTCTCCAACCTGGCCCCAAGTGGGGCTTCTACCTAGGTAAGAGTCTCTTGCTAGGGTGGTTGCCAAGGGGGTAGAGCTGGGAGTAGTGGATGGGATGGTCCTCTTTGAAGTTCCTCTTCTGCCTTTGTTCCTGCTGGAGCTTCTCTCAGAGCAGGTCCCTTGGCACCAGGTGAAGTCTTATCAGGCCTTAGTTCTTGTTTCTGTGAGGTGGGTACTGTCAACCTTAGGGCTAGGTGGCTTTGCTACTGCCTAGGAATTCCATTGACATGAGGCATGGGGGGCAGGGGTGGCTATCTACCTGCCTGCATATATCAGTTCCTTGTTCCTTCAGTTTATTGTAAAAGGGAAGTGGACCTTTCCGACTAGAGCCCCATTTTCCAGGGCTCTGTTTTAAGTCTTCAAATGTATACTTTGCAAGTGTCCTCGGTGGCATGGTTTTAGCTACTAAGAGACACTGTTCTGCTTCACAAGAACTGAGCTGCAAATAGGACCCTGTTTGCCTCTGGACAGCGGCCGGCTTTGTGGCTGTGGGAGAGGCAGCAGTAATCTATTTCTGGGCTGCGCATAGGGCAGAGATGGATGTCCTGGGCCGAGGAGAAACATTTCATTGAGCACTTTATCTTGATTTGGGTCTATTAGGTTTTAATCAGGTCACTTTGCTAAATGTTGTGGGGCGCAAATAAGAATTTAATTTGTGAAACAACTGGATTACAGAAAAAGGAGATGGGCGGGGTCCAGGCAAAGGAATTGCAAACAGACTCAGCCAGAACTCAAGTAAGGCAGTGGGGAGGGAGCGTGGTAAGAGACACCCTGAACCAGGGGTGCTAGAAGGGCCCATCTGGGCCATCTCCCCCACCCTGAACGCAGATTCCTTAGTTTTATTTTGTTCTTTCAGGCCACCCCCAGCAGTGCTCAGGGCTTACTCCTGACTCTGTGCTCAGGAATCACTCTAGGAGGTGCTCCGGGGACCCTGTGCATGCCAGGGAAGGAAGTGAGAGAAGCTGCGTGCATGCATGAGTCTTAACCCTGAACTCCGTCCCGAAGACTCTTGATTCTTGACAGATAAGCTTGGCGCTGAGAAAAGGGTGGGTCCAGTCACCATGGCCCTGTCTGGCCCCCAGAGGACACGCTTTTGGAAAGCTACACCCCTCGCCATCTGGCATCTGAAACACTGTCTGAGCCCTAAAACCAGCTGCCAGAGACCCGTGCATGGGGCTCTCCATTCTGGGGCGCAATCTGCTGTGCCTGTTGATTTTTCTCCTGCAGGCCCTGGCATGCCCCGGCTGCTTAGGCAGGCTGAGGGAGGCCCTGGCAAGCCGGCTGAGGGAGCTACAGATTTCACTCGTAGCCAAAGCACTGCTGGCAGAAATGTCAAGCCGAGCAGATGGCTCTGCATTAAGACTCTGGCTTAATCTTTCTGGGGCTGGCTGTGGTCTCTGTAGGGGCTGTGTTTTATAGGTATCAAGTGATGGGGCCCAGACTCTGGGTCTCGTACTTCTTAGGCCTGTGTTCTACCACTTGAGGTGCCAGCTGGCCTCCAGACTTGGCTGTTTTGAGTCTGGGGGTTGGGGCCATACCTCATGGCTCTCAGGGCCTGCTCCTCGCTCTGTGCTCAAGGGTATCTTCTGGCCAGACTCAAGGGACCCTTTGTGGTGCTGGGATTTGAACTAGAGTTGTTTACAGGAAGGCAAGCACCCTACCTCCTGTACTATCTCGCTGACCCTAACACTATTTTTATACTTCTGTGTGCTTTTTTTTTCCCCACACTGATGACAATACATAATTTTTACAAGGTTTCTTCTGTTTAGTCATATTTTATTATATGGTAATTTTCACAAAGAATAAAGGATGGTTTTTATTATAATAAAATTATAACCTACTCTAGTAATAAAATATTAATACTTGTTACTATATTATGCATTACAATAGTACTGATAGCGATGCATAATTAAATTGCTTACAACATAATGTTTAACATCATGATCTTGCTTTTTCTAAACTTGTTTGTTTCTTAATTCATATGGGAAAGTTAAGAGGTTTGAAACTTATGTAGGGTGAAAGAAAAATGGTTAAACTATTGCTAAATTTCTCTTTGCAGCTGTGGGTCAACAGTAGCATGTAAATGCTGCCCGTGGTCTAGGTGGAAACAGATACATTCAGGCTGTTGAGTGCAGAATACAAGCTTTGAGTATTTATTTTCTACCCAAGGTGCAGGATTTTCTCTCTCTATCGGTTATATGGATTTGCATTCAGAGCTGAGTAATCTAGAGGCAAGCTGCAATATTTGTTCTCCTGACTTTAATCATTTTAAAACATGGTCTTCCTTTCTCGATTTATCTGGGCTTAAGGTCTTCAGAAGAAAGCTGCTTATGAGAGGCAGGGTTTTCCAGAGAAATATAACCAATAAGACAGAGAGAAAACTGATAGACATGACTTAGATCAAGGTGATAGAACAGAAACAGAGGTGATTGATAGAGATAAAGAGGGTGGTCAAGATAGAGAAAATCTACAAATAAAGAGTAGAGACCAAGATAATAGAGTAGTAAGAGACAGGCTAAGAGATGATAGATATGTCTTTAAAAAATGAGATAAAGGTAATACTATGGAGATAGGATAGAGAGAGACAAAGGAAATAGAGATGGTATAGAGATATAGAGATGGTAGCAGTAATGATGGAGACAGTGTAGAGAAAGAGAGCTGACAGAGGTAGTGATAGAGATAGCATAGAGGTAGAGAGATGACAGAGGCAGAGATAACAGAGGTAACACAGAAAGATTATAGTGGTAGTATGACAGGGAGATGTTAACAATAGAGATGACAGAGAGAGAGAGAGTGACAGAGATTGATGTTTTGGAAGATCTTGATAGGGGCCCACAGGGTGATGGAGGTTGGGAAGCTGCAGGGCCTGGTCCGGGTGGAGGCTAAGGAAGTCTACAGTGTGATTCCTACTGAGAGTCAGGAAGACAGATGTATGCAGGCAGAGAGGACACTCACCCCCATGGTGGCTGCTTCTGTCTGTTCACCCATGCCTTTTTGTTCTATGCAGGCCCCAGAGAACTGGAGATGCCCAGTGTCAGCCTGTTCTCTCTATCTCCTGCCCTTGTGTGGAGCAGTTTACATGGACTCATCCTGGTAGCTCAGTCCAGCCCCAACAACATAGGAAGTCTGATACCAGCTTTCTAGGCAGCTGAGGCATAAAATGGTCCATTAGTATTTGCTTTTATTTTTATCCAGGTCATAATCTCTAAAAGAACACAAACCAACAGTATTTATCCAAAGCATAAGCTTTAAGACTTGACCTTTTTTTAATTGAGAAACTGTGATTACAAAAGTTATCAATAGTTGCATGTTAGGCAAATAATATTTTAATGCCAATCTCACCACAAGTGTCTGCTTCCCTCCCCAACACTCATCCAGTCCCCACCTGCCTGTCAACCTGACAGGCACATAAAAAGTTTTATTGGTTGTAGCATAGATCTCGTGTTTTCAGTTTGGTTGTCTATTTTGTATATATATGGCTATGCCACTCTCCCATATCACTGGTATAACGAAAGCCCTGAAGCCTATTCACCTATTACTTCCCGCTCTTCCTCCCCTCGATTTCTTCTGTCCTTCTCCTCTCTGAACACTGGAGTCAAGAGCAATCCAGGCAACCCCTTTGACTACATTTCCTCATCCTCTATCCTCATTCTGTATACTACAGATCATTAAGATCACCATGTGATTATTGTTCTTCTGTTGGTATTTTTTATGATGAATTGAGCAACGTGCTTATTAAAGGCAGAGTGCCTGCCTTGTGCCCGCTGTCCTCTATGGATAGCACTGTGGTTGACCTAGGGGAGGTGGGGAGAGGAGAGCTGGCAGCGTCCTCTTCCCTCCCAGCCCCCCTTGGTTGTTTGGGCAGAGTCTGGGGGACAGAGGGCTAAAGAGAGTCTGCTGTGGGCCCTGCACACTCAAGTCCTCAGGTCTCACCACACTGTGCTGGAGTCCACTTGTTCTTCCCGGTGTGGGAAATGAACCCTGACGCCCAGTGCCTTGGGGAGCTGTGGGCTGGAGTGAGGAAAGGAGTCATCTGAGTCCCATTCTGCCCCTCCTAAAGACTAAAGTGGTGAGTCTGTGGAAATTGAAGCGCAGACTAATGGGTGTGGAGGAAGCAGCTGGACCCCAAGCACCACTGGGTGAGTCCCTCTCCAGCATTGTTCACCCCTGTCCTGCAGGGCTCTACTAGAGTGTTCCCAGGGCACCAAGCACAGCTGGGTGTGGACCCTAAGAAAAACCAACAAAACCCAAACCAGACGGCCCTGGAATCTTTTCTGGGGCTGGCCAGAGCAATCCGAGAGTTCCAGAGGCTTCCTGGGAAGGCAGAAATGGAGCCAAGGAGTAGAGTGTATTTATTTACCGAGAGTGTCTGAAATAAGGCAGGAAGTAACCTTCCCCCTGGTGAAGGACTGCATTTTCTTGGGTGTTTCCAGAAGGAGAATTATCCAATTAAGGTTCTTTGTGTTCAGGCAAAGTGTCTGGTCTCCCAGGGTGGCTGACAGCAGCTTTCTCTTGCAGATGCAGTTGTCTGCAGATTCCCCCCTGGGCTCTGGCTGAGGGGCTGAGGTTGCCCAGACAGTGCCTTCAATACAGTTCTGGGCCACATCTGACTCCCATGTATCCGAGGGGGCTCAGGTGGTCTGTGGTGGGAGGCTGCCCGTCAGTTTCCGGCTCAGACTAGAGGTCATTGTAGGGGGTTGCTGTGCCATCTGGGGCCCTGGTTGCCTGTGGCAATTGGTGGCCTTGGCTTCCTTGCTGGGCTTTGAGGCTGTACTCTCTCCTGCGTGGAATCTCTGTGGGCATGAGCCTGGGAGAATGGTGGCAGGAGGGCCAGAGAGATAGCTCCGTGTGGAAGGGTGCTTGCCTTGCATACAGCCAACCTAAGTTTGATCCCTGGCATCCTATCTGTTGCCCAGACCCCTCCAGGAGGGATCCCCGAGCACAGAGCCAAGTAAGCCCTGAGTACCATTAGGTGTGCCCGCCCCCCAACCCAAACAAAACCAAACTGAAAAATAATGATGGGTGGTTGCAACCATTCACTGGTAGTCAAGTACAATCTCTGTGTAGCCCTGAAAGTCTGAGTCCTCTGCCTCCTCTGGGGCTCATTCAGTCAGGATCCAAGGCCACGGTGGGATGGCTTCCTCAGCAACAGGCCAGCGGGCTCCAAGACTTGAGGCTGATGACTGACATCCCAGAGAATCCGCTCCCTGCTGGTGAGGGACCTGAGAAATAAGACCGGAAAGTCTTATTTTCAGAAAGGGCAGGAGGGCAGGAGCAGACCCAGCGGGCACGGGCGCTGGTGCGTTTCCTGATGGATTGTTGTTCTGGGGCCTGTTTGTAATCTAAGGAGACTGTGTGAGCAGGGAGGGGGCCAGGCATGGGCAAACACTGCCCCCCATCCCCGGATTCTTGTGTCCCCAGGAAGGATTTCTGTACTGAAAGCTGGTGTTTATTTCAGCAGGCAAAGGGCACAGACACACAGCTGTGGCTGCACTAAACTCAGGAAGAGAGAAAGACACTAAGATACCGCAGCAGTACAAGGGTGCCAGGATCACCTCTGTGTCCCCGCAGTTTCAGATACCCCTTCTTCCCTAATAACTCTCCCCAGGGGTGGGGACACCTGCAGTCTGGGGTCCTGGCCATATTTGGCCCTATTCATGGGTTGCTATGGGGACTATAATCTACCATGGTGCCTGGCGGGTGGATTTAACCTGTTTCAGTGCTGGAATGTTCTTGCATGAGCTGGAGCTGGCTCAGTGCTTCCCTGCACTCACTTCCCTGGTTGTAGCAGAAAGCAGAGGCCTGCAGGGGTCATCAAACTGGGCGGACTCTTATCTCCGTGAATATGGTCTGGACATCAGTCAAACATTTTGTTTCCACACCAGGGAAACATGTTCCTCTGCTTTGTGGCTCTCAGACTCATCCCTACCACAAGCTTCTAACTCCGAAGCCTCCCCCCATCACCTTCCTGGTGCACGCTTTGGATCGAAGGACAAGGGAAGGGGAACTCTCTCCTCTTCTCAGCAGCCCGAGCCCAGAGAAACTCTCTGGGTTCCATTTTTTTAAAAAAAAATTTATTAGTGAATCTCTGTGGGGTACAGTCACAAACTTATGAACTTTCATGTTTGTATTTGGTTTACATCCCTCCACCAATGCCCATTCTCGTCCACTAATGATCCCAGTATCCTTCCCACCAGCCCCATCCCAACCCCCACCACCCCATCCTGCCTCTGCGGCAGGGCATTCCCTTTTGTTCTCTCTCCTGTTGGATGTTGTAGTTTGAAATAGAGGTATTGATTGGCCTTTATGTTCGGTCTAGAGTCTACTTTTGGTATGCAGCTTTCAACCCTAGTGGGTCCTCCCAACATTCTCTACTAGGTGTTCCCTTCTCTGTCTCTGCTGCCTTTTCCTTGCTGGGCTCCATTTTGAACTTAGCTGTGAGCTCTGTTGGTGCATCTTCATTTGCCCCATGCAGAGGTCAGTTGTTGACCAGTGTGAATCGAGTGTTTTAAAATCACGAACTTCAGTACTGGGAATCAGTGGCTCACAAACGGCCATCTGCAGGGGTGCCAGAAGGTTCCCAGTGCAGGGTCACCCTCCTTCAGAGGCGCCATGCATGGACATGTCTGCTCTAAATCCTTCCAAGATTTTCTGGTTGGGACACCCCACTCAGCCACATTTGCTGTTAGACCTGGGTAGAGATGCCCCCCGTGGCCACATTTGCTTGTAAAATCCAGGTATTCCGGTCCTGGGAACCAGCAGACACTCAGACACCCGCTCCAGATGTTCACTGCACTTCTTTGGCACTTAGCAAGTGACTTCGCCTTGCATGGTTGTGGGCATAAGGAAAGAGTAGTCTTGTGGATCTATTGATGCAGATAGAATATCTCACTGTATTCTCAGGCCTGGGCAGATGACCAAATCAGCACAAGACTGACGCTGCTGTGAAGCCACACTTGACTCACAGAAGAGAGGGCTGCTTCTCTTCTGTAGGTGCCAAAGTTTTTGTTTGTTTGTTTGGGGGAACATATGGCTGTCCTCAGGGCTGTGTGCTCAGCCATCACTCCTGCAGGTTGAGCCCGGCTTGACCACATGCAAGACAATCACCCTCCCCACTGTACTATCTCTCCAGCCCCAGCGCCAGAGTTTGTACAACAGCCCCGCTCCAGCCAGGGGGGCTGAGCACACCTCGCGTTACTCTGTCTGCTGGGAGCACCCCTGCGTGCCTCCCTGGAATGTGAAGACTCTTATCTGCGAAAAAAAAGCCATTATTTTTCAGCTTATAAATGGAATTTATCTCTGCAGCCCCACTCTCCTCTCTCTCTCTCTCTCTCTCTCATTTTTATGCTGCGAAGTGGATAAAAATGTCTTCAGCATTTTGTCTCCTTCCCTTTGAAGTACCCTCTTAAGCTTGGAAATCCATTCATAAGCTTTCAGGCATTCGTCTCCTTGCAGGAGTACGTGAGTCCAAGAGCTCCAGGGTATACAGGAGCATGCCCCCAGGGACTGGGGGTCCAGGGACCACTTGTACAGAGCTAGGCTGCTGCGGCCTCATGCCATGCCACTCTGTATTCTCTGTACTCTTCAGGCTTGAAGTGAGCAGAAGTCCCCTTCCTGTCCAGGTCTGACTTTTCCTGTGTTCACTATCCAAGATGTTGGGGCCAAAGAGATAGTGCAAGAGGGAACTCACCTTCCTTGCACATAGCTGGCCCTAGTTCTATCCCCAGGTACCAGCAGGGTTCACTCCCACCTGCCCAGCCACAAATGAGCACACAAGGACCCTGAGTGATAGCACAGCAGGGAGGGCAATTAGCTTGCATGCAGCCGACCCAGGTTCAATCCCTGGCACCCCGAATGGCCCTTTGAGGCCTGCCAGGAGTGATCTCTGGTTGCAGAGCCAAGAGTAGGCCTTGAGCACTGCTGCTTGTGCTTCCCAAACTGAAACAGTACAAATGAGTAACCGGATCAGGATGCTTGGGGCAGTCTGTCCTCTGCAGTGTGGGGAGGTTTGGGGCGCCCAGCTCCCTACAGACCATTCCTGTCCACAGATATGCAGGAAACTCTCCCTATGAAGAGGGGAAACAGGTTCACAGCCTTCAGGATTCCAGCCTCCTGGGGTCCCCCTGACCATGTGCAGAGTCTCCACTCGGGCTGAGGGGATAGCTCAGGCACTAAGTCACCCTGATCAAGAGGGCGCCACCATCCAGGCACCTTCATGGGGGAATAGCAGAGTTTGTGTGTGTGCTGCTTCTGCAGCTTCATGGCAGCTCTGTTCAAAGAGCAGAGTCCTCTGGGGTGCCGACAATGCCATGTCACCATGTTGGAGAATCACGGTGTTTGTTTGAAAGAAGCTGTAAGTGACATATGCCACGCATCAGTTTCCCATGTACAACATGCCTTGGTATGTGATATACTGTAGAAGAGTCATCACACCAAGTCCAGTTTGAGTCCAGTGAGTGTCCTACATGCCGCACCATCACTGCAGACCTGTCACTGCACAGTGTTCATTCTCGTGATTTTCCCTTTTGTGTTTTTTGGGGTGGGAGGAATTCCTGGTGGTGCTCAGGACTTACTCCTGAATCTGTGCTCAGAGATCACTCCTGGTAGTGCTTTGAGGGGGTGTCCCTGTTTGGTGCTTCAGATCAAACCTGAGTCGTCTGCATACAAGTCAAAACTGTTTCTTTTCTTGTGGCAAGAATTTTAAAGATCCATTGCAAACCAGCCCTGACCTCGCAGCTCTGCTTCATTTGGTTCGCTTTTCCTGGTCCTTGCCACAGATCGCCTCCACTTTAAGATCCATTTCCTTAACAGCTCTCAAATGTGCAATCCAGCATTATTAACTAGAGTCCCCAAGCTGTGCACAGTGTCCCCAGGGGCTGAGAATCCTTAATGAAATTTTGCTTCTCATCATCTTTTTATAATTTTACTTCCGATCATTGACTTCAGACGCGGTGCATTTCCCCAGCCTGCCAGGACCCACATTTCTGGATTCATGTTATCTTCTATTTCTGCTCTCTCTTCTGTTTCCACACAACAGTATTTGCCTGCGCTCTCCTATTTCTTGTGGCCCCTTGTCAATGTGTTAGTTTCTGCTGGAGGATTGTGTGACTGTGGGCTTGGTGGCTTGGAACCACGCCCATTTTTCAATTGCTGGCTTCTCGTGGCCATGCTGTTACAGCCTGATTGGATCTTTAGAGAACAGAGGTTAGGAGCTGTGTTCACACCAAAGGGTGGAGGGACCCACTTTCAGCTCAGAGTCAAGGCTTATCATGTAACCCCGGAGGATGCTGGCCCTGGGGCCTGTGTGTTCATGAATGGTCACTAGTAAAGGTCACTCAGATATCCTTGCTCATGCCCATAGGCCCCCTGAGCAGGGCTGGAGAAGGTATGCAGGTAAGATGGATAAACATAATTATAGAAGTGACACATGGTCACTTTATCTTATTTATTTTGGATTTGGGGCTCCACCTAGTACTAAAGGCTTCTTCCTGGGCTCAGATTGCTCCTGGTGGGCTCAGGGGATCATATGGGATGCCTGGGGCCAAGGAAAGCCCACTGAACTATCACTTTGACCTTACTTTATCTTATTGGTAAGAAGCAACTCACAGACTTTGCCCATTTCCCAGGGATTGGGAGCTGGAGGTCAGTGTCACATCAGGCTAAGTATCTCGGCTGAGAATCTACCCTTGTTCCTGTGAACGTACATTTTTCATTCACAGCCATGTATTGGAGGAAGCTACTATTCTGGTCTCACCTGGAAGTGCACTGAAGTTCAGCTTGAATCGGACTTGCCAGTAGGTGGTGAAGCAGGGCATGACAAGCAATGCCATCCCAGTGTGCCACAGTTAGGCATGTGGATGTATGGGGGATCTGGGAAGAGGATGGGAGAGAAGTGAGTTAGAAAGAAATGGAGATTTTTTGGAAGAGAAAACCAAGAGTCTTTATTCTTATTTATTTTGTTTGGGGGCCACACCCAGTACTGCCCAGGGCTTACTCTGTAAGTTCAGGTCTCTGGCTTTACACTCAGCCGTGGGGGACCATCTGGGATGCCAGGAAGTGAGGCTCAGAGGGAAGGTTAGGACTGGCTTGCAAAAGGGCTTGGATGTTGCACTGAAATGTTCTCTGTGAAGTTACAGCAACCGCGGACTAATACATGCTCCTTCTGTCAGTGCCACATAGGAGCCCCATGTGTCGACATAGTAAAAAGGTCAGTTTTACTTACGTACATGAATGAATCTCAAAGGATCAGCTTCAAATGAAATATAAAAGTGAGAGCTTTTGAGGGGCACACCTGATAGGGCTCAGGGATTTCTCCTGGCTCTGTGCTCGGGGTCCCCTGAGTTCCACACATATTGGGATTGTGGCTCAGGGGACCAATTGGGGTGCTGAGGCTAGAACCTGGGATTGGCCGAATGTAAAAGGTATGTATACCTTAACCCCTATAATATCTCTCCTAAACATGTGTTTTGAAACAAATTTTGATAACTGAGGACAGGTTACTATTTTTATCATTTGTTTGGAATAATAATACCTTAAATAGTTTTTGAGGCTGGCTGTATGAAAATAATTACTTTTGGCTTTAGAGGTCACACTCAGCTGTGCTTGGGGCTTACTCCTGGCTCTGGTCTCGGGACCATATGGGGTTCTGAAGACTAAACCTGAATAGGCTGCATGCAAAGTGAGTACCTTCCCATTCTGATCTAGTTTTTCAGCCAATACATAAAAAAATATAATTGTAAATGCCCCCCCTTTTATTAAGTGAAACATCTTAGAGTAATTTTTGGTTCAGGATTATGTTAATTATTAGGAATATTAAAACTTTGAAAATAAAGATATTACTTAAGTGGGTACCACTCACTGGTTATATTATGGATAGTTGAAGAAATAGACTTTGTTTCTCCGGCAGATGTGCTCGGTGGTGTTTTTTAGGGGAAAGAAATGGGTGAATATTCTCACCCTAACACAACCATGAGGTGACCAGCAAAGGGTGTGTTAGAGGGGCCTTGTATAAGAGGCTCATTGTGCCCTCCAAGTGATAGATTAAACTGAGAGAGTTTAGCCCAGCTCAGAGTGGTATAAGTTAGAATACTTACGGTCACATGGTGATAAAATGTGACCTTTATGGCTTCAAGGATTTCCAAGTTATTTTCATTGAGGAAGAACTTGGTTTTCTAAGAGAGAGCCAGTTGGCTTCCTGGTGGAGGTTTTTATCTCTGCTGGAAGGATAAGTCATTTTCCAGCCAATGGGGACATGAGGATTCCAGGCTCGGGAACCGGAATCCTCATATCCGGCTGCCAGGGGGGTGGGGGGTAGTGTGGTCTGGTGTGGTGTCGTATGGTGTGGTGTGGTGTGTGTGTGTGTGTGTGTGTGTGTGTGTGATGCCCCTCCAGAATGAAGTGAAACTGGCGGGAGGGGTGCAGGAATATGTGTTGTGTATATCCCACACACAGAGTCTTGTCCTGAACATCACAGAGGGTTTTACTCCCTGGGGTTCCTCACTGAGCTTGTTAACTCTGCAATCCTGGATGCATTTATTGCCAGTTCTGCACTGGACTCTTTTATTGGCGGGTGACTACTGCCTGTCGTTCATTTACATGTGTTCCCAGAGTATTTCAAGTGGGATAGGTTTTATACATAGTCTCACTCAAGGTGGCTACCCTCAGTGTTTCCCTGTCAAATCCTTGGGATTAAACCACCCTAGGTTATCTGGGTGGCTGGGGTCCTTAAATCCAGTGAAGTAGAGGGAGTGTTGATACCTGAAGAGGAGCAAGATGAAGGCCATCATCAGACTGATGTGACCACAAGCAACGCTGTGTTGCAGCCAATAGGAGCTGCAAGAGCTGAAGAGGCCGATTCCCCTGGGAGCCCCGGAGAGCATGGCTTTTCCCATGCCATGGTTTCTTCTTGACTGCTAGAATCTTGGAAGGAGACCAGAGAGATCCTATAAGGCGGCAGGTTTGTGGTCTCCAGCTGCTGGCAGCCCCAGGACGCTGGGACACTGTCCTTACCAGCCAGTGAAGAGGCTCAGAGGCTCTGGCCAACTATAGGTCTTCCATGAGTGACCCTGACAGTTTGGATTCTGTCATCCTGGTGGGTTCCCAGTCCTGTCAGATCTCCCTGACAGAGGGGCCCTGCAGGGAGGCTGAACACAGGACAGCGTGAGCCAGTTGAGGCCATGGGTGCAGCTGCAGCCTCATCTAGCCTCTGCTCCCCACTGTTGGGGCAGCCACAGGGCTCAAGGCATTTGTGCCTTCCATCCAGTGTTTGTTCCCAGTGTGACATGTCTCTGCTTTATAAGGAAGTTTTCTTTCCTCTTTTTTTTTTTTTTTTGGTGATGTTCAGTCAGGGGTTACTCCTGGCCCTGCACTCAAGAATTAACTCCTGGCAGTGTTTGGGGGATTACATGGGATGCCAGGAATTGAACCCAGATCGGCCACTTGCAAGGCAAACGCCCTTCCCACAGAACTATCACTCTGGTGCCTTTAAAGGGGGTTTCTTACGGCAGTCTGGACTGCATGACCCTCCGTGAGCCCCAAGGCTGGGTCATCCCCGGCAGTCACACTCAGGTGCCAACATGCTTTCCTGAGCAGCTGGACTCTCATTCTCTCATTATATATTTTTCCCTCTACTGTTCTATTCTGGGGTGCATTAATTTTAGAAATGCCAAGACAAATGGGGACTCATTTGCAAATGCCCCTGAAGGCATAATTGATTGTTTCCGAGGCTGACCTTTGTGAGAAACTGGCAGCCAGCAGGAGACAGAGCGCCCCAACCCCTGCTTGCCCCCCCCAAACCTCCAGCCCCCGTCATCCCATCACTTTCTCCACAATTTTCAGGAAATTGGGTAAAAATGGAAGAAGCTGTGTCCTGAGACTGCCGATGACTTTCCGGACTAGCTGGGTCTCCTCTCGTTCCGCTGGAGATGGATGGAGAGCTGGTGCTTCCACCATTCTGCAGAGCCAGCTCTGAGCATGGCCACAGGGCAGCCGCGCTGGTGTTTTGGACACAGCTGCACTGGGCAACCCCCAGTGGGGCTCTGCGGCATGTACCCCTGCTTCTCTGCAGAGCCCATGTGCCTGCCTTCTTACTCATTTCTTCTCCCAAGATTTCATTTTTGTTTGTTTTGTTTTCATTTGGGGCCACACCCAACCGTGCTCAGACTTACCCTGGGCTCTGCCCTTAGGGATCAGGCCTGGCAGGCTCAGGGGACCCTATAGGGTTCGGGGGATCCAACCCAGGTCTGCCCTGTGCAAGGCAAGCACCTTTCCTGCTACACTATCACTCTGGCCCATCTCACAAGATTTCTAATGTGGCAAAAACAGCTTCTTAGGCTGTGGCAACGCCTGCCTGTGAACAGAGAACCTGGTCACTCCAGACACTGTTGGGGGCTGCTCTGCTGTAATGGGGGTTAGTGGCCTCTCCAGGGTCCTGCAGGGCAGCATGAATGGAAACCAGACATGAGATGCCTTTAGAGTGATGGCCACATAAGTGTCTCACTCACATCCACAGGTCACATAACAGGTCCATCCTGGGTTGGTTTGCAACCCTGCCTCTGCTTCCTGGCTACACTGAGACCTCAGAATGTGATCTGTTTGGAAAGAGGCCTCATGCTGGTGAAGCAAATGGAATGAGCACGGCCTTAATCTACTGGAGCATCTTTATATTGGGGGGCGGGATGAAACTCGCAGTGCTTGGGGCTCACTCTTGGCTCTGTGCTCAGGAGTGACTGCTGGGAGTGCTTTGGGGACCTTACGTGGTTCCAGGGATGGAACCCAGGTCGATAGCATGCCAGACAAGTGCCTTTCTTGTTGTATTGCCACCCTGACCCCCAGGGTGACTACTCCTAAGAGGGGGTGTGGAGGGCTCAAGGACGTAGCTCATAGGACGAAGGCACACACATGACTTCCCCTGGCTTGACAGGAAGATGAACAGAGACCTTGAGTGCTGACGAGTGGCTCAAAATATACTTTTTAAAAGATGCCTGTATTGCAGACAAGTTTTTTTTTTTTTGTTCCTTGTTAAGGCCTGAGAGCGAATGGGTAGGGGAGAGAGAGATAGACAGACAGACATTGATTAGTAATCCTCCCTGCCACTGTTCCTGATAGGGATCCTCACCCATGTAGGGTTTGGAAGAATCTAATCCCTCCACCGTGGCTGCTGGGGCATGTCCTGTAAGTAGATTTTGCTCTGTGGGCAGGGGGTGATGGGAAGGGCCACCAACACCGAGTGGCTGGATAGGACCAGCTCTCCCACCACTCTGCCCAGTGTGAGCTGCCCAGAGCTGGTGTCTAATTAATAGCCTGTGACTAACCCGTCTGCCGTGCGCCTCACTCATGAGAGCAGCTCAGCTGCAGATGCTCCTGGCCTCCCCCGGCGTGAGTGTTAAATAGATTTTTAATAACTTCCTTAGGAGGCTCTTGGAGCTCCACTGGCTGGTGTGGCCCCTTCTTCCTGAGTACCACTTAGCGAACTGAGTTTTAATCCTCCACGAGGGTTCACTCCAGGATACAGAGTGTTCTTAAGTTCTTGCCTTTACAAGAACACATCGGGTATATTTTTTCCTGGTGAAGGCAGGCCAACAGTCATGCCTATTACAAACCATCACCCATATCCCAAAGAACAGGTCTAGCTGCCCTCCGGCGAAGCAGTGTCTTGCTTTGTCATTAGGAGGATTCCTGATCTGCTGGAGACAGGTCCAGAGAGATTGCATCCAGGGCCCATGCAGTCCTATTCTCCCTAGGCGGGGCGAGTGTGAGGAAGAAGGCCCCCCACAGACTCTCTTGCCATGCCACTGCTACAGGACTTGACAAAATTTCTGGGAAACTGTTCCCAAGCTATTTCCCCTCTCATCTGTAAGTCCAAACTGGTGCTCAATGAAGTGCATGCTGGAGTCCTGGGAAATGAAGTTTAAAGTGTGCTTATCTCCAAAGAGAAGAGATCCACATACCTTGATTATAGGACTTCGGGTTACCTGGGCAAATCTCTCAGGCTTGAATGCCGTTAACAAGGCATCTTAGAATTTCCAAATCAAATGACAAAGTCCATAGGCAAGGGGTCAACCAGAACATGTTGTTTTGAGAATTCGGGGCAAGGGCTGCCTGTTTATTCCTAGTCCTGAGGCCAGGACTGGGAATCTGCTGCTGAAGGAGGAACATAACAGAGTCATCAAGGGCAAAGCACTGGGTCATTAAGCATTTGCAGAAATTGTGATTTATGGGGACAGGATAAAGGTAGAGAGCTGATAGAGTTTTTACACATGAAAGACTGAGAAATAACTTTCAGAAACATGGCAATACCACTGAAAACCACTGGAGAACAGCCTCAAAAATTCTCCAGGGGGGTGAAACCATTTATCATTGTGGCTCTAACTTTAGTTCTTGTGGATAGCTTGTCAGAACTGTGTGCTGATTCTCAGATGTCTTCTGTGTTACTCTTTGAAGGAATCCTAACAGGAGTTCAATAGTAGCGATCTCATTAGACAGACCCCCCCCCCCACATACACACACCTTCCGTCTGGCAATACCACAATCAGAGCTTATAGAGGCTTCACATCCTCAACTCTTACTATCCGGATATATACACCTTAAGTAAGGGAGGATTTGTGGGACTGACCAATCAAGTCATATATGCCCTAGGCAAGTAAGGGAATATAAAATGACCAATCAGATATCAAAATAAAGAACCAATCAGAAATCTTTTTTATCTGTCCCCTCCCTCTTCATTTTGTCCATGTCACCGGCAAGGCTTAATTTTATTTGCTTGCTGAGACACACTTGAGTCCTTTTTGGAAATCATAATCAAAACTGTATCTCAAGGTAGGGGCGTGGGACTCAATTCCTTCTCTATCATTTAGAGAATAGTTGATGATTATACCCAATCACTGGGAAGAAGAAAAATCCATTCTCTCCTTCTTAAACTTAACGAGAAGAATATTCCCTGGAGCCTCATTCTGTATTTTGGGTTTGCCAATTGTTCTTTTGCTGTGTATGCAAATACAAATAACTTTACTGATGACAACTTAGGTGATTCATTGCATTTACTTAGAATTTTTGATAGTCATATGTTCTTTAATGTCTCAGAAATGAAAAGCTGTCCTTGATCCCTGTTAGGTAAAGACCAACTGGAAATGTAGCAGGAGCCCTGGACTCTTGGAACAGCTCTATCACTCAACAGTACCTGCCTTCCCCTGCCAGAACCCAGCTGAGCTCCCTGCACCTCCTTCAGGGCCTCCTCTAATCCTCAGTGCTATGGATTTTTCCCACCTCTCCCTGCAAAAGTCTTAATCTATAGGTAAAGTGTGATCTAGGTTTATTAGTGGTATTTCATGATGTAGGGTAACCATCAAAGCAGCCCAAACTACATAAAACAATTTTTTTCATGTTGTTAATGGTAACTCACATGCTGGGCCTGTTAACTGAACATAAATGTGGCAGGGGAAAAAATTAAAGCCACTTTTCTTAACTAAAGTGGCGCTGGCGGGCAACCCAGCTAACCCCAATTGACAAAGGCACAAAGGCGATGATCATTCACAAAGGAAACTTCGTGGTTTCATGAAAATTTTAGTCAGCCAAACTGACTGATGATAGCAAATTACTGGAAGCAAAGAATCACTGACATTTTTCAAGAAAATGTCCTTGCTTCCTATGCACACGTTGTAACACCAAAGCCTAACAAACGTGGCTCATGCAAGGCTGAGTGTTGCCGTAACACATCAAAGTCTGCTTGTGAACTTTCCCCAAGCCCCTGGGCCCTGTCCACACCATCATTTCTCCTTGCAGTTGGAGCCTGGTTATGTAAGTTCCACGAGTGGGGGTTAGTGGCCAATTAGTGGCCATGACTTTATGTTTGTCTATCAAGCCTTAATAATCCAGGTGGTGCCCTTCTGTCTACACATCACAAATCCACTTACTAATAACTTGTCTGTTGTAGCATCTGCCGCTGAATACAGTGAGTGTGGAGGCTGGGCTACATATTAGTAGAAAGCCTTCATTTATGCTTCCCGCACCCCCTGAAGATTCTGCTTTTCAGGAGCACCACTTGATTCTGTCTCAGCCTGGCCTCTTGCCTCAGTCCCTTGGTCCATGAGTGCCATGAGTGAGTGATCCCCCAGCTGAGAAGCTGCTCAGAAAACGGGATCATCCTGAAAAAAGAGTCGATTCTATGTTTCAGCTCTAATGGAAATGCTCTTCTCATTGGGCCTTTCTGGATTAGTCCTGATGTTTCTGGATTCCTGCAGTTGTGCTATGTCTCTGCATTCTTTCCATTATTTTCATGTTTTTTTTCCTCATGCTCTGCCAGGAAAGATGCTGATGGGCATCTGAGACACAGGATGTGAAATCTCAGCTCTGCAGATGCTCAGTGTGGATGGGCCAAATGCGGAGGATCCAGTGTGTCCATGTCCCCACCATATCTGGCAATAAGTTGTCTTCTATCCTTCCAGAATGGATATTGTTGACTGCTAGGCCCTAGCTCTGGGCTAGGACTCTGGCATTGAACAGAAGTGACCTCAGTTTTGTACTGAGGGCCTTTTTTCAGTGACAGAAAGGCAGACACAAGATGTTGACCCAGAGTCTGGGAGTGAAACTGAACACAGGATGAGGCTCCTTACATTAGCCTGGGAGTGCATCAGAGAGGCTTCTAGAAAGTTTCAAGCATGCCTGGTAAAGCATCCATCAACCAATTGGTTATGTCTTTTGTCGGTGATGGAAGTCGAATAATTACTACAAAATGTGTGTACATGTAGGCAAAGGTAACTTCTGACTTATGGGTGGTTAGTGGTCTCAGTCCACAGCAAAGAGGGCTGGAAAGCGTCTCTCATCTCAGCAGTTCATGCCAACAGTTATGGCAGACCCGAGGAGAAGGTCTTCAGGTAGGTAGGTAAGTGGGTTCCTGAATGACAACAAGATGTGTGTGTGTGACAGGTGGGAAAAAAAGGTGATTTCAAGGCTGATGGGCATGACCTGATCTCATAATCCTGACAACTCAAGAGAGAGATGGAGTTAAGCGCTGGCTCATCTCTAGGCTTCGAATTTGCTATCGGTAAATTCTTTGTGTCAAATACTTCTGTTTTTCTTTGTGGTTGCATGAGTGCATACATGTGTGCATGTGTGGGGTATGTGTGTATATGTGATTGATACTGGGGATTGAATCTAGGACCTCATGCAAGCAAGACACAAGCTTTACCACAGAGTCAGAGCCTAATCACACATAAAATATTGTTAAGGCCTGTTTGGTTCTGGGGCCAGCAATAGAGTACAGCTAGTAGAGTGCAGCCAATCTGAGTTTTATCCCCATCACCCCATATGGTCTCTGGAGCACATCAGGAGTGTTGCCTGAGCAGAGAACCATAAGTAAACACCCAGCACCACTGGCTGTGGTCTTTCCCCTAAAAAAATAACCTATTTGGTTCTAAAAAATGTGTCACCTTTTATATGAAGTGAAGTGATTTTCCCCATTATTCTTTGTGTTTTGTTTTATTTTCTAGACCACACACAGTAGTGTATGGGGTCTAGTCCAGACTCAAGACTTGAGGATCACTCCCAGTGGTTCTCCGAGGGCCTTTCAGTGCCAAGACAGAATTGGGGCTCCCACGGGCAAAGTCTATGTTCCAGCCCTTTGAGTTATCTCCCTACCCTGCCCCATTCTATAGAACCATGCAAGAATGTTTGTCTGTAGATCATCATCATCATTATCATCATCATCCCGTTGATTGTCAAATTTCTTGAGCAGTCTCAGTAACATCTCCATTCATCCTAGCCCTGAGATTTTAGAAGCCTCTCTTTACTCATCCTTTCCAATAGTGCCACATTGGAGGCTCTTTCAGGGTCAGGGAATGAGATCCATCATTGTTACTGGTTTTGGCATATGAATATGCCATGGGGAGTTTGCAAGGCCCTCCCATGTGGGCAGGAAACTCTTGGTAGCTTGCCAGGTTCTCCCAGAGGGAGAGCTAGGCTATAAGATGTCTCTGCATGCTTCCGGGAGCTTGGTTTTATAGTCTCTGGATGTTGGCCATTGGTGGGATTACACAGTGCTAGGGGCAGTCCCTGGATGTGACCGCCTAGCTACTGGAAAATGGGGAATCTGGGTAGAAGAGGCCCAGACCCAATCCAAGCAGGCTTGGAGGTCTCAGCCCTGGGTCCCACATACCTGGGTTCCTCTGACGGTTCCTTCATGCGTGAGGCTTGTCCGAACGTGTGGAGAGGGGCCTTGAGCATGGCTGTAACTAGACTCTGGAGGTCTTCGGCCGCAGGAGCTCAGCTTGGGGTGGGGAGGGAAACTGAAGCCCACCCCCTCCAAGGGGCCCTGAGGAGGACAGCCAGGCTCAGGGGCAAGAGACTCTCTGCCCTGTAGAACATAGCCAGTATTTTATTGATGGTGCTCCTAGTTCTTTTTGAAACAAATCAGAAAATTATATTTATACATTTGCCCTGATTTGCATACAAGGATGTTTCTGTTGGATTTCCTGCCTAAAATGCAGCTTCTACTTTTTGTTTTGTTATTTGTTTTGTGTTTTGTTTTTGCTTTTTGGGTCACACCCAGTGATGCTCAGGGGTGACTCCTGGCTCTGTACTCGGGAATTACTCCTGGTGGCACTTGGGGGACCATGTGGGATGTGGGGGTTGAACTCAGGTCGGCCACGTGCAAGGCAAACACCCTTACCTACTGAACTATCACTCTGGCCTCCAGCTTCTGTTTTTAAGGTTCAGGAATTTAAATTTGGGTAGTTATTGTCAGATTTTATATGAAAAATGGTTTAAAGGCCATTTCAGTCTCTACATTAGTGACATCAAGTTCCTTCTCTCACAAGTGAAGCCCACTATTGATTTAACTTCAAATTGTGAACCAAATGATTAGCTACATTTTCTGCTCATGATCTATGACAGAGATAGGCTGAATGTGGTAGCTTCAATGCGTGCACTATGGGGATTCAGCAAGCTGCAGTTCACCTTAAAATGCTTAACTGATAATTAAAACTGTGAACAAATTTATTTGAGTTATTTAGGTTTTGTTTGTTTGTTTGTGTCACACCCAGTGATGCTCAGAGCTTACTCCTGGCTCTGCACGGAGAAAATGCTCCTGGTGGTGCTGGGAGACCCTATGGGATGCTGGGGATCAAACCTAGGAAGACCGTGTGCAAAGTAAATGCCCTACTTGCTATACTATCACTCCAGTTTCTCTTTGAGTTATTTTTATTTTGAAATATCAAGGATTTTCTCATGGTGTGAAGAATTTTCTATTAAATCTCAAAGTTATCCCATTTGGGTGCCTCAAGCTTTTCCAATGAGGGACAATGACTCATACTCACTATAGGAACCCATTTCACTGAAATGCTAGAAACAGACCCTGGATGGATACTCTGAGGAGTAGAACTCAAACTCCCCATGTGGTATTCTCCAAGCCTTCTTGTTATTCTTGATGATATAAATATATAATTGTATTGATTATATAGAAATTGGTAACATAAATTGATTATATATAAATAAATATAACTTTATAGTTGTGGCGCAAAACTTGAATCACATCTGTCAACCCAACCAAATTATCTGTGCGTGCTACAGAATTGCTGCATCTGAGTACAATATGTCCAAGAGATAGAACCTGGACCACAGCCTTGAGATGGTCTGCAAGGAGCAGGAAGTTTTACAGGGTCGCCAGGGAACTGTGTTGCGTCCCTTGTTCATAAACTTTTAAATTTGTGTTTGAATTGCTCTGGATGTTTTGATGACTGGATGACAAGAGTCTTCAGACAGAGGTACCCATATAGGGTCCTTTGTAATCACCAGCATTTTAAACCACCTGGCCTTCTGGAGTCCATAGTTTCTGATGTGAAATATCCCATTAATCTCATTGACGATTCCCAGTCTATGATTGGATTCTCTTGCAGCTGTCAAGATTTTTTTTTTGTTTCTTTTATTTGAAAGTTTGATTATAATCTGTTTCTCCATCTGAGTCTCTGAGATAGTCTTATATGGAGTTTAAGCTTCTATGCTTATATCCGTGTCTTCAAAAGCATAGGACGTTCTCAGCTCTTATTTCTCTATGCAGTGCCCCCTCTCTGTCTTTTCTGTGACCCCCAATGTTAATATTGATTCATTTGATGGTACCCCAAAGAGTCATTATTCTAACAGCTCTTATTCTGTATCTTTCTTTTGTTCTTCCTGACTCAATAATTTATCTTGTTCTGCATTCAGCTTTGATGCTGCTTCTGCTTGCTCAAATCTACCTCTAAATCGTTCTACAGGATTTCCTTTTAGTTAGTGTACCTCTTAGCCCAGAATTCATTTTCACATTTCATTTTCCTTATCTTTATTGATATTTTTCATTTGGCTCACACATTATTTTTTTGACTTTCACCACATGTTCTGTCAGTTCATTGAGCATCTTTATGACAGTTCTTTTAAGGATGTTGTCTAATGTTTCTGTCATAAAATCTTTCAGGAATGTCCCCATTTGAATGTTCTCTTTTTGTTTCCTTAATTTTTTCCCTCATGTTATCTGTACTGAAAAGTGGACATTTGAATATAATAATGTAATTCACTCTGTAAATCAAATCCATCTGCTTCCATTTTTTTGGTTATTGTTTTGTTTATTGCCCTTGTTTCATTGTCATGAACAGTCTACATGCAGAGAATCAATCGAACATATAATCTTAGGATCTCAAGTAGCTTATGATTTTTTTCCTGGGCATGCATAGTCATATACTCACCTTTAAAGTTCCAGTGTATGAATTGACTATGAAAAACCGGTATTTAACACCTGGTTCCCAAAAGGAAGAAGAGTTAGGAAAATAAATCCTAGTCCTTTAACTTCCCTTAAAGTTGAGGGAGAGTCTGAGAGGATTCCCAGAAACAATGCCTCTTTCTCTGCACCTCTGCGTTAAGAAGCACAAATCCTCTATCCTTGTGACAGTCGTGTGATGTTTCTGACACTCTTGATAAATGCGACATCATATTTATTTTTGCTTTCTTGAAGTCCCTAAAAGTGGTTAGTAACAATGGCTTTAAATGTTCTGGTCCATTTTGAGTTTTTATAAATGGTGTGACATAAGGGTTCAACTTTGTTCTTCATGCAGATGTTTATTACATCATTTACTACATCATTTACTGCAGACATTTTTTTCCCCATCAAATGTCCTTGACACATTTGTTCAAAACCAACTAAAAGCAACAAACAAACCTCCAACCATCTATGGCTTTACTTCTGGATTCATGGGTTTTTTCTCTGCCTTTAAGGATGAGAAAGGACTTTGGGAGGGACTTTATCATAAACTTTGAAATTAGGGAATCACAGTGCCCCAAAAGTTGTCCTTTCATTTGGTTATTTAGATAATCAGGGTTCCTTGAAATTCCATAATTTTGAAGATCAGATTTTCCATTTTTGCACGTAAAGGTCTTTGGATTTTGGTAGGAATTGAACCTGTGGGTTTAGGGGGATCATTGCTATCTTTAAAAAAATTATTGAATCACTCATAAGATACAGTTAAAAAGCTTTCATGTTTGAGTTTCAGTCATATAATGATCGAATACACATCCCTCCACCAGTTCACATTTTTCACCACCAATGTCCTCAGTATCCCCCCCACCACCACATCCTAACCCTCCCCCTGCCTCTATGGCAGACAATTTCCCCCATACTCTCTTTCTCTACTTCAGGGCATTATGGTTTGCCATATAGATATTGAGAGGCTATCACTTTTGGTCCTTTATCTACTTTCAGCACACATCTTCCATTCCGAATGATCTCTCCAGCCATCATTGTCTTAGTGATCCCTTTTCTATCCCAGATGCTGTATACCTCAGCTCATGAGGCAGGCTTCCTACTATGGAGCAATATTCCTGAACCTTGTGTCTACTGTCCTTGGGTGTCAGTCTCATATTATGTTACTTTATATTCCACAAATGAGTGCAGTCATTCTATGTCCCTCTCTTTCTGACTCATTTCATTTAGCATGATACTCTCCATGACCATCCACTTATAAGCAAATTTCACTATTTCATCTTTCCTAGCAGCTGCATAGTATTCATTGTGTAAACCAAAGTTTCTTTAACCAGTTGTCTTTTCTCAGGCACTCAGATTGTTTCCAGATTCTGACTATTGTAAACAGTGCTGCAATGAACATATAGGTGCAGATGTCATTTCTACTGTGCTTTTTTTGCACCCTCGAGATATATTCCCTCAAGTGGTATTGCGGGGTCATATGGAATTTCAATTTCTAGTTTTTGGAGGAATGTCCATATTGTTTCCCAAAAAGGCTGGACCAGTCGGCATTCCCACCAACAATGAAAGAGCCCCTTTTCTCCCTACATCCTCGCCAGCACTGGTTGTTCTTGTTCTTTTTGATGTGTGCCAATCTTTGTGGTGTGAGATGATATCTCACTGTTGTTTTGATTTCCATCTCCCTGATGACTGATGATGTAGAGAATTTTTTCATGTGCCTTTTGGCCACTTGTATTTCTTTTTTGAGGAAGCTTCTGTTTATTTCTTGGGGTTGAAGGATTTTTTTTCTTGTACAATTCTACGAGTGTCTTATGTGTCCTGGATATTAATTCCTTATCAGATGGGTGTTGGGTAAATATTCTTTCTCATTCTGTGAGCTCTCTCTGTATTTTGGTCACTGTTTCTTTTGAAGTGCAGAAGTTTATTAGTTTAATGTAGTTCCATTTGTTTATGCTTGTTTCCACTTGCTTGGTCAGTACTGTTTCATCCTTAAAGATGATCCAATGTCATGGAGGGTTCTGCTTACATTTTCCTCCATGTACCTTATGGATTCAGGTCTGATATAGAGGTCTTTAACCCACTTTTATCTGACTTTTATGCCTGTCGTTAGAGGTCAGAGTTCATATTTTTGCAGGTAGCTGTCAAATTTCCCAGCACATCTTGTAGAAGAGGCTTTCCTTGTTCCACTTCATATTTCTTGCTCCTTTATCAAAGATTAAGTGGTCATATATTTGAGAGTCTGTGACAGAATATTCAACTCTGTTCCATTGGTCTGTGGGTCTGTTTCTTACAGTCCAATACCATGCTGTTTTAATTACTACAACTTTGTAGTACAGTTTGAAGTTGGGGGAGGTGATGCCACTCATCTTCTTTTTCCTAAGGATTGCTTTAGTTATTGTTTCATATGAATTTCAGGAGTGTTTTGTCTATTTCTGTGAAGAATGTCATGGGTATCCTGATAAGGACCACATTAAATCTGTATAGTGCTTTGGGCAGTATTGCCATTTGATCATGTTAATTCTCTCTATGCATGAGCAGAAAATGTGCCTCCAATTCCTAGTATCATCTTTTATTTATTGAAGTAGTGTTCAGTAATTTTCTTTGTATAGGTCCTTCACCTCTTCAGTTAAGCTGATTCTGAGGTACTTGATTTTCTGAGGCACTATTGTGAACGGAATTGTTTTTTAAATATCTTATTCTTCTCTTTTATTATTTGTATGTAGGAAAACCTTTACTGAATGTGAGATAATGCATATTATGATTTTCTACATATAAGATCATGCCATCTACAGATATAATTTTACTTATTTCCAATTTGAATGTCCTTTACTTCCTTTTCCTGCTTGCATGTTCTGACTGTAAGTTCTAGAAGTGTGTATTGACTAATGTAACAAAAGTGAGCATCTTTAGTCATGAGAGATCTTGAACTTAGGAAGAAAACTTAGTTTTTATCAAAGTCTGATGTTAGTGACCTTTTAAAAAGCAATGCATTAAAAAAAATATATAAAAAAAAAAAACAAAAAAAAAACAAAAAAAAAGGGGCTGGAGCGATAGCATAGCGGGTAGGGTGTTTGCCTTGCAAGCAGCCGACCCGGGTTCGATTCCCAGCATCCCATATGGTTCCCTGAGCACCGCCAGGAGTAATTCCTGAGTGCAGAGCCAGGACTAAACCCTGTGCATCGCCAGGTGTGACCCAAAAAGCAAAAAAAAAAAAAAAAAAAAGCAATGCATTTTGTCACTTTGAGAAATAATTCTTGTATTTCTGTTTTAATTGTTAAAGTGTGTAGCATTTTGTTAATTGAATTTATTATATCAGCTGAAATGATCATACAGGCATTTTCTCCATCCTATAGCTGTGTTGTATCATGTTGATTTTTTGCATGTTAAAACCCCATTACCTTTCTCTGACCAATACCTTTCGGTCATCGTGTTTTTGGGTATGCTACTGTCTTTACTGATGTTCACAGATATCTTTAAGACTTTGCCTATATATTTATTCCTAGGGAATATTGTCCTGCCAGTCCCCCTCATTTATGCTGTCTTTTGTCTCATTCTGTGATGATGACCTTATTGTGTGAGGTAGGAAATATTCCCTCCTCCTTTACTGCTGGGAAATCTGAGCAGGCTTCAATGCTAATTCTTCTTTAAATATTAAAAGGAGTCACCCTTACGGCCATCTGATCTGGGGCTTTGCTGTTCTCTAAGCTTTTATTACTGATACTCAACCTCTTCATTTTTATAGGTCTATTAAGAGATTCTCTGTTCTTTGAGAACTGGTTTCTTGCATCCATCCTTGAGGGCAACTCCAGCAGGGGGTCAGGACCAACACAATTTTGGGGAACAGGCACACTTTTCACCCTCTGGGGTCTGGAGTGCACATGGAGATGTGAGCTGTTATCTTCAGTACGGGGCCTGCATCAATGTAGAGGGGTCAGCCCAGGTAAATGAAAATGCCAAGAGATGTGTTTCTGGGACTGCTATCCCAATCAATACTCGCCAGCTCTGATACTACCTAGCAGACTGATTCTGAGATGATTTTGCCATGTACAAACAATTATTTAGGGGCTGTAGAGACAGTTCAGCAGGGAGGGCACTTGCCTTGCATGCATCCAGCCTCGGTTTGATTCCTGGCATCCTATATGGTCCTCTGAGTCCCTCCAGGAGTGAGCCCTGAGTATACAGCCAGGAGTGAGCCCTGAGCACTGCCAGTTGTGCACCCCCAAACCAATAAGTACATATTTTTAATTATTATTTTTAATTGGGGGGTCACAGCTGGCAGTGCTCCAGGCGTGACTCATAACTCAGTGTTGGGGTCTCACTCCTGGTGGTGCTCAGGTGGTGACAGGGCTGGACTCAGAGATCCCACCTGCACAGTTTATGTTCTGCCCTGGGGACTCTGGCTTCAGCTCAAGTGTTTGTTCGCTGTAGAGGCCAGTGTGTACTTGACTGAACAGCAGAATTGGAAAGGAGTCATTGGTTTTTTGTTTGTTTTTTAGTTTGTGGTCAGACCTGGCAGTGCTCAGGGCTTATACCTGCATTCAGGAATCACTCCTGGCAGTACTCGGGGAGAGCCTATGGGAATGCTGGGAATTGAACCTGGGTTGGTCTCATGCAGGGCCAGTCCCTTCCTCGCTGTGCTATCTCCTCAGCCCCTTGCTGTTCTTGTTTCTGCACTGTGAGGCCTCCCAAGTATCATCCTGTTTGTAGCTCTTTTGCCATTGGCTCACCCATGTCCAGAAGTGCCAATAAACCTGCACTTTATTCTCATATCACCGGGTCTGTGAGTGTTCCCTGCCCATTTGGGCCCAAAGCATGATATTCTGTCAGTAAATACCTGGTTGCTTGAATTGGTGCCTTCTGTGCCAATGCTTCTCATGTATGCATTGACCCTCGCCAAAGGTCTGTGCCACCAGGAAGGCTTCTCCCTTCCATATCCTTAAGGCACTTTCCTGAGACTTGGTCCCTCTGTGCACATCTCTGCTGATCTCTCTTTCCACTGAGGCCTCATCTCAATGATTAGATGTTTTATTTTGTTGTTATACCCTGGGATGCTCAGGGCTAACTCTAGGCATGCGCAGGGACCATATGGGATGCCAGAGATGGAACCCAAGATGGCTGCATATGAAGCAAATGCTCTCACCCTTGTCTTGTGGCTCTGGCTCCTCAACAATTTGCTGTTGAAAATTGTTACTAGCCTGTAGCTGAGGTGTTTGGGGGCCACACCCAGCAGTCTCAGGGATCACTGCTGGTGGGCTCCGAGGCCCATCTGGAGTGCCAGCCGCACACAAGGTGAGTGCTTTCCCTGTGGTACTCCCTCCAGCCCTTGCACTAACGAACATTCTTTCACATCCCTGGTTGATCTTGTTCTCATTGGTAACCCAGATGCTGTATACCATGTGCTTGCTCCCACTCCATCCATGTAGACTGGCTGTCCTTAAACTTGGAAGTTCCCATGCTGGTAAAACCAGCAAGGTGGCCTGTTGTGAGGAAGGAGCCATGCTTACTAAATATTTGTTTCCTTTGTATGCAGGTTGCAGTTAGCAGAGTTTTTTTTTTTCCCAGAACTGGGAGGGTCTCTGAGATGGGCCACTTGGTGTCTTAATTTGCTCTGGAGAGAATTCACAGCAGTGCATCAGTCTGCAGAATCTTTCCCTCCACAGGAGAATGTGCCCCTGCTCCATCACATGATCACTAGAGTCTCTCTCCAGGTAGTTTTCCTGGGGCTATCCCTCAGCTTCATCTGGTAGTAGGTGCCTGGTGGTTCCATTAAAAGGGAATTTCAGAGCCAGAGAGATAGTGCAGGGGCGATGCACTTGCCTTGCATATAGCTGGCAAGGCAAGCTGTCCCCTTAAAGTGACCCCTGGTCCAGGACTTGGGGGGCCAGTCATGGACTCCTGACACCTGGAGCATCCTGTGTTTGCCATGAGCCTTGGGATCTATGTAACTTGCTCCTCTGGATACACTTTCTTCATCTTTCCCCAACTGTGGCTCCGTCTGACCTGGTTTCCTTCCTGTGGTTTCCTGTCCTCATAGTCAGCCCCCTAGCCCAATGCTGTGGCCTCCCATTGATGCAGTATTCATCTGTGTCCCCCTTTGCTGTCTTCACCGGGGCCCCTCAGAGCGGAACGGGTTGAGCAGAGCCTTGACAGTTGAAGACCTCCATAACCCAGCTACAGCCATGCTCAAGACCTCTCTCCACATGTTCGGATGAGCCTCATACATGAAGGAACCGGCAAAGGAACCCAAGTGTGCGGGACCCGGGGCTGAGATCTCCAAGTCTGCTCGGATCATGACTGGTCCTCCTCCACCCAGATGCCCCATTTTCCAGTAGCTTGGCAGGCACACCGGCAAACTGCCCCCAGCACCATATAATCCCATCAACGGCCAAGATCCAGAGACTATAAAACAATGCTCTCAGAAGTGTGAGGCCGCATTCATGACTGTGAGACCTCTTATAGCCTAGTTCTCCCACTCAGAGAACCTGGCAAGGAACCGAGAGCATCCTGCTGTCACGGCGAAGCCTGGCAAGCTCTCTGTGGTGTATTCGATATATCAAATACAGTAACAGTGATGGGTCTCATTCCCCTTATCCTGAAAGAGCCTCCAATGTGGCACCGCTGGGAAGAATGAGTAAAGAGAGGCTGCTAAAATCTCAGGGCTAGGACCAATGGAGATGTTGTTGGCACCCCCTTGAGCAAATCGATGATCAACAGGATGACAGTGATACAGTGATATATATATCTATATCTATCTATCTATCTATCTATCTATCTATCTATCTATCTATATATATATCTTGGAGAGCCCGGCAAGCTACCGAGAGTATCCTGCCTGCACAGGCAGAGCCTGGCTAGCTACCCATGACATATTCGGTATGCCAAAAACAGTAATGATAGGTCTCATTCCCCTGACCCTGAAAGAGCCTCCAATCATTGGAAAAGATGAGTAAGGAGAGGCTGCTAAAATCTCAGGGCTGGGAGGAATAGAGACATTACTAGTGCCCGCTTGAGTAAATCGAACAACAGGATGACAGTGATACAGTGACAGCTCCCCTTGGGGATCCTGGGTATTTCCCAGTCAAGAAGTGAGACTTTAGATATGTAGCATTTAGGATGGATGAAGATTTCTCCTGAGTACTTGTAGCTAACCCAGACCTTCTCTGGCACCTGGAATGTGAAGCAGGTGGGACAAGGAGTGTGAGATGTGATAGAAATACATCAAAGGTCAGTGTCTGTGATCAGTGACCCAGAGATATAAGAGGAAGTGATAAGGTAGAAGTTAGGTGCACTTCAGCCCATGGGGACCCTGGGAAGGATTCCTCTTGCTTTCATCTTTTGGAGAACTCTGTCAGCCACAAAAATAACATATATTCATTTCGAACTTGAAAAAATAGGAAGGCCCAGAAGGACATTCTAAATATCACCTTCCCTTGTTTTCCAAGGAGATATATTCTTTTGGCTGATGTACCTGGTATGGGCATTTCCAGTTGATATGGAAAAGGGCATTTCCCTGTGGCTTCTTACATACACACACACATACATGCATCCTCAGGGCCTGTGCTACTTCTGCAGCAGTTTCTTACACACAAGGGGAAATCTTTCAGGGCATGGTGCTTCCGACTGTCCCGCTGCATCCAGGAAGCAGGGGTCTGGAGCTTCCCCTTCTTTCCCTGGGCCTCCCACCATACTGAAGTCTCCCACTGTTGGTGGTCCCTGACATAGGGTGCCAGAGTCTCCCACAAGCTTTGGAGCCAACAGGCAACAGTATCTGAGTAAGAAGTTTCTGTGAACCACTTTGTTGAAAGAGGGGGAGGGGAGTGGTCATTCTGCTGAAGGCTTGTGGGATGGTGGAACTTTGTATGGAATGTAAGAATATAGGAAAGTGTTAGACATATGTGCAGACATATTTGTAGATACACATGTGTAATGCACAGTGCAATTTTTGTGACCTAAAATGCATATATGTATGTATATATGCATACATATCCAGAATATGAATAAGCCTATATTCATATTTATGATTAGATATGCCTTTATTAATAAGTTCACATCAACATCTGTCTGTGTGTCTCCATCGTCTATAAAGCCCGAGGAGAGCTCGGGAATCGCAGTGGCCGGCAGCTTGGGAGTCTGCGTCACAGTTCCCTGTCTGCAGCAGCTCTCGCTCGGGAAGAGAGTTTCTCACTAGACTGGGCTTCCTTTAGCTGGGCATCACCTCACTTCTCTTGTCTGCAGTGGAAGTCCTCTCTTCCGGAGCCACAAGTGGCCATCTGTCAGAACTTTCCAGAGCTCTTATTCAAAAGCTCTGTCATTTCTGCTTGCTGGCTTGCCGATGACACTGTCCATATACAAGAGGTGAAAAAAGGACCATCTGCTCCATGTTCTTCATTGTGTGCAGGTTCTTGGCTCAGGACACACATTCTGTGCAAAGAGCATTTGGGATTTAACCTCCACAAAGAGGGAGATTTGGGGCCTGCCCTGAGGAGAGCCCTGAGCAGTCTGTCTCATCTCAAGAGGCTCAGCCCCTAGGATAAAAACCAGGATGGAGGTGCCCTCTGCCTCCTTTTCACATCAGCCAAATCGTCTGATGGGGTGGGTTTCCCAGGTCTCTGTGGCTTTGTGCCCTGAGTCCTCCCTGGGACTTGGGGTGTGTGTGTGTGTGTTTGGGGGGGGGGACACCCTCTGCCCATGAGCTCCTAACAGCTCTTCAGTTTCCAACAGTTCTGCTGGACCTGGATACTGACCTCTCATCACCAGCTGCTGTAGGGTCAGCCCTCTGGGCACTGGGGCCTTGCATCTGGAAACACAGCCCTCTGCTAAACAGAGACCCTTGGCTCACAGGGCACTTGGTCCTTTCCCTGACTCCTGGAAACAGATGCCATCCCCCAAAGCAGAGTTCAGGGTCCGTGGCCTTCCTCCTCGTGCTTATCACTCAGTAAAATCGTGACTTTTTAGCATGGTGTCTTAGAGACTTTGGGCCTGGTGCTACTGAGGTCAAGGGTGGTTCATGGATGGGTCTGCCGCTCTGAATCTCTATGACAGCTGGCATACCATGGGCATTCCATTGCTGCTGGATTTGGAGATAAGGAGGAATTGGATCTCTCCAAGAGACATGAGGGATTAGTTCCTTCCCATTGTTTGTGCCCCTGGCTCGTGCTTCTCAGCACATCTTTTCCATTAGTTATGAGGAGGATAGGGCTGCAGGGCTGCCAGGTTCAGTGGCCCCAAGTCTCCAAGAAAAGACAAGGCTTGGTTGGTGAACTTCTCCTCTTGCTATTTGCCTTTGTTTTCCTGTGCCTCTTCGTGCCCACTGTAGAATGTCGGTCCATGAACCATGCACTGGGGCATTCTTTTATCTCTATCCCTCGCTGTGTGTTCTGAGCTCCAGCAGGAAGCTATGGGAGACTTCTGGGACCTAAAAATGCCTGATGTGTTAAACATAGGACACTGCACTGGGATGTCTGGAGTGAACAGAACTCAGTAGTTTGAGGTGAGGGTGTGGGTTAGTGGAGCCTGGAGAATGTGAGGTTTAGGGAAAGGCACCAATTTTTCAGGGAATCAGGGTGAGGAGGGAAGCACATTTTACTTCGTGTCTTGACACAGCTCACCTCAACCACGAGTTTCTCCTAATGGCTCAGCATTTGGTCTGGTTGTATTTTCTTTCCTTCTCTCCCCACTCTCTCCCCTCCGTCTCCTGAGTCTTTCTCTCAGGGCTCCCATTTTAACTAGACTATTTCCTACATATTCAGTTCAGTGAAAACTGGTAGGCCAGTCTTGCTCTTCTCTGCCTGCCTTCTGCCAGAGAATAGTTGCTTTGTTGGACGATCTTGTGCTAGGTGGTCCTTCTGATACAGTCTGGGATGGGAAAAGCAGTGATGTGGGACAGCCAGAAATGTCAAAGGACCCCTCCTGCCCAGGAAGTAGTTCTCTTGCCCCCAATGCTGCTACCACTTAGATTGTGAGAAACTCTGCTTTAGAGGAGAAGCAGAATCAAGAACATCAGTCTAGGCCAAGCCTGTCCTCATTGTTGGCTAAACACTCTTTCCTTCTCGGGTCGAGAGAGATGGTACATGAGGGAAGGCCATCAAGAAGACGGTCAAAGGTATAGACACTGGATATAAGATAATTTAGTTCTGGAGATGTTTATAGTAATACTAGTTTGTATATCTGACAGTCTATGAAACTAGACCTCTAGCGGAGACCAGTATCTGTGGCTACACTCAACACTGTTCCAGTCCTACTATGCACCCATTGACTTGTCAGGGTATTTGGGGACTTAGCAGCCATGTGTCACTCCCTGCAGGGACACCCGCCCAGCTGGCTCAGCCCGACAGGTCTTAGCTCTTGTTCTTGATTCCACATCCCTTCCCCGGGTCTGCTCCATGCCTGGAGACCTCTGCAGTCTGAGCTACAGGCAAAGGCCTTGCTCTGGAGCAGAGGCTGGACTGACACCTTTGGGCAGAACTCAATAGCTCACGGTTCCAGGCTGTGGGCAGGCCACCAGGTATAGAGAGAAGGAAATGAAAACACATCTCTTTTGTGCAAGCAAATGCCCTACCCACTGTACTATCTCTCCAGCCCTGAACAAAATCTTCCTTCCTTTCTTCTTCTTTAATAGTACAGTGGGGAGGGAATTTGCCTTGAATGCGGTTGACTCGGGTTTGATTCCTCTGCCCCTATTGGAGAGCCCAGAAATCTACCAAGAATATCTTGCCCCCTACGGCAGAGCCTGGCAAGTTACCCATGGCATATTCGATATGCCAAAAACAGTAACAAATCTCACAATGGAGACATTACTGGTGCCTGCTCGAGCAAATTGATGAGCAATGGGATGACAGTGACAGTGATTTTAAGTTAAAGAACTGTGATTTACAAGTTATTGATAAGTGAATCTTAGGCATATTATATTTCAACATCAATCCTTTAACCAGGGTAAACTCCCCTCCCCAGTGCTCACATATTCTCCCCTTCCCCACCACCCAACTCCTCCCTGTCAACTTGACAGACTTTCAGTGGTTGCAACTTAGATCTCATGTTTTCTGTTGGGTTAAGTCTGTATTTTGGATATATGGATATACCCCCTCACTCATATCACTAGGATAACTGAAGCCCTGAGGCCTGATCACTCATTACTTCCCATTCTCTTCTCCCCCTTGATTTCTTTCCTTCTCTGTCCTCCTCTCTAAACACAGGGATGAAGCATCCTCATTTTATGACACTTCCTCATCCAGTTATTCTATGTACCACGGATAAGTGAGACCATCCTGTGTTTGTGTTTCTTTTTCTGACTTATTTCACTCAACATGGTATTTCCCAGAGCCTGGCAGAGTCTGGCAAGCTCCCTGTGGTGTATTCAATATGCCAAAAACAGTAACAATGATGGGTCCCATTCCCCTGACTCTGAAAGAGCCTCCAATGCGGCACCATTGGGAAGGATGAGTAAAGAAAGACTGCTAAAATCTCAGGGCTAGGATGAATGGAGACGTTACTGGTGCTGCCTCAAGCAAATCTATGAACAACGGGATGACAGTAATACAGTGACAGTGATATCTCCCAGTTCCAACTATGCTATGCAAATCACATGATTTCATGATTCCTTGCAGCTGCTCAGTATTCCATTGTGTATAAAGATCACATCTTCATAATCCATTCATCCATCATTGGACACCTAGGTTGATGCCATATCTTAGCTATTGTACTGCAGCAATGAATAGTGCTGTGCATATGTCCTTTAGAGAAGTTTTTGTGTCCTGGGGATAGATGCCCCTAAGTGGAATTGCTAGGTCTTATGGCAGTTCTAAGTAAACCGCTAAGTTTATCAAGAACCCTCCATACTGTCTTCTACAGTTGTACTGAACAACATTCCTACCAGCACTGGATGAGAGTTCCTTTGAAAAATCTTTCCTTATCATCTTCTATAAATCAGAAATTTTTGACACATTTCTTGATGTTGCAAGGTGACTTCTATGAAGTAGGGAGAGGAGTGGCAGCAGCTCAAGAGTGGTGTCTCCTGCTTCCCTCCTGCCCTCCTTGGTCACCTGGGGAAGTGCTGGGGCAGTTCAGGACTGTTGAAAGTCTGCTCTGAGCCTCTGCACAGTACTGAGTTATAGACCTGTCATTTCACCACCCCACAAGGCAGCTGTCAAACCATACCTGTGTTCTACTTGTTCTGCTAAGTGTAAGAAATGATCCCTTCCTCCTAATTTCTTTGAGAGCAGGATGCTTAGGCTGAAGCAAGAAAGGGATTGCTCTTCACAGAGAAGAAAAGTTGGTTCTAAATCTTCCTTTGGCTTCCCAATGATTGTCCTCTTCCCTCCCAGAAAAGAATTTCAGGAGGCAGACCAAGAGGGAGATCTAGTGGGCTGATTTGGGAAGTCTGAGAGGAGAGAAAGAACTTAGTGCTCATGAGATGGCGTGGGCTTCTCCAGAGGGGAGTGAGCCAAGCATTCATGCTGAGCAGAGCTACTATGAACCCCCAGGATGCGGAAGACATGCCATCAAGGCAGAGCGCCCGTGTCTCAGGCAGTGAAGTGGGCCACTTCCCCAGAACTTGGAAAATGTGCCTTTTCCTCTGCCAAGTTAGTTTATATGCAATTTTCCCAAACTGGCCCCCAAAGTCTGTTGCTAGGGTGGTTGCCAAGCAGGAGAGCTTGGAGTTCTTCTTTTAATATTCCTCGAGTAGCCTTGCGGTCTGTTTCAGCATGTGGGGGCTGTGGAGAGCCTTTCCTTTATGGGGCCCAGCCATGCTCTGGGCCTGGAATTTTGCAGCTCCAAGGTTTTCTGGTGTCCTCAGATGGGTTTTGCTCTTGAGGGTCTTCATGCCTTTTGCTGGACTCTAGGTAGTCTCTGTCCCAATACATGTTACCTGAGCCTCTTGATCTCTCTGCTTACAACAATTATAACAAGCTTTCTGTCCAAATCCAGTAATATTTGAAATAATATTATGAAATTTATACTCCTCTCTGTTCTCTGTTCTCTCCCACCCACCTGGGGTGGCCACGATGAGTAGCTTGGGTTTGTCCCACTTTCTGTTTTCTGCTGTTTTTCTCACATCCAGATCTAGAACTCACACCTTTTTGAGTGACTGCCTTTTACATGGTCTTTTGACATAACTGATTCTCAGAGCAAGGTCCCTTGTGAATGGTACTGAGGTAATAAAGAAGCAGGTGTCTGCGAGAATTCAGGGCTCTCTCTGCCAGGCCCCTTGAGGAACTGTGCTGCTAGAGATGCAAAGACTGAGGTGGGTGGGGAAGGCCAGTCAGTCTCTGATGGGCTGTGAAGTCACATGGGAGATGATCATGGTTCGCTTCTGCTTCCCCCTGCAGATTACTCAACATTTGTTTTTCTCAAAATGCTTTATCTAGGCATATCTTTTTTTCCCTCTTGGTTCCTGTGGCACTTGATTCCATTGAACTTGTGAGCCAGGATAGATAGACTACAATAGGCACGTCCATTCATCTTCCAGAATCTTCCAGAATGTTGGATTCACAAGTCTGGTTCAACGTGGTGCAGACATGCTTGGTTTTGTTTCCTCTTCCCATGGAAGATCGGAAGCAGTGTTGAGGGGGCTCCTGGGACTATTCCTGGCACAGTACTTGACCATTGAATCATGGGGTTTAATGCTTGCCTGGCCCTGGTAGTGAGGTATTATTGGGCCTAGTGATCCTGGGAGTACCCAGGCATAGCCACATGGTGTCCACGGACCCCAGGACTCTATTGAAGGGGCTTGGAGGACTCTGTGATGCTGGAATCAAGCTCGGGTTCTACTAGTAGGAAATCATTTCCCCCTGATTACTGAACCCACTTCTTCACCATGACATGCTGCTTTTTGACTATGATTTGAAGACTGTTCATGCTTCATAATAGCTGAAATTTGAGAGTATTTTCCTTTTCCTCTTCTGATGTGGGCACACTCAGTGGTACCCATGGACTAATTAAAGTTCTGTGTCGAGGGATCATCACTTCTGGTAGAGCTTGGGGTTGGTTTATGTGGGGCTGGAGACGCAAGCAGGTTGACGTCCTTCACTCTATCCTATCTCTCCTGGCCCTGAATTTTATGAGTTTTTATATTTGTTGATTGGTTGTATTTTGTTCCTGGAATTTGTATCTTAACTTCCACATCCTGGTTAAATGATGCCAATGTTTCCCGTAGTATGAGCTGGTTCTCCAGACCCTTACTCAGTGTGGGCATGACTTCTGTGAGCTCCGCCTGGTCTCTGCAGGTGTCTCACACCATTGCTTTTCCTCTGATGTTTGTGATGCTATAACTTGGCACATCTACAGGTAGGAGCAAATGTCCTGGGGGTTCCCTCTCCAGTGGAGGTATAATTGGAACATGGAATTTACAGAAGAATACAGTAAAGAGAAGGTCATTGCAATGCACTGGAACCTTTCTTCCCAGTGTATCTATGTGCAAATGACAGTTTGAACATTCAAAGTAGAATTTGGCTAGTAAAATATAAAATTAAATGGTTCAATGTGGTGCAGGCATGCTTGGTTTTGTTTTCTCTTTCCATGGAGGGTCCAAAGCAGTGTTCAGGGGGCTCCTGGGACCACTCCTGGCAGTACTTGACCAATTGAATCAGATCATTATTACACTAATAATGATCATGAGACTTAAGACCTGGAATAAGTTCCTCCCTTCAGGATTGGGTCTCTTTATGCATTTTCTTCAAGCTTCGTCAAAATCAAGACTATCATTTAGAATATAAATTCCCCATGAATGAAATATGTTTGCTAGCAGCAGGGAATGCAACACCCTAGAAAGATAAACTTTTTATCAACAGTTTGATTGCCTGGATGCCCAGAGGTGCAGTTTACACAGAAAAGGCTGGATAAATGCTTGCTTTTCCTTTTCCTTTATTTACTTGTTTGAAGGATGTTGGCAAATCAGCTCATCATTTTGCAGGCAGCACCAATAAATTCTAAAAATTTCTCTCTAAAGGCATGGGATAAGCACATCTGATATATTTCCATTGTTTGTCCATATCCTTACTAAAACTTAACTTGTGTTGTGTTGTATGACGGGGGAGATGTGACCATCCCTCCTGCCTTCTGTACAGTTTCAGAGTCTTTAATAGATTGTATATAGCACCCATATAAGATTTTTCTAGGCTTATATAAGTATACTTATGTATACTTCATGCCTTGAGCGTAGAAAAGTGAGTTCTTAAGGACTCATGTTTTTCTTGATTTGGGAATAGATATAGATCCTGGGAATCACTGAAGGAGTGGAGATGGAAGCCAGCCCTGTTGGGTAAAAGTGATGGGCTGGTAAAAAAATGACCCAGAGTAGATTTTGAAGGAGGGCAGAGGAATGTGGTGGGCGATTTGACTGCAGTGGGGAGCGAGGGAAGTAGCCCAAGAAAAGTGCTCCCCCCCTCTGTGGGACCCACCTGCTCCCTCCACCTCTTCTCCTCCCAAGGGCTTCACTCTTTTAAGTCCTTTCCAAATCTAATCCTGACCACAAGTCCTGGAGTCAGGCAATCTTGCCCCCTAGATTTTTTGATGAGCAAATCAAGCAGTAGGTCAAGGGCACAAAACTAATACGGGAGGCACTATCTAAACAGAGACCGCATGATCTGAAGGCAGCTTCTTCAGTTCCCCTTGTGTTTTGAAATCTCCTTCCCTAGTGTTTTTTTTTTAATTTTATTGAATCACTGTGAGATAGTTACAAGCTTTCATGTTCGGGTTACAATCTCACAATGATCAAACACCCATCCCTCCACCAGCGTACATTCCCCACCACCAATATCCCCGGTATACACCCCTTTCCCACCCTCCCCCTGCCTCCATGGCAGAGAATATTTCCCATACTCTCTCTCTACTTTTGGGCATTATGGCTTGCAACACAGACACCGAGAGCTCATCATGTTTGGTCCATTATCTACTTTCGGCACACGTATCCCATCCCGACTGATTCCTCCAGTCATCATTTTCTTAGTGGTCTCTTCTCTATTCCATCTGCCTTCTTCCCTCCACTCATGAAGCAGGCTTCTAGCTATGGGGCAATCCTCCTGTCCCTTGTATCTACTATCCTTGGGTGTCAGCCTCATGTGATGTTATTCTATACTCCACAAATGAGTGCAGTCCTTCTATGTCTGTCCCTCTCTTTCTGACTCATTTCACTTAGCATGATACTCTCCATGTCTATCCATTTATAAACAAATTTCATGACTTCATCTCTCCTAACAGCTGCATAGTATTCCATTGTGTAGATGTACCAAAGTTTCTTTAATCATCTGTTCTAGGGCACGTAGGTTGTTTCCAGATTTTGGCTATTGCAAACAGTGCTGCAACGAACATATAGGTACAGATGTCATTTCTACTGTGCTTTTTTTGCATCCTCGGGATATATTCCCAGAAGTGGTTTTGCGGGGTCATATGGAAGCTCAATTTCTAGTTTTTGAAGGACTGTCCATATTGTTTTCCAGAAAGGCTGGACCAGTCGGCATTCCCACCAACAGTGAAGGAGCATCACTTTTTCCCCACATCTACACCAACAAATGCTTTTGTTCTTTTGAATGTGTGCCAGTCTCTGTGGTGTGAGATGGTATCTCATTGGTTTTTTTATTTGCATCAACCCTGATGACTAGTGATGTGGAGCATTTTTTCATGTGCCTTTTGGCCATTTGTATTTCTTTTTTGAGGAAACTTCTGTTCATTTCTTCTCCCCATTTTTTGATGGGGTTGGAGGTTTTTTCTTGTACAATTCTACTAGTGTCTTGTAAATCCTGGATATTAATCCCTTATCAGATGGATATTGGGTAAATATTCTTTCCCGTTCTGTAGGCTCTTTCTGTATTTTTGGTCACTGTTTCTTTTGAAGTACAGAAGCTTCTTAGTTTGATGCAGTCCCATTTGTTTGTTTGCTTCCACTTGCATGGTCAGTGCTGTTTCATCCTTAAAGATGCTTTTAGCTTCAATGTCATGGAGGGCTCTGTCTACATTTTCCTCTATGTACCTTATAGGTTCATGTCTGATATTGAAGTCTTTAATCCACTTTGATCTGACTTTTGTGCCTGGTACTAGACAGAGGTCAAAGTTCATTTTTTTTGCAGGTAGCTATCCAGTTTTCCCAGCACCAAAGAGGTTGAAGAGGCTTTCCTTGTTCCACTTCACATTTCTTGCTCCTTTGTCAAAGATTAATTGGCCATATATTTGGGATCTGTGACAGGATATTCAACTCTGTCCTCATCAAAAAGATTATACACCATGACCAACTAGGATTTATCCCAGGGATGCAAAGATGGTTTAACATTCGCAAGTCAATCAACATAATTCATCATATCAATAAAAGAAATAATAAAAACCATATGATCATATCAATATATGCAGAGAAAGCACTTGACAAGACTCAGCACCCATTTATGATGAAAACTCTCAGCAAAATGGGCATCAAAGGAACTTTCCTCAATATAGTCAAAGCCATCTACCACAAGCCTACGGCAAGTATCATTCTCAATGGGGAAAAACTAAAAGCCTTCCCTCTAAGATCAGGTACATGACAAAGTTGCCTGCTTTCACCACTCCTATTCGATATAGTACTTGAAGTCCTGGCCATAGCAGTTAGATAAGAAAAAGATATCAAGGGCATACAGATAGGAAAGGAAGAGGTCAAGCTATCCGTATTTGCAGACGATATGATACTATACTTAGAAAACCCTAAAGACTCTACAGAAAAGCTCCTAGAAACAATAGATCGATCTAGTAAAGTGGCAGGCTACAAAATCAACACCCAAAAAGTCCATGGCTTTCTTATATACAAATAATGAAAGAGAAGAAAGAGGCATTAAAAAAACAATCTCATTCACAATAGTACCTCAGAAAATCAAGTACCTTGGAATCAGCTTAACCAAAGGGGTGAAGGACCTATACAAAGAAAATTACAAAATACTACTTCAAGAAATAAGAGGACACTAGGAAATGGAGACACATCTCATGTTCATGAATAGGGAGAATTAATATTATCAAAATGGCAATACTGCCCAAAGCACTATACAAATTTAATGCTGTCCCTATCAGGATACCCATGACATTTTTTCAAAAAAATAGACAAAACACTCCTGAAATTCATATGGAACAATAAACCCTCACAAGGAAATTCATATGGAACAATAAACCCACAAGGAATAGCTAAAGCAATCCTTGTGAAAAAGAAGATGGGTGGCATCACCTTCCCTAACTTCAAACTCTACTACAAAGCAGTAGTAATTAAAACTGAATGGTATTGGGCTAGAAACAGACCTGCTGACCAATGGAACAGAGTTGAATATTCCCTGGTGTTTTTGCCTTGCAGTTTGGTGGTTCTTTCCATTTCCATTCAAAGTGACTGGAAGTTCTTCCATATGTAAATTTCTTACCCCCTGGAGATGAAGCCTGGATTTCTTCTCTTGGATTTTTCCCAAATCAGATTGAGCTTCGGAATCTCTCAGATGAAATATTAACAGACCAAGAGCTGAGTGTGCCCCATCTTTTGGCACCCTCTCCTCGCCTGCTCCCACAGAGAGCCCGCCAGGCTCCCTCAGAGCTCTTCAGGTGAATCAGTGAGCACTTGGAACACATGTTTCACAGGAGCATCTCTAAAAAAAAAGTCCCAAAGCAGGAGCCTATTGTGGGTGATAGGAGAAGAGGGTGGGAGAGAGGCGGCAGCCTTGAGAAGGGACCTATACTCCCCTCTCTGCCCACCTGGGCATCAAGTCTTCAAGGAGCCCCTCCATGGTTCAGGACTCGCATCTCACCAGCCCCACCAGGATGCTGTCACACCACACCTGGGTTCTACTTGTTTTGCCACAGTAGGAAATGATCCCTGTCACCCCGCCCCCTTTTTTGTTTGTTTGTTTGTTTTCCCACTGTATTTAAACACATTGGTGGACAAAGTTGCTCATGATGATTTGTTACAGGAATTCTAACACCAATCCCACCACCACAATCACAGCTCTCCACCAGTCTCCGTTTCCTAGCCATCCCTCAAGCCTGCCCCCCATAGCACACCCCAAATAATTTATTTTATGTTGCTTGTTACCAGTAAATAGCTAATGTATGATCAAAAAAATATTCCCGTAGAAGGAAATTTGTGAAAAATTGTTGTATGTCACCAGGGGGACATTAAGTCCTCGTAGGAGGGTCTGCTAAGCTGCTGTTGCCTGTTCGGCCTTCTGTGCTCTTTGAGATTGGTTGGCTCCCACACTACATCTCATCCAATCTGGTGTGCTCCTACTGGAGTCTCAGTGTCATGGGCTGAGTGGCTGTGGAACCTGGCTGGAACAAGGTGATTGCTCTTTACAGGAGAGGAAAGTCAGCCCTAAATCTTACCCAGGCTTTCCAGATCTTGCTAGGCCTTGCCTTCCAGGAAAGAGCTTCAGGAAGAGATGGTAGTGATTTCAAACAGCTCTAGGTGGAGACTATGAGGAAGAAATAATGCTTGCCATGGAGTGTGGGCTCTCTAAGGGAAGAGGGCTGAGTCTGTGTCTCGGGGGAGATGTGGCCGCCTCCCAGAATGGGGAAATGCCCACTTGCCTTCGCAAAGTTGAGTTTATTGGTTTTCTCTTGACCTGCCCTCATTGTGGCTCTCTGTTCCATTATCTGGTTTCTGTTTGCTTGGCCAGTGGGATTGAGTCTTTGAAGATGCTTCTAGATCCAGTATTATACAATGTTCTGCCTCTGTCATCCTCAATCTTATTTCTTGGGTCAGGTCTGATATCGGGAACTCTAATCTATTTGTACTTAACTTTTGTATATGGTATGAGACAGGCTCTGAGATCAGTTTTTCTTTTTCCTTTTTGGGTCGCACCTGGCAATGTTCGGGGGTTCCTCCTCACTCTGCACTTCAGGAATCACTTCTGGTGGTCATCCGGGGACCATATGGGATGCCAGGTATTGAACCTGGTTGGCCGTGTGCAAGGAAAACACCCTCCCACTGGAATATCAGGGGGATAGTTTCATTTTTGAGCATATGAATAATCTAGTTTCCCAGCACCAATTTGGAAGAAGCTTTGCTGGCTCCCCTTCTTTGTTGGACACTCTCCGCCCAGTGTCTGAGGGGCTGCTTCTGGACTCTCAGTTCTATCCCACTGCTCTCAGAGTGCGTCTCTGAAGAAAAAAAAAAAAAGAAGCCTCCCCTCCTCCCAGCTTCTGATTCCCTAAGATTGCTTTGGCTGTTTAAGGTGGATGGTGCTGATTATTCCCCCATCTACCTTTCAACAGCATTTGATCTATGTCTCCATAAAAATTCTATGGGTATTTTAATAGAGACTGTATTGAATCCATATACTACCTTGAGTTGGGTGGTCATTTTTATATTAATCCTCCTAATCCATGAACAAGGGATGTTTCTATTGCCTTATCTTCGGTTTCTTTTAGTTGAGACTTCTCATTTTCTGTGTATGACTCTTCCACCTCTTTTGTTAACTAGCAGAGTCCCAGGTACTTGATTTTTAAACATGTGGGATTGTATCAAACCAAGAAGCTCCTGCACAGTGTGAGAAATGATGACAAGGATATAAAAAAATCCCCTATAGACTGGGAGAAAATATTTGCTCATCTTAAGAAAGAAAACAGTTCCACACACACACAAAAAATGATAAGGTCTGAACAGACACTTCATCAAAGATGTACAGACGACCCATAGATTTATGAAAAAGTGCTCTGCATCACTTATCATCAGGAAATAGTGAAATATCTCCTCACAGCAGTGAGACGGGTGCCTATCAAAAAAAAAAAGAAAGAAAGGGAAGAGCCAGCACCTGCTTGCACGTGGCACTGCACTGCCTGTAGCACTGTCATCCCGTTTTTCATTGATTTTTGCTCGAACAGGCACCAGTAACATCTCCATTGTGAGATTTGTTGTTACTGATTTTGGCATATCGAATACACCACGGGTAGCTTGCCGGGCTCTCTGAGAGGGATGGAGGAATCGAACCCAGGTTGGCTGCATGCAAGGCAAACACCCTACCTGCTGTGCTATGGCTCCAGTCCGCTTGCACATGAGCAAAAAGAAAATTCATCCACTCTTGGCAGGAATGTTGACCGGGTCTCTCATAATATGGAAACAAAAAGAATGAGTTGAGCTTACATATGCAATCCAGCAATGGCACTTCTTGGCATCTGCCCCAAGGATTCAAAAACAATCATCTACATGTATGCTCTGAATTGAGTCAGCTCAAGAAGTAGAAGGGGAGAAAGTCAAGCACCATCCCCTCCTTGCTCCGGTAAGAGGCTGTCAGGGGACACTGGAAGTTCTGGAGGTACAGTGGTGAATGCCCCAAGTGAATTAGGTCCATGCTGCCCACTTGCTTTTTGATTAAAGTATTATCTTCTGAGGTTCGTCCTCTGCATAGAGTCCTGGGAAGATGTTTGGGCTCCTCTGGGGAAGAAGAAATCTCTTTCAACCTGCTCCAGCTCTCCTTTTTCAGTAGTATTGCTGAGGCTACCTGTTTGATGCCTTTTAATTACATTTCCACTCTGAGTCTAACTACAGCCTCTAAAATACTTCCTCCCGTAATGGCTACTTCCCTCTCCGTGTACATTTGTTTCCTGACAGATATTTGCCAGAAATCGGTTTTCAATGAGGCAGTCAATTGCAGTTAGGAAACATTTGCATTTAATTATATTCTTTGCTTCATGGCAAAGAGAGTTGATGTGAGCAGTCGCCAAAGGATGTTTTATTGCTTTTTTTTGAGTTTTTAATTTCTTTATATTTTTAAATGTAGACAAAGCCTGTTGATACAATTCTAGAGCTGAAATTGATTAGATAACAAAGCTCCAATATTAAAATCAATAAGTTTGGAAATAAATTTTTTAATGTAAAAATCATTTCATCTTACCACGGGGTTGTTCAGTCCATGTCTAAGTATTTACTGAGCTGCTTGTTGCTAGTTGAGCCTTCTATGTTATTATTTTTGCTTGTGGAGTGCAGTTGGCTTTTAGGTCACTTTCCCACCTAGTTTGGTGTGCGCCTATGGGAATTTCAATATTGAGAAATTAGGAGATAGCGTGTAGCAGCGCGTGGTCCAAAGACTTCAGGGTTTATGGTCTGGACCTATGAGCTGAGTTGGTGGTGGTTGGGGGAGGTGGGCGTGGCTGCTGGTGCTTCCAGAGATGGAGGGAGGCTGCCTGCCTCCACTCCGAGAAGACCCCAGAGTTCTCAGCCTGACACTTGAGTACCTTACGTTAGTCATCATTAGGCTTCTCTGCAGAGAGTAGTAGTCAAACAGTGGTATTCCGCCCTTGGCACGGCTGCTGCAGTGGGGGTGGAATCTGCTGCCCAACTACAGCAGAGCAGGTACATGCCCACCCACTATCCTGAGGGTGCCCCAGAGTTTTCAGCTGTGGGGACCACTGTGCCCATGTAGTTTAGCTGTGTGATGTACATCTCTTTGGAGAGTTAGTCAGGAATCAGGACCGGTGGGTTAGTCAATATGGCAGAGGCTGTGGGAGGTGGGCCTGTTTGTTGTTGTTGTTATTTTTCTGTTTCTTTTTGGGGGGATGGGTGGTATCACATTTGCTGCTGCTTTCGATAGATTTAACGGTTTCTATTAAAACTGGTAGATTTATGGGGCTGGAGCCATAGCGCAGCGGGTAGGGCGTTTGCCTTGCATGCAGCCAACCCGGGTTTGGTTCCCAGCATCCCATATGGTCCCCTGAGCACCGCCAGGGGTAATTCCTGAGTGCAGAGCAAGGTGTAAACCCCTGAGCATCGCCAGGTGTGACCCAAAAAGAAAAAAAAAACTGGTAGATTTAAACTACTACCATTTAAATTATTAAAAGATTTACTTAAGCCATTAAAATGGATAGATTTAACAGCACTGTTGTGCAAGAAAAGTAAAGTGAGGGTCAGTGAAGATGGAACCTCTCCCCTTCCCGAGCCCTGCAGCTGCACTCACACCCCAAAACAGCCACCGTGCCAACAGCTGGACTCCACCACCTCACGACTGAACTCTGCAGAGATGCCATCTGCCGCAAAAATTTCAAGTACACAGGTGTTTTCTGACTGAGACTCTGGGGCCTTCTCAGAGTGATGGGGGGTGATCTCCCCCCCCTCCCCCATACCTCTGGAAGCCCTGGAGATACACCCACAGCCAAGAACCGCCACCATATAAGCTCACTGCCCAGTTCAATATTCTGGAGTTTCCGGTGCAACAACTCCAAATGCTATAACACTGGCATCCCAGTAGGAGTACACCAGATTGGATGGGAATGGAAGGTAGAAGCCAACTAAACTTCAGTAACAAAAACATCAACACAGGGGCTCAACTCGCAACAACAGCTTAGTAAACCCTCAGAGATGGACTTAGTGTCCCCATGGTTAGACAGAGCAATTTTCACACATTTTCTTTTACTGAAGTATTTTTTGATAATACTGTTAACCATTCCATTATGATAAGCAATATTCATTGGTAGTACTGTAGCACTGTAGTCCCATTGCTCATCAATTTGCTCAAGCAGACATTAGTAATGTCTCCATTGTGAGACTTGTTACTTTTTCTGGCATATTGAATATGCCACAGGTAGCTTGCCAGGTATCTGCCGTGCGGGCAGGATACTCTCAGTACCTTGCCGGGCTCTCTGAGAGGGACAGAGGAATTGAACCTGGGTTGGCCACATGCAAGGCAAATGCCCTACCTGCTGTGTTATTGCTCCAACCCAATATAAAAAAATTATCTTATAAAAATATAAGATAAGCAATATAAAATAAATTTTTGTGGGTCGGCCCCAGCCAGGTGAGCAAGCCCCATGACCAGGAGAATGTTAACCACCACAGGGGCCTGAGCCCCAGGGTCCAGGAAGCGAGCTCTGCCAAAGAATGAGACCCCGGGCCCCAAGGATCACCAGAGCCAGAGAAGAGGCACCAATGTTCAATGAGACAGTTCTTGGAGAACCCCAAACATCAGGATTCATTGTGCTCTTTCCTTGAAGGATATAATGGCTGAAGGCCAGCAACTGTCCACTCTGGTGTGGGGATTGCCACACCAGAAGGCCCCTGCTTGGCCCCAGTCTGCAGCCCTCTGTCTTTCATTATTGTGCTCTCTCCCTCCCTCTCTGCACCCCAGAAAAAAAAGCCGGTTTTGGCTCCCTGAGCTTGGCCAGAGGCATCAGAAGGGTTTGACTCCTCCTCACTCATCAAGCCCTAAGGGAATCGCTCCTGTGGGTAGGCCGTGATGTTGGCATGAGGACTGGCCAGGGTGGGAACTCCCAGAGTCAGCATGAAAATCTGCAGAGGAGCATCTCAAGGTCTCATCCTTGGATGTGCCCGCCGGCCACCCTGCTGTCTCCGCACATCCTTTTGACTCTACTGGTCGCTCCAGTTCAAGACCACTCTCCACAGTGGTCATCAAGTCCAAGCTGACCTCTTTTCCTTGGCTTCTGGGGCTCTGCTTTGTGACTCCACTGCACACCCACCCAGATGTCGTCTCTCCATTCCATCTCCCAAGGGCCCGCCTCTGCTTGCTACCCTTGCCCTTGACTAATGCCCACTTGTGCCTAACCTTTCGCTCATCTTTCATCCAGCAATCTACATTGTCCTGCCTCTTGAAACTTCTCTGAAGACCCTCTCCTCCAAAAAGTCTCCCTGGACTTCTGCTTGTGTTGGTCTTGACCCCACAGAGAAGGCTGCCATCCCCATAGCTGGCATTACTGTCCATGTGGCTGGCATTACTGTCCCAGTGGCTAGCATTATTGTCTCCATTGCTGACATTACTCTCCCTGTGGCTGGCATTAGTGTCTGCATGGCTGGCATTACTCCCCTCGTGACTGGCATTACTCTCCCCGTGGCTGGCACTACTCTCCCCATGACAGGCATTACTCTTCCTGTGGCTGGCATTACTCTCCCCGTGGCTGGCATTACTGTTCCCGTGGCTGACATTACTTTTCCTGTGGCTAGCATTACTCTCCTTGTGGCTGGCATTCCTGTCCCCGTGACTGACATTACTGTCCCCATGGCTGGCATCTTGCTGCTTCACTCCTTTCCCAGAACAAAGGGCATGATGATTCACATTTCTGCTTTGAAGATAATTTCTGAGGATTTTGCATTGTCATTTGTGAAACTCACAGAACTGGACTTCGCTTGCTCGTAAAGAGGTTCAGATTTCCCGCAGTTTAATCTTGGTGTTCCCCTGTTAGAGTCAGTTTTCCATAGTGTTATAAGAACAATTATCACCATCAGTGATAATAGGGGACTGTCAAAGATCTCACAAAGTGAGGTCATTCACTTCCTCAAAATTTTTTCTCCACTAAATTCTCATTAGCCTCCTAAGCAAGTGTGTGTTCAGCTGTGGTGCAGAGACATGATCAGGTGCCTAGGGGGTCGAGATGTCTCTTCTCTCTCATAGTACATTGACTTGTCTATGTATAGCGAGTGACGTGGAATGCGTAAATAGGCTTTGTTTTTTGAACTACACCTGCTGTGCTTAATGGGGCTGCTCCAGGCTTGGTGCTTGGGGTTCCCTTTCAGTGATGCTCAAGAGACCCTCTGTTGTTGTTTCACACCCGGTAATACTCAGGGTGACTCCTGGTTCTGCACTCAGGAATCACTCCTCTGCATTCAGGAATCACTCCTGGCAGTGCTCAGGGAATCTTTTGGAATGCTGGGGATCAAACCTAGGTCTGCCGTGTGCAAGGGAAGCGCCCTCCCCACTGTACTATTGCTCTCCCCACCAGGGACCATTCTGTTTGAGAATCCAAACCAGGCTTCCTCCATGCAAAGAAATCATGTGCTGCTTGAGCTCGCCTCCAGCCCAATGTCCGTGTGCATACATGCATATTTTTTATTTCAACTTGAGCTAACAGCTAACACCCATATTCATTAGGCAATGCATGAACTAATGAGGGCAGTAGTAGAGGGAGTGTGGGCTAGGTCCTTTGTGGAATGATTAAGGAGTCTTTTGTGCACGACTATTCTTGCAGACAGTCTGTTCTCAAAAGTCAGGGAACTCTTGATTGGCGTGGCAGCGTCTCTCCTACCTCCAGTCATCTTGCTTGAGACATTCAAGAAAGAGCAGTTTGAAGGCTCAGGCAAGTATGTCTCAAGCATTCTAATTGCGTGAGTCAGAGACAATAAGGCCACATTTCTCAGCTCCGAGTTTAGCTCTCTTGTGACTTCTAATAGGAAGAAAAGACAGGAGGTAGTCAGAAAGCCCCAAGTTCTGGATTTTCCAGGGTACCCCCCGACACTGCCTGATGTTGCCCCCAGCACTGCTGAGTGGGGGCCCAATGTAACTTCTGTTTGTTTGGTTTTATTTGGTCACACCTACCGGTGCTAAGAGACTATGCCTGACTCTGCACTCAGGGATCACTCCTAATGGTGGGAGCCCGGGGTCCACCTGGGTGCTGGGGATTGAGGCTAGGCTGGCTGCGTGTCAGAGAGGATTACCCATCAGACTCTGTCTCCAGCTTCCGGGTCCCAAAATAATTCTTAAAAAGGCAAAGATGGGAAATGGCAGTTTTGTTTCTCTGAGTGGATGTGAGTCTCAGTTTCTTCCTTCTTTCTGGCTGGGGCTAGTGAAGAGTTTACAGAGATGGGGGTGGTGGGGTGGTAGCCATAGTCGCATGATAATATTCTACAGGAAAGAAAACAAGAGAAGGTCCACCATAGTTCTGTTCATGCCATTTATGTGAAAAGGGCCATGCGTGAGGGATGAACATAATTTGACATTTGCTACCTTCTTTTTTTTTGGGGGGGGGTCATACCTGACAGTGCTCAGGGCTCATTCCTGGCTTTGAGCTCAAGGATCACTGCTGGCAGGTGCAGGGGACCATCTGGGGTGTTGGGGATCGTATCTGTGTTGTTCACATGCCTGGCAAATGTACTGTTGTGCTCGGCCCCATCACTTGCCCCATTGTTTGTTAGGAATCATTTGTTAGGAATCTTCCGTTACTTTTGGTAAAATGACATGCGCACTGGGAATAATTACACTTGGGACTTGAGAGTGAGAATGTGGCACCAGATTCTTCAGTGGTTGTTTCGGGAGATGGCATTAGCCTGCCAGGTGAAAGAGTGATTTTCAAGGGTAACAACTGTTCAATACTCCTTACTAAAATCTGTAATAGAAAGAAGTTTCCAGTCAACTGTTTTTTGTGGGGCCGGAGAGATAGTGCAATGGGGAGGGCCCTGTCCTTGCATGTGGCCAATGGCGATTCTATCCCTGGCACCGTATATGGTTCTCTGAGCACTGCCAGGAGGGACCCCTGTTCACAGAACTAGGAGTAGCCCTGAGCACTGCTGGGTGTGGCCCCTGAACCAAAAATGAAAGTAAACCAATCAAGTCTCTCATTTTTGTTTTATTTTGTTTTGTTTTGAGTAGGCACCCCTCCTTGTCCCACCAGAGTCATGCTTGACAGCGTTGGCATAGGAGAAGGCTGTGGGCGGTGCCAGGGATAAGTCACGGGGTGCTGGATTCTGCTGTGTCCATGCACGTCTTATCTTCCCAGCTTCTGGTAAAAGCTGAGAGTCGCCAGGACACAGGGCTGAGGTGTGGGGTGGGGGGCTGGGAGGGTTGTATGATGCACGGAAGGTCTGTATACAAGCTATGGGTGGAGCCACAGCACAGGGGGTTAGCTGGAGTGTGTGTGGTGTGGGGGGGGGCAGGCTTGTGTTATGCACAGAAGGTCTGCATACAAGCCCAACATGCAGGTGAAACCACAGTTCAGTTCACTGGACAGTTGCAGGAGGTGAGTCCCCATCCCTCCCTGATGTCCAGGTGTGTATTTATGCTGTAGTTTTGGGGCCACACCTGATGATGCTTGGGGCTTCTTCCTGACACTGTGCTCAGGGATCACTCTTGCTGGCCCCAGGGGACTGTTGTGCTTCTGTTGCTTTTCCTTTGTTTTCCTTTTTTATTGAATCACTGTGAGATCATTACAAGCTTGCATGTTTGTGTTACAATCACACAATGATCAAACACCCATCCCATCCATCGGTGCACACATCCTGGCTTTACTTTGTTCTCAGGTGGAATAGCTGAGAACTGCAGCTTCCCTGCTAAGTCCCTGGCACAGGGAAGGGTAAAAGAGGAAGTCAACCCACTGGTCCCCATTTCTGCCTCACTGTGTCTCCCCCACACTAGCCATGCTCATGGCTGCCTTTTTAGCAGGCACCATCTGAAAGGACCAATTAAGTTCCCTGGGTCACCTGGCACTGCTGGTGTCCCCTCCATATCCATCAGCACATGAGGTCACAGTCATGAAGGAATCGGTCCTTCAGCACAGAGACCGTTTCTCAGTCAATGGAGCTCCTGCAATGGGACCATCAAGTGGTGGCTGGATGTTCTTCTTCTGGAAAGAGGCAGGAATAAGTTTATAAGGAATAAGTCAAAAACCAACATTTCCCCATGAGGTTCTCTCCGATATGTGGCCAATAGATGCCCTTTTCTAGAAAAGTGTGAACTCATCCAGTGTTTCCCCTTGTCTGCCTCGGTGCCCTGCCACCAGCTGACACTTGAGTTCCCACATCCAGAGCGTCCTCCCATTCACTCGCCTCCTTCTGCTTGGCCTCTCTGTTTCCTGACAGACAGCTGGCAGCCAGATTCTTCCTGACTCTGGACCCCTTTCCAAACCTGTGTACATTGATCTCCTCTTACCGTTCCCATGGAGGGCCCAGAGATGTTTCAGGATGCCCCCAGGACGCCCTCACTACCATGGACCCTCGGCTCCTCATGCTCCATTTATTCCATATCTTCAGCTGTGGGCAGAACTAAGCAGTTTCTTGTCGCCTTCACCTGGGTCTTTGCTCAGGACACCTTCTAGCCTGTGACATCCTAGATCTGGTGTCTGACATTCCAGAGACCTTTCCTGTGTGCGAGCCACATGCCTCCATGGGAACCTTTGACAGCTCTGAGGCTGGGACCACGGGGACAGCTCAGGGGCAGACCCGGGTTAGAGCCCTGCACTGTATGAGTCACCCTCGCCCTGGTCACCCAGAACCTGCATCACCTCACCTCCAGTAGCTGCAGACCTGGCCCTGGGGCCCCTGAGCACGGCTTGGGAGTAATTCTCCCTCTACGAAGCCAATCCAAGGGAACTTATGATGCTTTTCCTCTGTCGTTCCTGCATCCGACCTGCACTCTCGCCTCCTCGCCGGCTCCCCTCGGAAGACAGTCTCCTGTCGGTGATGATTGTCTGGAACAGGGTGTGCTAAGCACGTGATGGATGCTTTCTCTGTGCTGACAGACAATCGCAGGAGACTTGCTGGAGAATTGTGACAAGCAGAGCAGGGGGTGAACAAGCAACGCAATAAATGCGCAGATGGAAGGCAACGTGAGCCGAGGGGGGAGCAGGCAGGCCTGGGCTGCCTCGGGCCTGGAGGGAGCGGGACTTCTGTCCTGCAAAGGGCCCCCAGTCTGAGCAGAATTATACCTGGGAGCACATTTTGGAATATAAAGGCAGATTTTCACTCCACTAAGTAACTCTAAACCCAATTCTGAGTGGTCCAGAGGGAAATGTCCACACGACAGGAGGTCAAAATTATGAGCAAACTAGCGTCCAGGATTGCCTGGGAATGGAGGTGTTATTGCAGGAGCATAAAGTGTTGTTATTTTCCTGGTTTTTTTGAGGGGGTGGGGTTGGGGATCACACAAGTGGTGCTCAGGGACTACTCCTGCCTCTGTGCTTCTGAGTCACACCTGTTGGTGTGAGCTGTTTCAAAAAAAAAAAAAAGCACGGGGGCACGCGAGGGATTGGAGCATTTGGTGGCCAAGAACCATTTCCCTGGCCTGCCCATGGTGGTAATGGATGGACAGAGGACTGGGGGAATGGAGAAGCAGGGCCCCGGGACCCAGGCTGGTCCACAGACAGTTTATTTCTCTCTCCTCCCCAGCGTAGTCCAATCTTAGTCCAGCGTAGTCCTTATGGCACAATCATAATCGTGTAGTCCCGCTTATCATAGTTCCATCAGCCTGTGTTTTCGTAGCCCTCAAAGTCCTCTCCTTCATTATATCTTCTTCCTTGTCTTGTCATAGTCTCTAGTCCTCTACTTCCAGTCATCGTTGTCACCTAGTCCTCCTTCTAGGCCCCGGCTAGTCCTCAAAGACCTCAAAGTCCCCAAAGTCTCAAGGTCATCCTCTTTCTAGTCCCCTCTTGCCCCTTACCACATAGTTGTATAGAAATCATGAAGGGTGGGGGTACACATCGGTGGGGTTGAACGTTGTCATAACAGCAAACAGGGGTAAAGCCACTCCTTCAGGGCAAGTTCGAGGAGATTGAGGCAGTTTGGCCCCGTGCAAGGCAAGAGCTTTAACCCCTGCACCATTGCTCCTGCTCCTTTGCTGTTGCTGTTGTTTGACGCATGGTTGAGGTGAGAGCGATTTCATAATCACCATGGCAATGTCCGTGCCTCAGTGGCGATCGCTCTGCTCGTCACTTCCGGACCCTAAGCCTCGTATGGAATGTCCTGGGACATACACAGCTAATAAGCCCGGAGCCTGTTCGATTTGATCGATTTCCTAATTAATCTCCCCTTCCCCCACCCCTTCTTTGGGATTCAGGGGAATGAAGCGACTCTGTTTGCAGGACGCTGCCTGAGGCCTTTGGTTTGGGCGGTCTCACAGGTGAACCCCTAGGCATGATGTGATAAATCCCCCAGACTCATTTTTCATCTGGCTTAGGAGACAGTGTTTTCTCTCTGTCGTGTAAGATAAATGTGCCCCTTTCTTTCTCCTGCCTGATGTGCAGGTTGGAGTCCTGTGATCAAGTGCTTCGATGGGACTTGGCACTGGGCACTTTGCCCCAGGATGCACTTTTGGGAATGCCTTTGGGGTAGGGCACTAGCCTTTCATGCAGCTGACATGGGTTTAGTCCCCAGAACCTCATATGGTGCCCCTAGCCCTTCCAAGAGTGATCTCTGAGCACTTCAGGGTGAGCACCCTACACACAAAGGAAAATGCCTTTGTTATTCTACTTTTTATGCTGTGTTCATTTTTTTTTCATTCCTCTCCTTATATTACTTTCAGATACTTTAAAGCTACCCCAAAGTTATGCCTTTCTACTCAGTTTATTGTCTTTGGGGACGGGGTTTGGGCCATAGCCCTTGGTGTTCAGGGTCTGATCCCAGATCTGTGCTCAGGAGTGACTGGCAGTGCTGGAGGAATGAATGGGTTGCCTCATTTGAGACAAGCACCTCACCCCTGACCTCCTTCCTCTCCCCATCCTTCATCCTTCTCCCCCTTCTCCTCCCTCTCTCCCCTCTCTCCTTTTCCCTCCTCCCTTACCTCTCTGCTTCTATTTCTTCTCCCTTCCCTCTCCCTCTTCCTCTCCTCTCTTTCTCTCCTCTCTCTCTCCTTCTCTTCCTCTCTGTTTCTCTCTTCTCATCTTCCTCTTTCTCCCTCTCTTCCTCTTCCTCTTCCTCTCTTCCTCTCTCTCTCCTCCCCTCTTCCTACCCCTCCCTCTCTCTCCCTCTCCTCTTCTCCCTTTCTCTCCTCCCCTCTCCCATTCTCTCTCCCTCTCCATCTCTCCCTTTGTCTCCCCTTTGCCTCTCCCCCACTCCAGTCCCTCAATTGTATTTCTAAAGGAAACCCCATCCAACCTTTTCAGCTGTTTTTCTCCTGTGCTGGGATTTTTCTCTCCAGATCAGGGTTAGCTGCATGTTCAGCTTCCTTGGTTCCAAGTGGAGCAGGAACTGCTGACCTGGCATATGGAAGGGGGAGAGGTTGGAGGATGGGGTGATCCTCAATAGCCCCCATGCCCCACAATGCATATATAACTGCCTCCTGAGTGGGCAAACACAGCGGATGAGTTTTATCTTTTAGCCCTGTAATGATGACTGGGTTTATTATAGAAACTCACTTATCAAACGTTTCTTCCCCCTTGGCGGCAAAAGTTGATTTTTTTCCTACTCTAGGTTCGATTTGCTTGGGAAAGACCATTAAATCTTCCTGTGCCCTCCATTGCTCCAGTGCCCCCAGAGTACTGCCCTCATGGGGGGCAGTGCACAGGGAGCTCCTTTGCGGTGCTGACCCCCGGCAGACTTCTAATCTCTGGGCATCTGAGCATGACCCGGCCAAGTTCTCTGCTCGAATCCAGCACCTCCATGCTCACTTCTTGGCCAGACTCTGTTGTCAGAAGCGTTCCCAGCACTTGTTCTGTCATCTTTTCGTTTTGCTTATTAAGAGGCTGATTCATTCTACTTAGTTATTCCTTCCTCTCTCGGGAGGCTTTAGGAACTTGCTTTTATTCCAGCAGTTCTGAATCTAATGAGAAATGGATTTTTTTTTTTTTACTGTACTATCCTAAGAAATTGGGGGACTGTCTCTGTCTTGGCTCTTTCCCGCTTCTATTCTGAAATTTCTTCTTGCAGTGCCTAATGATAATTTTGCCTCTCTTTGTTAAGCCTCTCATTCTACAAGGGGCATTGCACATCTGATTTTTCTTTCTATTACTTTATTTTCTGGTTTTACCTTCTAAGGGAACTTCTCCTGTTGATTTTAGAGATTTCCATTGAGTTTCTTTAAGTTGCCATGGGATTTCTTTCCCAACATTTGTTTTCTTTTATAGTAGTGTGGGATCAGGATTTGGTTGCATGTGGAGGTTCCCACCACCTGGTGCTCAGGACCCAGCAGATATTCTCCATTAGCCAGGTTGATGCACTGCTGCCTGGGTCCTGTGATGCCAGGTTCCTGGACTGCCCGGGTGGTGCTGGGGGACTTTAGGGCTGCCCTTGGCAGTGTGCTGGGAACTCTGCGGGGGCTGGGGGAACTGAGCCCGGGTCAGGCTACACTAGACCCTAGTCGCTATACTCTCTCCTTGCCCTTGGTTGGTCCGTTCGAACAGCAGCTCATTTTTCTTCTGACTGCATTGACTTCTTTGATTTAACTTATTGGTTTTAGCTACTTTGATATTTTCTGCTTCACTTTGCATTATTTATTTGTTCTGAGTGGTGGAGGTGGCACCTGACAGAGCTCAGGGCTTACTCCTGACTCTGCTCAGGGATCACTCCTGATAGTGCTTGTGGGGGTTCCTGGAAGATCAGAGCAGGGTTGGCCACATGCATGGCAAGTGACTTAATGCCTGTGCAGTCTTGCTGGCCCTAATTACTTATTATATCTGGCCTATGGTTCTGTCTCATGGTCCCTGATTTTTTTGCTGCCCATTTTGACATACTTAAGGGTAAGGAAGTAAAGGTGGCTTTGAATGTCTCTGGACATTTGCAGGTAGGCGGGATGAAGAGGGCAGTGAAGGCTGTGGGCGCCCCCTCCTCATATTTTCCCATCAGGGTCCACCATGACTATTTTCCATGTCCTTGCTGCTCTGGGCTGACATGTTGTCTTCTAGAGGGGTATTGGACGACAGCTGGACCTGACATACTTAGCCTCTGGGACTGGGGGTATGGTGCAGGTGGGGAGTATATCCCTACCCTCCCTGCAATCCCTACTATTTCTTTAAAGGGACTTCAGGGAAGGCAAGGGGAGAAGGTGATATCAAACTTCCCTGCAATTCTTACTATTTCCCTAAAGTGCCTTTTGCTTCACAGTGATAATGAGATCCTTCCTCTGATCAGTTGCTCTGATGGGCAAATAAAATTCAGCAAGATCCACACAGAGAGTTCACTCAGACCCAGCTCTCGGATTCTAGAAGACCAGAGTGATCCAGGGGTCCTGGAGATGTCACTGGAGCTCTCTTGCCCCTGTGGAAATGCTAGTCACATGGCATTTCCAAGGCCCCTCTTAGTCACCTCAGGGGTGACTACCTCTTCCTCTTTACAAGCAGATATGACACCTCCAATCCTTGACCCTCACTCGTGAAGCTACCAGCCATGTTGTGTAACTCTAAAAATAAGGCCAGGGATGGGGCGGGGAGTTGGGGGGAGGCTTCATATTTATCAACTTTATTAAATTAAGAACTATTTTGTTTTATTGTGGAGGTGGGGGTGGATTGTGGGTCAGACTTAGAGTTGCTCAGGGATCACTCCTGGTTCCATGATCAGGGGACCATATGTGGTGCCTGGAATCAAACCAGGGTCAGTTACACGTGAGGCAAGTGTCTTCGCTCTTGTATGATTTTAGTCTTACCTAGGGAAATATTTGAAAAGAAATATGCCTCTGATCCCAAACAGCATGGAAGTTCATTCCCTATCATAATGGTAATATCAGAGCTGTATTTGGAGTCATGCAGAATAAATCAACATTCCTTCTCCAACACCTGCTTCTCACCAACCCAGTGTCACTCATGAGCTTGGATACATGACAGGGTTCTCTGTTCCATCCACTCTCGTCCATCCTATTGCTGCCTTCATTCATCTGAACGAATTTAAAAGTTCTGATTTTATTTTGGAAAGAGTTTAAATCCTCTCCCTTTCTCCTCTGTGATGCTTTCTGAAAATAAAATGAGTGAACGTGGCTTGTTATTTAATGCCTGAGTTTTCAGACTACTCAGTTTCATCTTACTTCCTTTCAGCTAGACACAGCCTTTCACATTTTATAGTTTCATAATGGGAACTCAGACAGCTGAGTATATTCTATAAAATATGATGATTTCACCCTTTTATTCCTTTGATAATTTATCCCTTTACTATATTTTGCACTGGCGGAAACCTGTTTAAGATAAAAGTCACATCAGAGGCACTTCACATGGTTCTGTCATACATAAGTTTCTTCTTGATCAAGTTCTCATGGGTGGATGCTTGGTGATTAGGATAAATTAGATTTCCAGATATGTCCTTCTCTTCATCACTTTGGTGTACTCCTTCAAAGCCTTGAGCCAGGATATTGGATTTTTTTTAAGAAAAGAAACTGACAAAAGGTTCCTGTTTAACCCTTCCTTAAAAGTTAGATTGGTATAATTAATACTTATCAATTATTCTCCAAGGTTGAAATGATTTTATTTTTATTGGATGGAAATTTTCCTTTTGTGTTGACCAATAAGGCAAATAAATGTGAATCATACATAAAAGACCAAGTTCACAAGATGATATTTGACAGCAGCACTTGAGATCATGGTGTGGGTGACTCTGAGTATATCTTTCTGTGAACCTCAGAAATGATGGATGTCCTCTTCATAACGGAAGGATGTTTTCAGAAGAGTGACAGAAGCAGTCATGTAAAAGCATGGAATGCTTTGTTTTGAAATCCTTGTCAAAAATTGTAGGTTTGTTCTTTTAAAAAGCTGGTTAGATGTTTATTAACCAGAAACTTTGGTTTTATGAAAATAGAATTTTGTAGCGTAGGGAAGTAACTAAAAAGGAAATGTATCTGTTCGCATAACAGACAAGATAGTATTTGCTGCGTTTTCAAAAACAGTTAAACACAACACACAGGTTTGCCATTTATAGGACTTTTGAAATATTAGAGCCCAAAAAGGGAAAGGTAATTTATTTCTAGATTTACTGCATTCCTTTATCAAACATTTCCTTTTCTCATTGCATGAATAAATTATTAGACATGCAAAGAAACAGGAGAGCATGAATTATTTTCAGGAAAAAGGAGTCAGTGAAATTTTCTCTGGGGAGCTCCAGTTATTGGACTTCACAGACAATGATTTGCTGTTGTTGTTTTGGGGCCATACCTGGCAGTTGCTCTGGAGTGACTCCTGGCTCTGTGCTCAGGAATCACTCTTGGCAGTGCTCAGGGGACTACAGGCGATGTCAGGGATCCAGCCTGGGTTAATAGCATGCAAGGCAATTGCCCTACTGCTTGTATTATCTTTCTAGTCCCCAATAAGGATTTTAAATCATCTATTTAAAAGTTGGTATACTCAGAGAACTAAAGAAAACAATGAAAAATTTTTAATTACCACCCAATATGTAACAATAAACATATAATTCATTTAAAAATAACCAAAATTTTATAGTTGTACATGGGAAAAAAATCATTAAAGGTATCAATCCCAGATTTGAGTTGATTGATGAAAGGCTCAGTGAACATGAAGACTGGCCTGTTGGTTATCCAGTCAGAGAAGCAGAGAATTTTAAAAGTGGAAAAATCAATAGAGCCTCAGAGACTGTGCTTTGCCATTTACTCTGCTTAAGTACTTATTCAGAATCCCAAATCAGGAGGAGATAAGGGATAAAGATAATATTTGGGAAAATTCCAGTGCCGAAATGACCGCAGATCTGAGGACAAGTACCACCAGTACTCATCTAACACTGATGAGTACCAGGAGCCCCAACCGCCGAGGTAGGGTGCTGAGAATGAAACAAAACAATACAGAAGAAATGTCTCTGTAGGGTCCCCTGAGCAACCACAAGAGGGATCCCAGGCTGGCCATTTATTCAATCCAAAATCCAATCACTCCCCTGCCCTGGCTCCCAACATGTGAATTACTGTTTAAGCTGACAGACAATCAGGACAGTTAATTGTCACGTCTTTATGAAAAAGTGCTCTGCATCAATAATCATCGGGGAGATGAAAATCAAAACAACAATGAGACATCACCTTATACCACAGGGGCTGGCACACATCCAAAAGAACAACCAGTGCTGGCACAAATGCGGGGAGAAAAGGGACTCTCCTTTATTGTTGGTGGGAATGCCAACTAGTCCAGCCTTTTGGGGGGCCTAAAAACGCATGATAAAAACATAATCTGCACTGCAGCACTATTCACAATAGCCAAAATCTGGAAACAACCCAAGTTCCATGAGAACAGATGGCTGGATAAAGAAACTATGGTACATCTACATAGTGGAATACTATACAACCACAAGGAAAAATGAAGTCATCAAATTTGTTGGATAAACGGAGATTATCATGTTGAGTGATATGAGTTAGGAGAGGGACAGATACAGAATGACTGCATTCATTTGTGGGATATATAAAACATAGTACAAGACTAATACCCAAGGCCAGGGAAACCAGGGCCCAGGGAGGACTGGTTAATGGTTGAAAGATTGCCACAAGTGTGTTGTAGTAGAGGAAAGTTAGGATAGAGAGGACACCAGTATGACAATAATAGTTGGAAATAGTGATAACACTCTGGACAAAAACTGAGTGTTGAAAGTAGATAAAGGGATTCACATGATAACATTTCAGTATCTGAATTGCAAACCATAATTCCCAAAATAAAGGAGAAAGAGAAAGAGAGAGAAGAGAGAGAGAAAGAAAAAGTGCCTGCCATAGATGTAGTGTGGGGGGAGGGAAATTGGGGACATTGATGGTAGGAAATGTATACTGGTGAAGGGACAAGTGTTGAAACATCATTATATGACTGAAACCAAATAATCATCAACAACATAGTAACTGTATCTCTCTGTGATTCAATTAAAAATATAAATTAAAAATAAAAATTTAACAGGCTCATTAAGAGAAGAGCCTGGGATATTTCCACAGCCAATCAGGAAGCATCTTAAAGTATAAAGTCATGAGAGTTTCCTATGCTATCCTTGATTTGCTGCCCTGATTGTCTAACCTAAACTTGTTTTACCCAGGGGACTGTCTGTCTTGGCCTTGGGATTATTCTTAGGCGGATGGTTTCCCACAAGCATCTATCTTAAGACATTCAGGAACTCCAGGTAGGAAAACTGAGATATCTTCCCAGATAAACTTATTTAGACAGACTAAAGCTAAAGAGAAAAGAAAGTGGGAAACAGAACAAAACAGTTCAGCTCAGTGTCTAAAAGTTATTTTAAGAAAGCTTACATGTTCATTTCTCCTCAGAGACCATAGGTTTCAGAAAGTAGGAAGCCTTATACATGGTTTTATTGGAAAAAGAGCGTCATGTAAGAATTGCATATCCAAAAATAAAAATCACACTACCATTCAAAAATAAAGATCTGATGCATACATCACTGAGGAAGCAAAAACTGAGAACACCCATTGTTAGTGGAATTTCCTATAAGACATAATTAAGGGGGTTGTTCAGGATAAATAATTATCAAAATTTAAATGAAAAAATAAAATATAACTGTAACGGCAGATAGGTTTATGCAAATATATACATGTATTATTGTACTAGTACTTTCTTTTATCTGAAAGGCAACTGCCCCAATCAATAATTACCTGTGTTGATGAATATAATAGTGTAAAAATAATGCTATAGTATGAGGATAATACCCAGTAGGATTAGGAGAAAATAGGGCAATATAGCTACATACATTTTTATATCACTGAAATTAAGTTGGTTTTAAAAAATATTAATGGAACACAAGAAGGCAGTAATGAATGGATAGAGGGACAAGAGAGACACAAGCCATATGTAGCTGCAGTGACACGTGCATTAAATATTTAATGAAGTGCTAGGTAACAGGGATTTGACATCCCTTTTCTTTTTTTCTTTCTTTGCTTTGGGGGCCATACCCAACAATGTTCAAGGGTTGCTCCTGGTTCTGCACTCAGGAATTAGTCTTGGCAGTGCTCAGGGGCTGGTAGGGATAGAACCTGGGTGGACCTCGTGCAAGGCAAATGCCTTCCTATTGCCCCAGCCCGCTATATTCTTAGTTTGAGTTCCTGGTGCCTTTAGGCTTCCCTAAAAACTCCTCTGTAGTCTTTCTCAGCTATAATCCTGTTCTCTCCTAAGAAGCCTCATTCACATATTAAAAAAGGGAGTGGAAGGGGAAGTGTTTTTATTTCAATCCAAGGGGAAAAGATCTTCTGTTGTACTGCCTGGGTAGGGGAAGTAGACTTGTGTGAGCAGATCTGGGTGGAGTGTCACTGCACTGGCCAGAAAGACCCCCAGTGAGCTGATGAACACAAGAGCAAAGTGGACTTTGCTCCTGAGAGCAGGTGGAATCATTCAGACATGCATGACAAAGTATAATTAAAATTCTTATATGTATGTATATTTGTGGTTTCAGGACCACACCTATTTCTTTCTCTGGTGTTTTTTTCTTTCTTTCTTTTTAGTTATTTAATTTTTCTGGTGGAGGGTGGTCATACCAGTGGTGCTCAGGGGTTACTCATGGCTCTGTGCTCAGGGATCACTTCTGGTGATGCTTGGGGAACCCTATGGGGTTCTGGGGATTGAACCCAAGTTGACTGTGTGCAAGGCAAACGTTATACTATTGCTCCGGCCCCAAGGTTTAAATTTAATCTTAAACTCATTTCAATCTTGTACGTGCTGAATCCCACAAATTCTCATTTAGTGATTTTAAATATCCTTTTCCATTTTTCAGATTTCCGTTAGCCCCTGGATCATGTGTTCAGATAAGTTTAGTTTCACAGTGTTGTCTTTGAGCTGATTCCTCATTTGTGTCTGGTCTGGCCAGAGCATACTCTGGAGAGTTTCAGTTCTTTCAAATTTATTGTGTTTATCCTCTTCTATAGAAAAGACCACCCTTATGTATATTCTGTGTATGCTGGAAAATAATTCATAATCTTCTGATGTTGAGTGGCTTTTATAAGTTTGATTGCATATTGTTGATTGATGGTGTTGATTTTATCTGTAGTCTTTCTGGGTTTGGGCCTGATTGTTCTATCAATTGTTGAGAGAGGGTTGTAGAAATCATCAGCTCTAACAATAAGTGCATTTATTTTTCTTTTCAGTTTTAACCCATTATTTATGGTTTGGAGGGGGTGTTTATTGGTGTGTGTGTGTGTGTGTTGCGGGGGGGGGGGCCGGAGGTCACACCAGTGGTGGTCGGGTCTGACTCCTGACTCTGTGAAGGGATCTCTCCTGGTGGTGCTCAGGTGGGCCATATGCAATGCTATGAATTGAACAAGGCTAAGCTGTGTGCAAGGTAAGTGCCTTATCCACTAGAATTATAGCCTTAAATATATGTGTGTATGTATGTATATATTTTTTTGCCATTGTTGCTCCGAAGCTCCTGACTCTGTGCTCAGGGGTCTCTCCTGGAGGGACTTAAGGACCATATGAGGTGCTGGGGATTGAACCCAGGTCAGCTGCATGCAAGGCAAACCCTCCAGCCCCTGAGGACATCCCCTCTCTGCCTCCTCTACTCCAATTTCATGAGTGTTGATTTTTCATTATAGTACCCTGAGTATCTGAAATCTTGTTTTTGTTTAAAATCATTTTTTTTAATCCTGAGCATCTTTTGTATTGAAAGATAGAGAGACCAAGGCACTGCCATGACAGGCTCAGTGAGGAACCTGGCCTGATTAGGCCTAAGTTTTGGTTACCCCGAATTGAGTTGCAGTTTCCCCCCAAAGGACAGTAACGAGGTCATTAGAACAACTAATCAGACATGAATCCAGCTAGAACATCTAATCTAATCAGACCAGGGGGCAGTTGTCAAGGGCCACCTCCTGACAACTGCCCCAGTCAGCAGCCATGCAGCTGACCCCAGCTCACACCCAATCAGAAGTTACCAAGTAATGGAAATTCTCTGGAAAGCCCCACCACCACCACCACCACGATCATGCCCTCTATAACTGTTATGTATCAACCCCGCATGCTTTTGCTGGCTCCACCTAAGCTGCTGTGTCCGTGAGCCTGACAAGGGCCCTAGCTCGGGCTAGTCCTAGCTCGAGCTAGTCAATAAAGATCCTCTTGCATTTGCATCTGAGTCAGCTCCTTGGTGGTCTTTCAGGAAACTGAGTCATGGGTTAACAGAGTATACTTTTTCAAACTTTTAGTTTCTATACTAGATTAAATTTCATGACTTCCATTCTGCTGTTAAGCCTTTACTCATTTTCTTTTTAATCTTAGTGTTGCATTTGTCTCTGTTAAGAGTCACTTCAATCTTTTTTTTTAATATACCCTCTAGTGAAAATAGTCTATGGACTAAGACTCTTTTCACTTGTTATGCATATGAAAACATCTTTGTGGAAGTGCTTCCATCTGACAAAATGTGTGACATGATCGCCCCATTGATCATCTTAGCTCTGGAATCTGTTGATTGTCTCTTTGCTTTTGGTTTCTGATCTTCCTGGTTCCTGGTAGGAGGAGCATTTTCTATATTTTGTGTTTGGGGCCACACCCAGTGCTTACTCCTAGCCCCACACTCAGGAATTACTCTTGGAGGGCTTAGGGGACCATATGGAGTGCTGGGGGTCCAAGCCATATGGTCCTCAGGCAAAGCAAGTGCCTTCCCCACTGTACTATCCCTCCAGCCCTGGGCATAGTGTTATTTAATGGACACCTAGACTTTTCAGTTATTTTATTCATCAACTATGGTGTTCTTTGTCAGGGAGTGGAGAGGGCTGGGGCAGCTGCAGCCACTTGGTGCTCAGGAGGTCCTAGGACCACAGTTTTGTCCATTCAGCCAGTGGATCCATGCAAAGGCCTGAAGAGTTGGTGCTTCTCGGGGCCTGCAGTGCCAGGCATGCCCGGGGCCACCAGCTGTGGAGCTCAGGGGTCTCCAGGGCCACACTCAGGTATGCTCTTGGACCTCCCGGACCTGAGGATGCACAGGAACCCAGATGTGCACTCTGGGTTCCTCTGACTGCCTGCCCCTCTGTCTTCTGCTGAGTTTCTTATTTCCCTTTGGGTCTTGCTCACTTTCTCCATGCCAACAGCTGCTGAGGAATAAATAACTGGGCTTTCACTTCATTCCTCCCAAGGCATATGGGCTCGGGCCCTAACTCAGCATTTGGTGCCCTGACAGGTGAGTACCCTGACTGCTGCTACATACAGGTGACCTTTCTGGCTGGCCACTAGACTTCCTGAGATCTGCCTGGTTGGGAGGTTTCAGGAACTCACTCACTAATGACATCCATGCTTGACAAGTAATTCCACCATCCCGTTGCCCCTCCCTACTTCTGATACACATGGGGGGCATGATTCTTTCCCAGCACAAACACTGTAGGCATGGATGTCTCCCCTCCTGGTCTCTCCCCTCCAGGAAAAAGAGGTGTCTCCTAAGTGAAATGCACGTACATGTTCCTGGCAACGTGATTTGCACTTGCAGTTACGGAAGCCTGCTCTATGAAAGCTGAAAGCGGTGAAAGTAGCATGGCCGCAAATCACAGTCTGTGGCTTTTCACTCCAAACTAACCGGGATGCGGTTTCTGGAAAGCAGAGTGGAAACAGAAAATTGTATATTTTAGAGAAGATAAAAGATTTCCAGCACGTTCCAAGATTGATGGTTTGCAAAATCACTCGGTTTCTCTGGGCTTAAAACAATCACCGACAAGGCCCTAAAGTATTATTACAATGATAGTGCACCCCATAAGTTAGCAACACATAAAATGCAAATTTCCCAAGATCTGTACACAGGGGACATAAAGAGCTGGAAATAAAAGGGCAACCGTAGTTTTTCATTTGACACCTCTGTGGATTAAAAATACTAGAAATAAATTCCTACAGGCTTCTCCTCAATTTCCTGGTTAGTTACAATTCCTTACTCTCCCATTTCTGCATCTCTAAGTGTCCCATTTTAATCAACAACCTGAACTCTGAAGTTGCTCGATGTATCACCCCTTTGTCACGTGAACCCTGAGCTGGGAAGGTGGACAGAGACTTGGCTCCCGATTGGAGTTGGCCATTCCGGCTGCAGGCTTAGGACCAGAGCACTCACTTCCCTCTCAGGTGGGGTGGGGGCCAGTCCATCACGTTGCCTCTTCACATGGTGATGGTCTACGCAGCCATAGTTCAGTGACCACGGGAATTGCACATCACCATAATAGAGTCCTTGTGAGTTAATTCAATGGACAAGTCAGGCTGTCTGACTCCGTGTCCATGATCAGCATCTTTGTTTTCTCGTGGTTCTGTGCACAGAGCTGTCTGGCAGAATGCACGTCCCTCCCTGCCCTGTTTGTCTGTGCTTTTGGGGTAAAGTGAGTGCAGCTCTCATGCCTGAAGCTCCCACACACTGACTACTGCCACTTCTACCTGCGAGCACGTTCTGGCCCTGCCTGTAGAGGCAGGAGCCAATCTTGCAGACCCATCTTCCTGGCTTTCCTTCTTACTTCTAGATTCAGGTAGGACTTCAGGATGCACGTGGACTGGGAAGGTAGCTGGGTGGAGTGACCAGATAAACACATTGGTGGTGAGTTGGGAGTTAAAACTAGCAGGTGAGAGGTAGAAAGAAGGCAGGGTGTAGACCCAGGACACTGGCCTCGGCACTGAGTGGCCATCGGGAGCTAAGGGGCCTACAGTCCCAGAACTCGACGCTGAACACAAATTACTCCACACTGCACAGTCCTGCACTGAGACATAGAGCAGGGGCAGGCTCTTATTTCCCTGATTTCAGACTCCCTTTAATGTGATTATTCTTTTACATTCAAGCCCGATCAACACATGCTGCTCTATATTAAACATCCTGTTTTAGCAGTCATAAGAGAGAATTACAGTACTCAGTGATTTCCATAGGATTCTCAATGCCAAATGTTATTCTAGCCTTGGACCTGTGGTGAATGTGGGCATTTACTCTATGTGTCAGAGATGAGAAAGAACTAGTATTCATTTGTTAAAATTTTCACACCTAGGAAATGACTCTTTTTAGATATGGGTGAGGAATTGGAGTGGGGGAATAAAACCTACATTATTTTCCTGTTATACCATGCAACGGGACGACAGTGCTACAGTGCTACCATGTCACTTGGGGGGAAAACTTTATTAGATTTTGTTTGACTGTTTTGTTAAACTATTTCATTTATTCCTCATGTTTTTCACATGTTGAAATGTTGCCTGAATATAAATGTATTTGGGTGGCAGACTTTCATTTCTGTTGGGATTGAAAAACATTGGCCTTGTACCCTGCCAATCTCTCCTTCATAACTTTTCCCTCCAAAACCCTTTACTTAGTCCAACAAGTCATTGACTACAGAGTCAGGTGAATTGTTTTCCAAACTTCTCAAGGAATTCATGTCCCTACCAGAAATTTCTTTTTTTTTAATTTATAATTTTTTGATTAGTGAATCACCGTGAGGGTACAGTTACAGATTTACATATTTTCGTGCTTGTATTTCAGTCATACAATGCTCGTGTACCCATCCCTCTACCAGTGCCCATCCCTCTACCAGTGCCCATTCTCCACAACCGATGATCCCAGTGTCCCTACCACCCCCCCCCCACTTCTGTTCTCTCTCTTCTTTTGGGTGTTGTGGTTTGCAATAGAGGTATTGAGTGGCCATCATGTTCAATCTATAGTCTACTTTCAGCGCACATCTCCTATCCCAAGCAGGTCCTCCAACCACACTTTATTTGGTGTTTCCTTCTCTATCTGAGCTGCCTTTCCCCCCAGCATGTGAGGCCAACTTCCAAACCATGTAGCAAACCTCCTGGTACTCATTTATACTATTCTTGGGTGTTAGTCTCCCATTCTGTTATTTTATATTCCACAGATGAGTGCAATCTTTCTATGTCTGTCTCTCTCTTTCTGACTCATTTCACTTAGCATGATACTTTCCATGTTGATCCACTTATATGCAAAGTTCATGACTTCATCTTTTCTAATAGCTGCATAGTATTCCGTTGTGAGATATATCAAAGTTTCGTTAGCCAGTCATCTATTCTTGGGCACTCGGGTTTTTTCCAGATTCTGGCTATTGTAAACAGTGCTGCCATGAACATACAAGTGCAGATTTCATTTCAACTATACTTTTTTGCCTCTATGGGATATATTCCCAGAAGTGGTATTGCTAGGTCAAATGCAAGCTCAATTTCTAATTTTCTGAGAAGCGTCCATATTGTTTTCCAAAAGGTGGGCTGAACCAGTAGGCATTCCCACCAGTAGTGTAGGAAGGTCCCTTTCTCCCCACATCCACGACCAGAATACAAAGACAATCTACAGAATGGGAAAGGATATTCACCCAATACCCATCTGATAAGGGTTTGAAATGAAGGTTATATAAGGCACTGGTTGAACTCTACAAGAAGAAACATCCAACCTCATCAGAAAATGAGGCGAAGAAATGAACAGAAACTTTCTCAAGGAAGAAATGCAAATGGCCAAAAGGCACATGAAAAAAATGTTCTTCATCACTAATCATCAGGGAGACGCAGACAAAAACAACTATGAGATATCACCTCACACCAAGAAGTTTCTTATTCATTTTCTCCACTGTTCATCTCTGTAGGATAACATTGGTTCGTCCTTTCTCCCTTGCTGCAGGGAGCTTAGATTTATTGGATTACACCATTCACAGTGCTCCCAAGGCACTTCCATTTGTCTGTGTTTATCTTTAACCTCTTCTTTGTGCTCTGCTCCTCCTAAAATCACAATTATCCACAAATCAGACCCTATAACTTGTAAAGTCAAATTCTTCAGAGAGCTCTGGATTTGTATTTGGAAATGAAATATTGCTCTCCTCTTTTCCTTATGTCCTTTGCATAGTTTACTTTGGAGCAATGTCCTTTTTTGTATAGACCAGGAGGACAGTTTATGCTATGCTTTTGTAACTTGGGAGTTAACTGACTCTGAATAATATTTACTCTTGAGTATCTGTTACATTTACTCAACTTAAGTCTCAGTTGCCCTTAGTTCCTAGCACCCCAAAGCAGTGTCCTGATAAAGGGACTGAATGGACCCAGGGCAAGCTCTGAGCTAGCAGGCACTGAAATGGGACAGGCCAAGTGCCATAAAACTTATAAGCTAAGATCATGGTCGAGGACAAATTCTGTCATGCCCCAAAGATAAGTGACTGGACAAGGATTCTGCTAGGGTTAAGAAGGACTAATCTGGCCTGAGACCTGTAGTCTTGGATCTGTAGCGAGATGTCCCTAGAAGAGCCACCCTATAAGATTAATATATCTCTTACTGTGTCCATACAAAATGACTAGAAAGATTATTAAGAAGTAACTGAATCTAAGGTGATTGTTTTTGGACTAAGGAAAGAAAAAGTATGTCCTTAGATGAAATTCCACCCTTGAATGAACCTTCTAGCATGAGGAGATCTTTGTCTTAAAAGAGCTTCCGGGAAGGAAGGGAAGGGCTTTACATTTGTTGATTGTGCTATCTGACCTAGGTGTTATGAGCTCCCCCAACCTTTGGTGGTTGGGCTCTAGACTAAGGCAAGACTGGGCGTGGGGAGACTAGCATGGGGGAAAGTAGGAGTTGGGAATGAGTGACGTGTGAGACTGGAATGGGGTGCCCAGTGAGACTGGAACAGGCACGCGGGGAGAATGGAATAAAGGGCAACTGATCACCAACCATCCTAGTGGCCCTGTGCCCTCCTTCATGAGTCTGTTGGCAGCAGGTGCAGGCAGGGAAGGGAAGCAGCACATGACCACTGAACACACGTGATGGGAGAGCCTACGCCACACACTCATTTATTTTGAGTCTCCTCCCCTCTTCTTCACTCAAAATGTTTGCTGGGGCTAGCAAGGCTGTACAGCAGGTAAAGTGCTTGCTTTGCATGCATGAGATTCAGTTTGATTCCTGAAACTCCATAGGGTCCCCCAAGCCCTTGCAGGAGTGATTCCTGAGTGCATAGTCAGGAGTAAGCCCTGGTGCAGTCCAAAAAATAAAAAATTAAAATGTTGTTTACTAATGTCCCCAGAATACTCCAAAAGTGCCACAGGTGGAAAGCATAAATGGGACTCTTTGCACAAAACTGGGTTCATCTGGTAGAATGGGAGGCTACAGGAAGGAACCAGGATCAGAGGGGCCCGGTCAGAAAAAGGTTGAAAAACACAATGTGAGTTGAATGTTGGTATTGTACTTGAACAGTTAAATCATACTGTCTCAAATATCTCATTGCTTAGCCCACCCTCCCAGACCTGGGTGCCATTTCCTTCCCCACGCCTACCCCAGTTCTTTTCATGTCATATAATTTTACTTTTTATTTATTTTTCAAAATTGAGTCACCATGAGGTAGAACATTACAAAATTGTTCATGATTGTGTTTCAGTCATACAATGTTCCAACACCCATCCCTCCACCTGTTTAATTTCCCAGTACCAGTGTTCCCAGGTTCCCTCCTCCCCCTCAAGCCCCCCCCCCCACCCCAGCCTGTCTCTATGGCAGGCACCTCTCTTCTCTCTCTCTTTCTCATATTAGGATTTATGGTTTGTAATACAGATGTTGAAAGGTTATCATAGATATCTCTTTATCTGCTTTCAACACTCAGTTCTTGTCCAAAGTGATCATTTCCAATTAGTATTGTCATAATGGATCCTCCTCTGTCCTAACTACCCTCCATCTCCCGCACCATTCACCAACCATTGACCAGTCCTCCTGGCCTGTTTTCCCTGGCCTTGGAAATTAGTTTCATACTATCTTTTCTTTTATATATTCCTCCCAAAACGGAAACGCTTCATGAATCTGCATGTCATCCTGTGCAGGAGTCATACTAATCTCTGTATCATCCAAATTTCAGTATATGTGCTGCCAAAGTGAGCACTCATTTCTTTAAGATGTCTAGGTCAATTTTGATCCCTGCACCATTTCCCTCTACCCCCAGGACCATCCAGTATGGCCTGGATGGCCCCTGGACTGAGTCAGGCTGGGTAGCAAATATCAGGCCTGTGTGGTAGGTAGGCTGAGCACTGCTGCCAAAGGCCAGGACACCAGACCTCTGAGTCCTGCTGTGGGGGTGGGTTGGGACAACAATGAAAAACAACTCTGCCCAGTTAACAGTCCTGTCAATGATAGGGTCTCAGTGCATAGCTTCCCACCCTCAGCCTCCACCTGTGTCCCTCCCTCAGTTCCTGTCTACTCCAGCCCCTCTGGTCAGCTCAGGTCTATGATCCTCCCTCTGTTAGCCCCTGTCCTCTTCAGCCCCCTCTGGTCAGCTCAGTCTATATTTCTCTCTCAGCCCCTGTCCACTCCAGCACGCTATGGTCAGCTCAGTCTGTAGACCAATTCTTTGACTCTGTCGCATGTGGCCTTACTGTCTCACACCTTGGCAACAGCACTTTTTTCCACCCTGGGAAGAAAGGTTCTTCCTCTGAAAGTTTCAGTGTGTTTTGTTCCTTATGCTTTGTGCTTTATAGTCCTATAAACATGATGAGCATGTTTTGATATTTTTTAGTTTTGAAGCATGTGGTTTACAACCCTATCCTACCCTGGTAAGGATAGGGTTCCTGGGTCCAGTGTTACAGCTGCCAGTCCCCCAGAGAATCTGCTTACTTCTACCCTGGTCTCCCAAGCTCCCCTCTCCAGATCCTACCATGTTCTGTAGACCAAGTTGTAGGTCTGATTGTCTTTGACTATTTGTTATTCCCATACTGTATTTCTCTACATGCCACATATGAGAGACTTCATGCTGTGTCGGTCCCTCTCCTCTGACTAACTTTGCTCAGCATGAGACTCTCCAAATCCACGCAGGGAGTGCTAAACTGCCTGATTTTTTTTTCCTTCTTTCTCACTGTGTTTCTTCATCTGTTCTGCGACACTGGGGCTGTTTACAGATCTTGGTTTTAATTGCATTCCACTTAGAAATTGGAGTGTTTTAGCATTCACCATTAGGTCTGTGATCTTCCCCAAGTGCACTTTTGCCTATAGTATAAAGAAGGAGTCAAAATTACTTCCCCCTCACCATCCTGATCCCAGTTCCTATAGTACCACCTCGTGGACAGTCCATCTTAAAGAGTGGACAGAATCCTATGGAGCATGGAGGGGCTACTGTGCTGTCCATATGTTGCTGCTTCTATAAACTAAATAACGTGAGCCCCAGTAGAGATACCATTAGTGTGTGCTGATGTTTTGTCATTTACATGATTCCACGGCCACCAAGAAGTGACATACATGAAAACAGAAATAATCTTTATGCCTTTTAAAGTTAGTTTATAAAATGGAAGAAAACATTGCACCATAAAATTAATAACCTGTTTCTCTTAAGACCCCTGAAGTTTCCCTGGGTCTATGGTTATTCATATTCACTCCTTCACTGGCTCAAAAATATCTGTGCTCTCCTGGGGAGCCTCAATTGAGTTCACAGCAGGGAGGAGAACCAGCTGAGGCCTCCTTTGAACACACATGCAAGGCGGCATTATTATTAGAATGTAAAAACCTAACCTAGTTACCCCTTCAGCCCAATTGATGCCAACTATTTTACTCAGATGAAAAAGTGGGGTCCCAGGCAAGTTCTGAGAATTGCCGACAGTCTCCATGGCCAGTGGGACCTGTGGGAGATGGGGTCTGTGACCTCGGCTTCTCTGCTGCCTTTGATCGTCCTAGCGTCCTAGCCTGGCTGTCACATCCCATTCCAAATCCCTTTCAGCTTCCTGAGCCCTCAGCCCTCCAAGTCCTCCCAGCCACACTCTTTGTATCTTCTCCACTTCCCCCTGCTCCAGACGTGTACTCCACATCCCTGCTTGGCAGTTACAAACCTTTGTTCTCTATCTCAGTCTCTGTTATTCTCCACTCAAATCAAACTTCTGAGCAGTTTGAATTTTCCCAGAGCTGTGGGAAATTCCCTGAGTACCAAGGGCCACTTCCTGTCACTTTCCCATGTAGGTCTTTGCCCTACCAGGAAGTAGACATTCTGTTATAACAGGAACATTCTATTGCATTAGGATATGTCCTTGTGCAGTCCCTGGATGTTTTTGGTGTATCTGCAGAGAGGAGAGGAGACAGTGGTCTATACTGGGTCCTCAAATAATTTGAGATCAAAGAAAATAGGTGTCTATTGTAGTCTTTTAAAAATCCTTTACATTAGAAAGTTTTCCAAACAAAAGTAGGAAGGTGTTTATTGAAATATTTATGTCTAGTGAAATTCTAATTTCCTCTACAGTATTTTCTCAGGGACATGAATAATACACTTCCGTCTGATATGCCCTTCTCCCAATTCCATCAATAACTGAACTGAAATCAGACTCCACTTCTATAGGCAGCTACTGAGTGACAGACAGGGTGAGGACAGCAGGTGGACTGGGGATGTCCCCTTTTCTACCCTTCCCCTGGCCAGTTCACTCTTTATTGACATTTAGGCATTCTCTCTCCAGCACCTTTATCAGACAGAAAAAGAATCCAGATGCTGAGTCAGCCTTTGGCTTGAAGCTCATCCTACCCCCGCCCCCCATTGTGTGCATCCAGAGAAGTTATAGTGCCTGGAGCAAATCTGATTGCCAAGTCTTCTGCCTGGGAAAGAACTCTGAGCTCTCCCTTTCTGCTTTAATGAAGCTGGGGAAATTACCTGACCCCTCTCAACTTCTCTGTTCTCTTGTGGATGCAAAAGGAGCTAAATGAAATAATGTTCAGCAAAGCAGAATGCTGGAACCCCGTTAACTCTCAATATGAATCAGGGTTGCATTAATATAAATAATAAAGGGAATAGTGGGCATAATGTCCCTAGAAGAGTTGGCGTGTCATAAACATTTAATAAGTGATGTTAGTTAGTCATCATCACTGTCATTTCCCTTCATTGTTCTGCCATGTACAATGTCAAGGTATGCTTACTTTCTTCTCTGTCTCTCTGTGTCTGTCCCTCCCTCCTACCCTCCCCCCACCTCTCTCATTGAGGGAGGTGCACTCAGAAATGTTGGAAGCACTACTGATAATTTATTCAGTTCCGGAGGTTTGGTGGTGGGGCCTGTTGATGGTGGTACTGTTTGATCCACAAAGACCACACACACCATGATGAGATGAATCCCATTTTCCAACAATCCAAATGAGATCCCCCTTTTCTCTCTCTCTCTCTCTCTCTCTCTCTCTCCCATTTTCCAACAATCCAAATGAGATCCCCCTTCTCTCTCTCTCTCTCTCTTTCTCTCTCTCTCTCTCTCTCTCACACACACACACACACACACACACACACACACACGGCCCAAATCCAGTGATGGAGTCCATTTTAGTCCAGTCATGGGCTTCTCCAAGTCTTTCCAAACTGCGGCGTGAGATTGGGAGAAATAAACTCCCCAGGTGTCAACAAGTTTCCTCTTACCAACATGTATGCTACAGAGCATCATGTATGTTAAGGCGATTACAGCATGTTGCTGGATAGAAAATTAGTTTCTCATAAATTTCATAAATTTTAAAGCTGGGATGCGGTCATTTCAGTCATCAGTCTGGTCTCAATGCAAACAAGACCTTGGACTTTGGCAGCAGAATGAAGGGGCAAAGGGGGAGCAGTGGGGTGGGTGTGGGCAGAGGAAGACTAGAAAGAACACAAAGACACAAGTGGCAGAGGGGCCCTCGATGGTGATTCAGTAACTTTGTCCACCAGAAGCACGGACAGGAGCAAGGCTGTACCAGGTTACAACAAAGTACTGAAATAAATGTCATCTGGGTAACCTTACTTTTATGTTAATTTTGTACCATTTTTAAGTTTGAAACAATTAGGACAAGATACTAAGATAAAGAATTATTGGGAAAATTGACACAATTGTTTTGAAATAATAGTTGGAAACTGTCAAGACAGAGTAGCACTCTTGGGTAGACCCCTACCCTGCTCCCCTCTGATAATTAAATCTTCCATAACTGCCATCCTGTTCTGATCAAGATATTGAAATTGGTGCAGCCGTGAGCATGCTCAGTGCCATTTTGTCTCAGCCATGTATTTTTTAACCATCACCTTCATAAGGACACAGAACCCTCCCATCACAAGGATCCCTTCTTGCCACCTCCCCTTTTATCATCATCCACATTTCCTTAACCCTTAGCAACCTCTGGTCTGTATTTTGTCTAATTTTCTTCCTTTTGAGAATATTACTGAAACTGAGCAATAGAGACAGCATCCCCTTGAGACTTCCCCCCCCCCCAACACACTGGCCTCAAGAACCATCCAACTTGTGTGCTGGATCAATAGTTAATTTCGTTTTGTTGCTGAGTAATATTCCACAACAGCATGAGCCATTCACCCAGAGAAGCTTTGGATGTCTCTAGCTTTTGTCTAGTAGACCAATAAATCAACTCCAAATAACATGTCAGGAAATATTATAGACTAGGAATGTCCACCCATGGAAATGCATTTCTCTTGGATCTCGAGGCCAGAGGACTCAGGTCAAAGAGCTGGTGGGTTGGTTGGTGGTGGCGGTGATGCCACTCTTGCTGGCTTGTAGACAATTCCTACTGAATGTCTTTCCATGTAGTCTCTTAGAGTGTGTGTGTGTGTGTGTGTATGTGTGTATGTGAGAGGGAGAGAAGGAGGGAGGGAGGGAGGGAGGGGGGGGAGGGAGGGAGGGAAGAAGCAAAGGAAGGAAGGTGGGAGAGAGACAGGAAAGAGTGAAGGGAGACCATGAATCCAAATTGTCTCTTCCTTTTCTGATAAAGACACTAGTCCTCTTGGATGTGACCCCCAATGACTTCATTTAACCATAGTTAGCTCCTTAAGTGACCTAGTTTCCAATATAATCATCCTGGAGGTTGAAGGTACACCTTAAGTATTGAGGAAGATGTAATTTAGTCCCTAACAATTAGTGTGCTGGGTTTTAGTGATAAGAAATTTTCACTTCTGGATTATGGCTGTTAAGTTATATGGAAATATATGTTCAGTTTGTTTTACCGTTTAAGTAAGTGCCACCTTTTCCTCCAGAATGAATGGAATTTTGTGCATGCCCACCTGCAATGCATATAAAATGAAACTTCCCCACATCCTCTCCAGCGTTTGCTGCTATATTTTTTGTTGGAATTATTTTAATTGGTGTCAAAAGAGGCCTGGTGAGGTCTTAATTGGCATTTTCCTGACAGCATGTGGTATTGAGCGTTGATTCTGGCCCTTCTTTGCCAGATAAGCAGCTTTGGGATTGAAAAATCTTTCCCTGTCCTTTTGTTGGTTTTCTCATTGAATTGTCCTCAGTATGACCCTGAAGGGTGCAAAAACCCACCCGTTTGCTCTTTGGAAGATTGAGCATGGCATCTGGAAGCTTCTGTTCTCTGCTCTGCCACTTCTTCAGGAAAGCTGTTAGCCTCTGGCCCAAAACATCAGTGCATCAACATACACAGGATGCCTACTGCTCCCTGGTCCATCCTATCCATCACAGAAAGTAAAGGCCGGCCTCTCAGAGAACACAGAGGCTGTTCTGGCCTTCTGCTAACTTGACTTCTGAAACTTGAGTCAAGGGAAAAAGAGAATCAATGTCAACATGCTTTGAAACCAGAAGTCAGTGCCGGAACCAGACTCCAAGCGCCCTTTTGAGACTTGGCAGGAAGTGGCCCACGTACTAAGTCATATCTTCCTGCTTGTGAGTAACCTGTGAGTCATTGTCTTAGGAAGACACTGGCTTAAAAATCCATTATTGATGACCATATTGTTTGGGAAAGCAATCTTTAATCTCACCCACACACAGTAGTAGGAATAATGCAGTATTACTCCCCAGAGAGCATTCAAATTTTATCATTCTTTTGTATTTTTGCAACACTCTTTCATGTCCCTCTATGAAATGTTGTATAAAAATGAGTTAAGTAGTCGATATTATAGAAGCATATTTATATGACATGACTTTTCTTTGCTTCCCTTTCATCCTTTCCATCTTCTTTTAAAAATTATGTTATAAAGACATCTGTATTTACCAAGTTGATAGTGATATGTTTCATCCCATAAATGTAGAAATAGGTTCTTCATTGTTTGTTTTTGTGTCTCCACTTGACCGTACAGTATATTTTGTGTCTCTGGGATAGAATCTACTGAAGTTGCGAGAATGTTTTAAAGTCTTGCTTTCTATGGAAGAAGCTGATCCTTTTACAAAAAGCAAGAAGAATATTTTTTGTTTGTTTTTGTTTGGGGGCCAATCTGGCAATGCTCAAGGCTTACTCCTGGAACTGCACTCAGGAATTACCCCTAGTTGGGCTCAGAGGAACATACTGGATGCTGGGGATCAAACTGGGTTGACTGTGTGCGAGCAAGTGCCCTACCTGCTGTCCTATCACTCCAGCCCACAAAAGTCAGAGAAATCTTCTATCTTTAGTATCTTAGATTAAACACAATACAAGCATTAAAATTGACAACTACAGGCTTCTATGGAAGTTGAAAGTGAAAGGATTAACAAATAAAGCAAATGCTAACTCAAGAAAGTGAAGTATCCCTGGTACTTTCACAGAAAACTGACTCTAAGACTCAAAAAGATGAGACTTCATGATTTCAGCTCTTTGGTTTCTCCTCTGCTTCTCTCCTCTACCTGGTAGCTATATGTTTATTTGAGTACATTAGGAACCTATTTTTCCTTTTCCCCCCCAGATCCTAGCAGTTTTATTTTATTTTATTTTATTTTATTGAATCACTGTGACAAAAGTTACAAAGCTTTCAAGTTTAAGTCTCAGTCATATAATGATCAAACTCCCATCCCTTCACCAGTGCACCTGTTCCCCCACCAAGAACCCCAATATACCCCTCTCCCACCCACCACCCACCCCCGCACCTGAGTAGCCAATGATTTTCACTTTATTCTCTCTATACTTTGGATACATTTAATATTTCAACAGAAAACTGACTATTATTATTTGGAATTTTCCCCCAACAATCAAACCTGCTGAAAAGGAATCATTTGATAGTTTGTTTTCCATTGCTGAAAATGAAGATTATAGGTTTTGGATTTCTGTTGTTTTAGCTCAGTTTACAGTCTGGATGCATTTCTATAAGTCTCTGGGTGCCAAAATGGGTTAGTAGACCTCCCAGATCATAGTCTTTAAGGAGCAGAGGGGCCATGTCGTAAGCAGCTGCTCCGGATCTCATCTGGGCCGAGGGCGTGCCGGTAACACCCCCATCCCATGATCTCTTATGCACCACGTCACTACAATCTCGTACCTCTGGGTTGTGAGTCCTAGAAAGTGGCGGATACCATGTGGGCGCTGCTGCTGCCACTGCTATCTTCCCTATAAAAAGAAAGTGTTGGGAGAGAAAATCCTTCCCCCTCCCCGGGTGGCATGGGGTCGTAGCTCAGCTCACAGTCTAGATGCATTTCTATAAGTCTCTGGGTGCCAAAATGGGTTAGTAGACCTCCCAGATGATAGTTTTTAAGGAGCAGAGGGGCCGTGTCATTCGCGGCTGCTCCGGATCTCATCTGGGCCAGATCCTAGCAGTTTTCAAGACACATATCACCCAGGCTTTTGGAGACTTTTGACTATGGATTTCACATAGCAACTCTGGGGTTGTTGTTCAGCTTTTCACTACTTTATTTTCCCAAGTACTTCATCTGAACCAGCAGCCAGTGTGCCTTTCCCTGACAAATTTGTCTGAGAGTTGAATTGGATATTCTAAATTTAAAAGTCTGGGTTGTTTTCTTTGAAATTGCCTTTAAATGTGCCGAAAACACTACCTGTATACAAGGTAACTGTGTAAAGTGTGTCGTGTTGATTGATTGCTTTTCTATGTGCTCAGCGGTTCCTCTGCAAACTGCTTAGAAGTTTCCTTTCTCATCCATTCAGACTTCATCCTTGAGCAGAGGCAGGAGATTATAACTCACTGAACCATTCTCCGCCACTGTGGCTCAAGGTGGGGAAAGGCTTGTGACCCCTAGCTGTTTTTCTCAGTTCTGGAGGTGAAAGATGCTTGGTGTGTGGGTGATCACAACTAGAAGCCGGTCCAACCAGCACTTCTAGCCCTTACTTACCGAGCCTGGTCACAAAGAACAAACACAGACTAGAGGCTGGACCAGGGGGTGAGCTAGTGTCGCCATCCCTGAGCAGGGCAGGCTGTAACGGCAGGGCCATACCCAGTCAGGGAGGCTCTACAGGGGATGGATGGAAGTCAGGGGCATCTCTGAGCTGCTGGGCGCACACTTTCGCAGCCCACATTGTCTAAACTAAACTAGATATTAAAGTCACGGCAGTCTCTTATGCTGTTCTTCCCTGGGTGCACACTTGCAGCCCCAATTGTCCAAACTAAATTTGCTTCCCCCAGGGGCCTCAGATGCTTTCCCACACAGGTGCATGACCTATACTGCCTCATGGGTGTGGTCAGTTTGTCTCAGAGCTGAGACCGGGTGAGAGACGAGAACATGTTTCCATCTGGCTTTGCTGTCCACCACTCAATCCCAGCGCCCAAGCCACTGTACAGAGCCCTCTCACCTCCCAGACTTTTGGCCTCCCAGGGTTTTGAGTCCTTCCTGATTGACGGTTCTTCTTGCCCAGTAAATGAAGCCAGCAGTGTGCTGCTTTATTCGAACTGTTGAAAACATTTCTTTGGTTGGACCCTTGGAGACCTTCCATGCCCAGGGGTTGGTCCTAAGGGTGGTCAGGGCAGTCTGTGGTGCCATGGGTCCAAGGCTCTTGTGGGCAAAGCATGTGCTCAGCCTATTGTGTCGTCTCTCTCTGGTCCCTGAAACCTGACAATTTGTGACGTGAAATTTTTATCATTAAAATTTGGGGGGCTGGAACTCTAGTACTTGCCTTGCATGCGACTGCCCTGATCCTATCCCTGGTACCACATATAATCCACAAGCCACCCAGGAAGGATTACTGAGCCAGGAGTATTCCCCAAGTACCACCAGAGGTAAACTCCACCCCCCCAAAAAAAATTTCAAGTTTGGAATTTAAGTAATAAATTAACAAAATTTTAATTGATTTATAATTAATTCAAGTATAGTTAAATTTTCATTGTAATTAAATTTTTCAGTGTATTATATTCTTATATTCTAAAATATTTATCATTTATGGTCTAAAAGTTTCAGCTGTTCTGTTTAGGCCAGGAAGAAGTTACATAGCAGATGATCCTCTCCCTATAAACGTTCTATGGGATTTGAGAAAATCTATGACCGTTGCTTTGAGTGTCAACATGGGAGCTCACGGCTAAGCATTCAGCAATAAGGAAAGCACATGAGGCCTTCCTGTTCCCATTATGACTAATATTATTACCAGTAATATTCCTATTACTGATGTTACTATACAGGAATATGCCTCTTTACTGCTCTCTGGAACACTCCTTCTAGTCCCAGGGGTGGGGAGCTTGGTTTACTGAGCCAGAAAACAGTGGTCAGAGATCTTTGCAGCTGCAGAACTAGAAGATGCAGGGAAGAGCATCAAAGGAGAAGAACAGCCCAGAAAAGAGGCTGGAAAACAGGTAGCAGGACAGGCTGGCTTTCCCCCAGCCCCTTGGACCCTGCAGCCTGCTCTGTCTGTCTCTCCCTCCTGCTCTGGAAGGCTGTGGCTGGATGGAACTAGACTAGTGGTCATTTGAGAGTCAGACCTGTGTATTCCTACAGCCAGGTCTTGTTGGGGCTTCCGTGGAATCTGCTGAAAAGTTCAGCAATTATGGATTCAAAGCCAGAGCACTCGGCAGATTCCACTGAACCCCCCACTAAGGCCAGGCTTCAGGAATATGCAGGTCTGATGCTCAGAGGATGATGAGTCTAACCTACCTTGAAAAAGGTTAACTGCAATCTTCAAAGGATCAGGCTATTCCAGAAACTAATGGGCCTTAAAATTGCCAAGTATAGACACTGGAGTATGGCCCTCATACCGTCGGCTACACTGTAAAAATACAACCGTGTGCAGAGAAATAGGAATGCGTGGCTATACCAGGGAAGAATGTGGGCTCCATGGGAGAGACCCAGAAATAACAGGAATGGTGGAAATGGCAGAGAGGGGCATGGGCTGAACTTTTAGGAACAGTGTGAAGAATTCAAAGAAAATGTAAGCATAGTAAAAGAAGAGATGGGAAGTCCCCGTATGAAGTAGAAGATCGTGTGTGTCATTGTCAAATCAATCAGTGTGTTTGTTTGTATTTTAGAGGCTGTAAAGGCAGAACTTCAGAAAGGCAGAGGCTCAGAGAATGAACAGAAACCTGTGGGACAATGGGTGGTCTAGAATTTCCCAAGAGCAGTCTCATGACATGGGGGAGAGAAAGAATGGGAGAAGGTATTTGAGGAACTAATGACTAATCCCCAAACTTGATGGACAGTATCAATTCACAAGACAAAGAAACTTAGTTCTTCATATCTAGGAAATCAAAGCTCTGATGCTGAAACAGAAAAGGCAGAGCAAACAAAGATCATAAAAGCAACCAGAGGGAAAAGTGAGATAGGAGAATGTTGATGCAATAGGTCATTTGTCATCTGAAAATATTTCAAAGCATATTTTCTCCATTATGCTTTTATAGGGGAAGGGGTGCTTCAAAGCAGTGCTCAGGGGTCACTCCTGGTGATTGAGCCAACAGAGGTTCAATGTGAGAGCAGGAGGGGGATCAGGTGCTGCTCTGTCCCCATGGTGCTGGGGACCACCAGGGCCACAGCCGGCAGCGCTCATGGCTCTGTGTGACAGCCGAGATGGAAGCAGGGGTGAATGCTGTTCTCACCCAGAGAAAAGTGAGACAGCAACTAAGTACTGATCATGAGGGAGGGGAAAGAGGGAGAGGGAGAGGAAAAGTAAGATGGAGAGGGTGAGGGAGAAGCTCACCAAGAAAGAAATAAAGAAATTTCTTCAACTGAAGGAAAAATTCTAGCAAATGAAAACTATTATTGACAGACTAAAGAACACATATAAATGTTAAATGTCAACAGATTTCAAAGGCTTTTAATTTAAAAAAATTTTCAAGAGACCATGACTGCTAAAACCACAAATAATAATAATGACTGTTTGAATGTATAACATATATGAGAATGACATAATAATAGCTCAAAGGATAAGAGTTGGGGAAGTTAGAAAGATAGGCCCTTGAAAGTTTCATCTATGTCAATGATCTGTTGATTTCTAGCAGCCATTAGTAATTAAAAGATGCATATTGTAAATCATCATTATGATGAAGAGAACTGGGATCCAGGAGATAGAACAGGGGTGAAGGGGCACCCACCTTGCAAGCACTCACCCCTGTGACTATCTATGCTGTCACATAGAGCCATGAGCACTGCCGGCTATGGCCCTGGTGGTCCCCAGCACCATGAGGCCAGAGCAGCATCCGATCCCCCTCCTGCCCTCACATTGAACCTCTGTTGGCTCAATCACCAGGAGTGACCCCTGAGCACTGCTTTGAAACACCCCTCCCCCTATAAAAGCATAATGGAGAAAATATGCTTTGAAATATTTTTTTTCAAATATTTCACACCACCCCTTTGAAATGACATACAATAAAATACTGAAAAAACACATCACTGATATAAAATGAGAGAGAAAAGAAAAATGCAAGGCCCAAAGGGCAGCTGGTAGTATAAAAACCCAAGAGCAAGATAAAGGACAGATCAATAATCACATCACATTAAAAAAAATAGACCAAATACACCACGATGAATCCAATCTGTCCACTTTTCAGTGGTTTTATTTGTGTTCGTGGCTATTTGGAGCCACGACCATGTGGGATCCACGACAAAAAAATGATGTCTGCGAGAAATAGGATTTCAGTTTCATTTTGTTAACAATTTTTTTCTTAGTTGTCCTAAATGAGTGTTGAAAATGGAAAGGCTGATGTTAAAAATGTGCCAATTATCAGTATATTATTTATGCATTCCACAAATAGAGTTTGAATCTCTCAACTCCAGCAATTTCCAAATTGCAAATATATAATTACTCCTTTCAAGTCTCTCCTTGCAGATTGGGCTTCTAGCTGACTCAGTCTTCTCATCAAGCAGGCGATGGGAAAGTGGGGTCAGGCTGGAGAGGAAGGGATGGGACAGAGTCTCGGGCCCTGCAGGGCTGATGTTGGGGTTCCCCCTGCAGCAGGCAGCCTGGGGCAAGGCTTAATGTGAGAGCGGCTCAGGAAGCATTTCTCCTGAAACTCCCAACCCAACTTTGGGAATATTGATAAAGCCACAGTCTTTAAGAATTCATGCCTTCAAATTAAGAAATAATTTATAACCTTGAGAATCTGCATCAAATCTTAAATCACGGAACTCTTTCATTTACCATAGTTTAATAGCAGATGAAAATTATTTTTCATTCTCTCCCAAATTGTGGGGAGAGAGAGAGAGAGACAGAGACAGTGACAGTGACAGAGACAGAGATTGTAGTACATCCCCTCTTACCACTTGGCACACTTCCTGTCTCCTCTGGCTTGATTTTTTAATATTCTCACACCTACCTGATTTCAGAATCTACGTGTCTGGTGGTGCCAACCCAAGGCAGGCACTGAAAGCAGGGAGGAACTGCCCACAGCGCTGGGCTTAGCTTCCCAGGCACCCAGAGGAGAAAAGCGCAGAAGGAAAGAAAAACTGTCCAGTGATGGAAGCCGGGCAGCCTGGGCAGGTGCCCAGTGGAAGCTCCAGTCCTGCAGAATGAGGCCCTTCCTGCATCCTTGGGTTCGAGCTCATGAGATTCAGGATATTCCTTCCTTCTCCCCCAGTGACACCCTGTAGCTGTTGTTCCGCCGCAGACTGTCAAGGCTGCTTCCGCACCACCCATCAGGCTCTTTCCTCTCCTGAAACTGTTGACTCCGAAGTACACCCTGTGGCCTTAGGTTTTTGACCCCGACTCATGCTCTTGCATATTTGCAGTGAACTTTTCTAGAATTCCCTCGGGTTACCTCCATGGGGTCCCCCTTGCTCTTCTCTAGCTCCACAACTCAACTAGGTTTGGTCCTGAATATTGACCTCTGCATGGTCTCATTCGGTTTGTACAGGCACCTGCACCCCACCCCCCCAAATCCCGCAAGAAGCATTTCTGTCTTTACATCTTTGCAACTTTGAATCACATCAGATAGCCAATGTTCAGGATGAAGCCCGACCCTCTGCTGACTCTGCTCTCACATTGCAGAGAGCATACCTGTCCTTCCCCCACGCCCCCACCCACAGACTCTGAGTTTCTAGAACTTTCTGTGGCTTAGAACTAGGAAGCACACAGAGCTTTAAGAAAGCAATGTGCACTGACCAAGGTGTAGGAATGCTGTACCCTGGACTCACACAGCTCTCCCCAGCGCTGGTGAAATGTGCTTTTCCTCTGTCATCTTGTGGCAGTTTGCCACAATAAAGCCAATCCGTTTGACATCTTTGACCTCGGTCACAAAGAATGAGATAGACACTGGGACTTGTCCAGGTTTCAAGCTGGCCTTCATAGCCCCTAACGAGAGGATTAGCTGGCCATTTATCCAACACAATTTTACTCTGCCAGCCTGGCTCCAGACACATGAGCCATTGTCTGTGTTTACAGGCATATTAAGGGCACTTAGCAGGTACATGATGGCTTAACAGGTCCATCAGGAATGAACAGGTACATTAAAAAGAAAGACTGGGATATTTATGAGCTGTGACCATAGTGTGAGAAGCAATCAGCCAGTATCTTCGAGGTATAGCTTTGAGGGTAATCTCCTAGCCTGCCAGGGTGCGCATTTGGAGCCCTCATTGTCTAAACTATTATTATTATTATTGTTATTGTTATTATTATTGTATCTCTGTGAGAAACACAGTTACAGAGTTGTTCATGATTGGGATTTCAGTTCTGTAGCATTCATTCCAAATCATTGTCTGAACTAGATATTAAAGTCATGGTAATTTCTTATGATCTTCTATCCTGGGGGCACATTTGCAACCCTCACTGTCTAAGCTGAACCCGTGTCTTGCAGCCTTGGAGTTATTATAGAGGGATCCATTTCCCCAGGTCTGGGAGCTGTTTCCCTGCACCTCCCTCCCCGGCACAGATGTCCCGTCTCTCAGTCCTGTGCCCTACTGGAGCCTCCTATACTTTCTTTGGCATTGGTGCCATCAGGGTTGCCCGGGGCTGCCCCCTGCCAGTGACAATTTCTGCATCTCCAGTAGGCCTCACTTCTGTCTTCACCTGCCCCTGGTTTCCATTAGGGCCCCACCAATTCTCACAAGAGCTTCCTGTGACCCCCGTGCCATTCACCTCCCACCCAGATCTTCCTTGCTGGGATCACAAAGGAAAGGGGGTCACCCTATCCCAGGATTTGGGGCCCCATGTCCTCTGACACCTGCTTGTCACATGGTTTTTCCATGTCATTCCATTCATTGGTATGGCTGTGCCAGGAACTGGGGAACCCAGGCTAGTACAAGACATCCTGATCCCCCCCCCCCCCCCCGCTTGGTAATCAGTCTGCAATTCCACATTAATTCCACTGGCCTCCAAAAGGGTTGGTCACAGCAGAGAAGGGGAAACAAAGCAAAGGTCGGACGGATGCTGAAGGCACGCTGGGTGGGTCGAATCCCTCAGCCCTGCCTTCCAGAAGGAACAGGAGACCTTTGTGCTAAAAATAGAGCAGTCACTGCACTCAGCATGTCCAGATGACCTCTCGCTGCTGGTTTCAGAGAGAGGGAAGTATTGTTCTTTGCTCTGAACACACTGCTGAGTCACGTTCCTGGCCCCCATACACAGCTCAGCGGTCAGCCCTGCCTGTCCGCATAAAAGCGGCACTGGTCACAATGCTGGTGGGCAAACGGCAAGTTAAAAGACTGATGTTAGAGTAATGCAGAGCAAGAACACATTTTGGAGCCTGCATCTGGCTCAGTACTAGGAATTTGGGCTGATTTGTTCACCTCAGTGCTGGCTCCTGGTTGCAAATGTAATAGAACACTGTCACTGGCACTGTCATCACTGTCATCCCGTTGTTTATCGATTTGCTCAAGCGGACACCAGTAATGTCTCCATTGTGAGGCCTGTTACTGTTTTTGGCATATCGAATATGCCACGGGTAGCTTGCCAGGCTCTACCGTTCGGGCGAGATACTCTCGGTAGCTTGCCGGGCTCTCCAAGAGGGCCGAAGGAATTGAACCCAGGTCAGCTGTGTGCAAGGCAAATGCCCTACCTCCTGTGCTATCTCTCCAGTCTATCCTGAAACAAAAATCTGCACACGCAAAATGAAGTGATAAAGAGAATGTGAACGAGAGAGGCCAAGGAGGGATGTGCAGTCTCCATGGATGCTCGCAGCCTTGGTTCTGAAACAGAAACTTCGGGGTGTAGAGTAGGAGGGGGCGCGGCTAGCCTGAGAGAACTGACCCCGAGAATGAACCAGACACATCCACATGTCCAGGGGATGCTCAGACTACAGAGGAGGCACCGGGGCTCCTGCCACAAGACTTCTAAGAGAAAAAAGGCGGTGCCAGTCAGCGCTCTGCAGCAAGGCAGGCTGGAAGGAGGGAGTCTCAGAGGCTCAAAGAGAAGGTGCAAGGCAAGGAGTTGACATGGGGCAAGACGACTTTCAAGATCACAGGGCACCAACAAACGAATAATTCACGGGAACACTAGAAGCGCTGTTCCCATGATCTCATCCTGCGATCTAGTTCCCAAGGAAGGAGGATCAGAGAAAGAAAAGGGCTGTACGGAGCATCACAAGACCGGCTGCGGGCATGCATTAATCATCCTCCCAGAGACCAGAGAGTGTGGGGAGGAAGGCCTGGCTGCCTGTTCTGATGCTGCAGGTAGCGAGAGGGGGTGATCAGAAGCCAAGGTGTCTCTTCTCCAAAGAGGTCTGAAACCGAGACCAGGCCCAAGGCAGTGAGCACTGATCTCCGAGAATGGTGTTTAAACTCTGCTACTGCAATGACTCACTAGGCAGGTGAGTTCAGGCTGCAGAGGGGCTGGGCTCCGTCCTGAACACCACACGGTCCCCCAAGCACAGAGCTGGGGGAATCCCGAGCCCTGCCTGATGTGTCCCCAAACCCAAAACCAATAGTTAAAAATTAAAGAACAAATATGGTCCGGAGAAATAGTACAGAGATAAGGGCATTTGCCTTGCATGTGGCTGGCCCAGGTTCGATCCCCGGCATTCCTTATGGTACTTCAAGCACCATCAGGAGTGATTCCTGAGCACAGAGCCGGGAGTAACCCCTGCGCATTGTCAGGTGTGGCCCCAAAACAAACCAACAAAATAAAACAAATAACATAAAATTTTTTCTACTACTACTAAAAAAAAAAAATCCAGATTCATGGAGCAATGCGTGATTCACAGGGAATGTCCAAAATGGTGTCCCCAGAAGAAGAAAATAAGGGTATCCAAGGTGGGCATGGAGCTTTTGCCGTTTCAAGATGGGAAGATCGGGGCCACAGTGAGAGCACAGCAGGAAAGTTTAATATGATACATCATCAAAGGAAAAGCCAGAGGCGCCTTGTTCTGAAGTAACATCGCAACCCACAGAAGCTGGGCAGGTGGTCATGCCTCTCCCCCACCCACGCCCCAGAATTCTGCAGCCTCACAAAGGAGGTGACATTGACCCCAGCGACCCGGCTGATGAAGTTCTGAGGAAGACCTGAGTGCTGTTTCAGGCCGTGCCAAGTTCTGATCTCAGAGTCAGGGTGCGGTGAATCTTTGCAATGGGCGTGATAGGACCTACTTGCTTTGGGAGTGGGAAGAACTCAAAGTGGATCTTCATGTGGTGAATAAGTCCTTTGTTACCTCAAGCATTTCTGTTAAAAGGTGACACAAAGGTGACACAAAGCCCCCCAGAGAAGACCCCGGGTAGAGGTGCACGCCCTGCATGTGCCGGCCTGATTTTATCCCCAGCACCTCGGCCCTCCCAGCATCTTTGGTGCATCCCTAGGCCCCAGAGCACTTCCAGGGGGAGCCCAAGGCACCAAGCAGCACTGCACCTTGGGAACTTGCATGGAACTGCCTGGTTAACTGAGCATCACCAGGGGTAACTCCTGGGCCTCTGAGCACTGCTTGCAAGCCTCTTCCCAAACCCAAAAGATAAGCTGAGGCACATTAATATCCATCAATGGAATAGTAGGAAACCAGAGTGGTTGGGAGCTTATCACCCAGATAGGTAGTGGGCGGCCACGGATTGGCTATGGCTCCAGTATTCTCGCTGCCCATTGGCTGTGTGTGATGGTTCTTCTGAATTTTGGTTCTGTGATACCAGTGCCCTTTACAGTTTGATGCTCTCTTTGCTCTTTTGTTTGCACCTCCCCTGTCTGCTTGTCACCTCCTTGTCTGGCACTTTAATATGACAGTGGGCGTTGGCCCATGGCCCAGAAAGTAGGGGAGACTCTCCAGAGAGGGGTGAATGGGCCAAGGAACCTGCATTGGAACCTTCATTTTCCACTGGGAGGAGAAATAGCTAAGGAAGTGCAGAGAGGGATGTGTGGACCATAGTGCCTGGTTTTGAAGGAGGTGGCAGTGGCCAGATTATGGTTCTTGACTTGCTGGACGTTGTGTGAAAGGGGTTGGTTTGCTTTGCTTGGGTGTCACCAGCCCTGGTGTGTCTCCTTTCTGTGGTTTATTAGAGGTGGTGCATGCCTCAAGTGACCCAATACGTATTTTGATCACTTTAAAACTTTATAGAACTTGGTCAGGAGGTAAGGGATTTATCTTGTATGCATCTGACTCTGGTTCAATATCTGGCACCAAATATGGTCCCACAAGCACCGCCAGAGGTCATTCCTAAGCATGGAGGAGAAGTCCCCAAGTACCACCACGTGTGCCCCCAGCCTACCATGCCCCCAAGATAAAATAAAAAATGAAACTTTGCAGAATTGCCAAACATAAACCATAGGAGATGATGTTTGGTGTGTCACATATGCTCTGAAAGTATTATTGACTTGCCTCATAGTTGCTTTTGATTAAAACAACAAAAACAACAAAAGGGCAACATAGTTGTCTAGAAGTCAGAAATCATGAAATTCCTTTTCAGAAATTTAAATCAGTGCTAGAATTAGAAATCTTTCCTCTTTTTCAACCCAGTACCAAGACTCACCAGTCAAAAACATGTCTCCAGTTTCACAATCTAGAGGTGCAGTTGTTGAGTAAGAAACTGTAGATTGGGTGAAGAGGAGGGCCAGAGTGGTAGTATAGTGAGTAGGGGTTGCCTTGCATGCAGTAGACCTGTGTTCTATACCTGGCATCCCATATGATCCCCCAAGGACTCCCAGGAGTAATTCCTGAGTGCAGTGCCATGAGTAAGTGCCATCCTGAGCTAGTGCTATGTAGTTTGACTTTATTCAGATGAGGGTTTGGGCCAGCGTGATTTTGATTGGTCAAAATGGACACACAGTGCCTGGGAGGACTTTCATTCCCGAAGGCTAACTTCTCTGAGTGCAGCCGTCCTGTGATTTTTTTTTTTTTAATTTGTCCTGGACTTGGCCCTCAGCAACCTCCAAGCTCTGTTTGGTGTCCACCCATGCCTCTGATGAGTCCATGTTTCTTTCCTTTTATAATTACTGTTTTTGTACATTTGTCTTTGTATTGCACTCAGTTGGCCTGGCTCAGAGATCAGTCCTAGTGGGACCAAGGGGTTTGCACCTGGGTTGGCCACATGTAAGGCAAGTCCTTGATGCCTGTCCTATTTCTTGCTCCTTTTTTTATAAAAAAAAAAATGTACAAACTATTGTCAGTATTCCCCTTAAGAGTAGTTTGCAGGAGTGTCCTAATCATAATCCCGCTGCACACATCTCAAGCAACGGAAGTTGAACCTTTGCTGTTTTGTCACTAATGGGACCGTCAGCTTCATAATGGTGTGTTTTCAATCTACTAGTTTTTTTGCATGACAGGTTTCCGTGTTTTTATTTTATTTATTTATTTTTTTTTGTGAGATGAAATCCTCCTGGCTCTATTCTGGGTCTGACTATAAGAAATGCATCCTTTTTCAACTGCTAGGTAGAATGAAAACTTTAGGCAAACACTACCCAAATGGACAGTTTCTAGTTTCAGAATCCACCCTTTTCTAGAATACAGAGATGCATTGCGCCCTGGGGTTCCATTGCCTGCCAGAGACCCATTGATCTATGTCTTCAGATGTTTCGTTTGATGCCTTATTCACGGCCATCTGTTCTTTATTTTATCGTGGTGAGAATTTCCAGCTGAAGATGGAGCCCAGAAATGGCACTGGGTGCTTTGAAAAAGAAACAATGCAAAGATTTAAGTTAGGGGAGGGGAGAGATTCCATCTTGAGCCTGTCTGTGCCTCAAAACAGCTCCTCTATTTTTATTCCCTGCAACCAAATTGTTCTCTCGGTTCACAGCAAGTTCACCAGCTCCTAGATAGAAAGGAAATTGCTCTGTGGTCAGCCCTTCTGTCTGGCTGTACACTCTGCGCACTGGCCCCTGCTGTCATGTGTGCACTGCCTGCCCTGATGTTCGTGGTCCTAAAATCTCCAGAAAACTCCCAAATTCTTGGGCGTGGTGTTCACTTCTCAGAGCTACCCAGGGGGTGTATTGAACAACCTCTGGGACCCATAGCAGGAAACCTTGAATACACATTTTCTGAAGTACTTAAATAACTTAGGAGCCATTTGTTTCAAAAAGCCACATGGATTCACACACTTCCCAGGCAGCTGAAAATAGATGGGAGAGTGGTTGAGTTGTAAGGACAGGGAAAGACCAGGAAAAACTAAAATCCTTACTGACGAAGTCAGTTGCTTTTTGGTGAGTGCATCCCCAGGAAAGCAGGTGACTCATCTTATATGCCATCACCTTCTTTATATACTTGCCCCCTACTCTCCCTAGTCATTCCCTACTTTCTCCTAGTGCCCTGGCCACATGATCATAAGTGGAGCTGGGGATCAAATCCAGGTCAGCCGTGTGCAAGGCAAGAGCCTTAACCTCTGTACGACAGCTCTGCCGCCCTTATGCATTGTTTAAGAGCACGTATCCAAGAGAGCTGGCGAAGGTCCAGTAGCTCTGAGGCCTGGCTCCCATATAGCGAAGGCCGTCCACCCACAGGCTGATGCAGTTTAGCTGAAAGCATTGTCGTAAGCAGGGCAGAGAACTGAAAGCCTCGTGGAGAGAGAATGCTTCCTGCCAGCAGGTGAAAATTCATGTGGAGGTCAAGTGGTCCTCTTGGCCTTCCAGCTGTGCCAAGCTGGGTTTGCCATTGCCAGATTCAAGAGGTATCCTGATGGGGGCCAGGTGCCATGCAGGCTCCGTGGCCTTATTAACACACTGTGCACTTGACTGAAATGTGAATTCAGGCAGCTAAATGGCAATGACCGTTCCAGCAAAGACACTGCCGTAGAATCTCAGTAAGCCAGACGCTGGGTGGCAGTAGACAGGTTGCATTTAAGGGTCATTTATGCACCCCAAGTGTGCCCAATACGTCCTGCCAGTCCCAGGATGATGGGGTTCAATTCTAGGAGCTGTTCTAGATGCCTGTCTTAGCTTTGCCTCTCACAGTTGATGCTTCCTTTGATGCCAGATGGCAAACCCTAGCTCCTCTCCCAGAGAGCAACCACACTCTGGGCAATCCTGCCATGGGCCAATCACTTCATGCACCAAGAACTTTTCCCCATGCCCAGGACCCTTCTCAGAGTCCCAGAGCTGGACGCTCCTTCCATTGCCTGCATTCTGTTCCCAGAAGCTAGAGGAGGAACTTCATCTCCTTTAATCTGCTGCAGGAGGTGTCGACTTCCGGCTGTGTCCCAGAAAAGCTTTCTTGAACCAGTTCTTGGGTCAAGGGGAAATAGTCCTCAAGGTGGATTTGACCCTAGACTCTAATATGCTGGCCCTAGGCTGTATCTACCGCCCTCTACAGTATTCCCACAGAGAATCTTTGAATTTTTGCCAGAAATTGAACCCAAGACTTCACATGTCCACAGCAATTGCTCTACGTCTCAGTCACATCCTGGTCCTCCACTAAAAAAGAACTTTTCACCCATATTGCCTCTACCCTCTGTCTCAGTGCTGGACAGTGTGGCTGGCTCCCCAGAGCTCCAGCTTGTCCACTTCATGAAGCACAGGGAAGAGTATGTCCCACATGCCATGCCGAGAGCCCCAGCTGTCCTTCCATGTCCCTATAGTACTCCCCACTGATCTAAGGAGACGCAGAGAGAAGACATGATCTAGCACAGGGCCCTCCTCTCTGCCCTGCCAGCTGCCTCACTCATTGCATCTGTTGCAAACGTCTGGAAGTGCTGGACTGTGGACCTGGCAGTGTCTGTGGTCAAACACCTTTAGGGCGTGGCTTTTGCCCCTGCGATGTAGACATGTCAGGAGGAAGGAGAAAGCAGTATAGACACTGCAGAGCTGGCTGACAGCTCAGTGTAAGACATCCCTGAAATATCAGAGCATGCAGTACTGCATAGCTGGTGTGTTTAAGGTAGACTTTGAAGAGAATGAGGGTGCAAGGGGGAGAACACCCCATGTTTCGACAGCTCACAGAGACTGGTCATGGCATGTGGTTCTGATGTGGTCGGTGCCTGTGGCTGGTGCCCATCTATACCATGGAGCCAAGCAGGGACCAAGTACATCCACACAATCCATCTACATCATACATGGGCTCTCCAGGGAGGCAGAATCTCACATGTGGGGGAGCTTTCTTTCATCTCAGGGATAGTGCAGAGCATGTAGATTGCTCATTGTTCAGGAATGGGACTGATTGGTGCTGAGTAGGGGTGGCTGTGATGTTCCCCACATCGCCAGGAGCCCCCAGACTGGGTATCTGGGATTGTGGGGGCTGCTCCGAGCCCCCCTGCCCCTCTCAAGCCTCTGGATGTCGTCTGTGTCCATGGGAGCATCTCTTGCAATCCCCTCTGTTTCTAAGCTTCTAGCAACCGGGAATTCATAAACAGGTCTTGAAAGAAATCAGATTTGGGTGATTTCTATTGATGGACGATCCAGCATATGAGACTTGTGAGGTATTTTTCCATGCTCCTGGCAATTGCTTGTCTCTCATGGCTGCTGCTGTGCTGACCTCATGGGCACTCTTGCAGACCTTTGCAGAGAGAAGCAGCGCCATGATTTACTACTTAACAGCCTTGGAAAACTAGTGTAAAAGCGAGACATTTCCAGTGTAACTAGAAATCCATTGGCGATGTTGGAGCAGAGCTTGACTTAATGCAGCTAGGAAATATACCATCCGCGAACACAGATTTCTTGTACTACAAGCAAACACATTCTGAAGTTTGAAATGCTCGATGATAGCCTTGTGTGTGTTCATGGAGCACTCACGCGCCTTTTCCCTCCAGGGCTGCATCTGTGGAACACAAATTCACTAAAAACATGTTCACACCTTAAGCTAGAATGGTTTTCCGCTTCGAGTCCAGCATGCGCTTTAAAGTGTGAACCGATTTTTTTTTTTTTTTACCATCTAAGTCTGACTAGCCAAATACCTTCATTCAGCCTTCTGTGCTGAGTGTTAAAAATTAGACACCTCCCAATGCATCTGTCTTCTCAACTTCTGTCTCTTTCTCTGCTCTTCCTTTTGGGGGTCTTCCTTTATGCTTGATTACAGGATTTACTCTAGATTCATGATCAATCTCATTGATATCTATCTAGAGCTGTATCTGCCGCTATGTGCCTGTGGTATTGGAACTCCTGCTTGCAAAAACAGGAAGGTGAAGGATCAAAAACATTTGGCAGGGGGCAACTGGAGGAGAGCCCAGGCGGCTCTCACCGTCAGCTGTCCCCTGGCTTCAGGGGGTCGGTGCCGGGCAGGGCCACTCGCCCAGCCAGGGCGGCCCAGGCCATGGGGCAGACGAAAGAGGAAATGAGGGCTAAGCCGGTTGATCGATCAGTTGCTGTTTATTCCATCCTCTCCACGCGCCTGTTCCAGTCCCTCTGAGCTCCCCGTTCTAGTCTCACACTGCACCTCATTCCTTGATCCCTCTGTCTCTCATTCCTCCCTCCCAGCTCTCTGGATTCTTTCCTCTCCTTCACTGTTTCTCCACCCCTTACTTGTCTCTCTAGTCTTACCCAGCAAAATCAACATAAGAAAGCCCATCCCAAGGGCCCACCAGGTTCAAAGGAAACACCACTTAGAGGCATTCCCCTCCTCCTAGCATCTTAATTGACATCTCAATATTAGTTATTTTTGTATGGGCACAGTAAGAGGTACATTGAAGCTTGTAGGGCAGCTCTCCAGGGAAAGTCTTGCCACAGACTCAGACTGCAGTGCTCAGGCAAGATTAATTATTTCTAACCCTAGCAGGGTCTGAATCTAGTTATTACTTTTTGGATCATGACAGCATCTGTCTATGACCAAGCTCTTAACTTCTAGTTAAGCATTAGGCACTTTGGCCAGGCCCATCTCCATGCCAGGATAGCACATAACTCACCGCTTGTCGTGGGTCCGTCCAGTCCCTCGTGGCGACCCTGTTTTTGGGGGTGCTAGGAAGTAACAGGAGCTGAGTCTTAGGTCGAGAGAACAGATGCCCAAGAGGAAAATATCATGTAGAGTCAAATGTCTCCCAGGTTACAAAAGCATAGCATTTGTTACAGTCTTCCTGTGTCCATACAAAAGGACATGGCTCTGAATAAACTATGCAAAGGACTCAAGGAGAAGAGAAAAACAATAGTTACAAGTCAACAGAACACAAAGAAAGAAGCTACAAATAAACACAGCGGATAGGGAACACTGTGATGGGAGTAACCTGATAAACCTAAGCTACCTGAGGCTATGCTATCCTGCAGTGAAGGCACTGGAGTGTTCACAGAGCTTGTAGTAATGGGGTGGGGCAAAACAGACAGGAGCCTTGCCAGTCTGTGGCCCTGTGTTCACTGGTCACGGAGTGGGCTCAGTCCTCTGCCCACCCAGACCCAGACCCTGCTCCTCTTCTCCTAGTGGATGGTACACATCTCATTTCCTCATGCGTGATGGATCTTGGCTAATGAACATTTGCTTCCGCAGAGCATCTTTATGAGCTCTGAGGGGCTGATATGTGCCTTTCATGGTGGGAATTCTTGAGCTCAGAATAGCTCTTTAATCTCAAATCTCTGTTTTCTTTGACAAATGGAACAGGAGGCTAAGAGGCTGGCCCCAGAGAGGAAAAGAAAATTGGTTTATAACAGGAAGTTTTTCTCCAGGTAATGTCAGGCCTGGAGAAAGCAAAGCTCTGTCACTCTGTACACTCAGGCAAGGCTGTCCAGAGAAAGGAAAGGAATCACAGACACTCCGGCCATCTGAGAGGATCTTGGGACTGAGCAGTGACATGAATATTGACCCCGATTGGAAATTGGGGTTTCCACATTGTTCCAGGGGGTAAGCCCACTTGTACTGGTCTTTCGATCAATAGTACCTGAAATCCTAGCTTGGTTTCCTAGCTCATTCACGCCCTTTAAATGAGCATCAAAGATTTTTTAAAATAGGGGTTCTGCTTATCAAATAGTCATTATATATCTGGGGAAAACATAAGCAGAAACCCAATTATAGGATGGTTTCTTTAGGAAACATTTTTATACCAGTACCTTACTTTTTCTGTTTGTCTGCTTTTTTGTTTTTGGGTCACCCCCAGAAGTGCTTAGGGGTCAGTCTGCCTCTGCACTCAGAAATCACTTGTGGTGGTGCTTGGGGGACCATATGGGATGCTGGGAATCAAACCTGGTCGACTACACACAAGGCAAGCACTCTATCCACTGTGCTATCGCTCCATGACCCCCACATTTTTCTTAAGATGCTGGTTTTTTTTGTATCACTATAAAAAATTCTCATATCTTCTTTTTAAAAATGTTATAAACACACATACACACAGCCACAACAAATAGGGAAACAGTCCATGTCTGTGCATAGGAAGAAGTATGTATTGTCACCATGTCAACTCTGCCTTACTTGGTCTATAGATCTAATGCAATCTTAGTCAAGATATCTGCAAGCTATTTTTTTTTAATATTAACAAGCCTACTCTAAGGTTTATAGGAAAGTCAAAAGAACTAGAATAGTTCACATAATATCAAAGAAGAAGAATTAGTATATAGCAACAGTAAACCAAGACAATGGATAGAAGGGAATAGAACAGTGGAATTCAGAAACAGACCCACAGGAGTCCAACATCTGAGCTTTGAAAAAACAAGGGCAATGCAAAGTACCAAAGGCAATTTTTCCAAACCCTGGACAGGAACAACTGGGTATTCACATGCAAGACAAAAATGAACTCTAGATAGAGATTTTACAACCTTCGTAGAATGCAAAATGCCAAAATGCCCAGAGGATGCCATCAGAGAAGAACCTAGATTCTCTCAGATATAGTAACGACTTTTTCAGTACAACACCTAAGGTACCATCCTTGAAAGAAAGGATTGATAAACCAGACTTTTGGGGGCATACCCAGCAGTGCTCAGGGCTTCTTTTTCCTCACTCTGCTCAGGGCTCACTCCTGGTTGGGTTTGGGGGATGATATTTGGTGTCAGGTTTGAACCTGGGTTGGCAGCATGCCAGGCAAGTGCCGTAACCTCAACACAATCGCTCCAGCCCTAGACTTATCTAAACAATTCTTCAAAAAAGACAATGTAAGGAGAAGGAGTAAACAATGTAAAGAGAAGGAGAAAGCAGAAAGTATTTTCAAAAGGAAGATATATGACTATACACTATTACCCAACATGTATAGAGAATTTTTAAAATGAGTAAGAAAAGCAACAACCTACTTAATAAATAGCCAGTGATTGTGCTGGAGCAATAGCACAGCATGTGGGGCACTTGCCTTGCATGCAGCCAACCCAGTCTTGATCCCTGATACCACATATGACCCCCTGAGCCTGCCAGAGGCAGGAGTAAGTCCTGAGCACCACGCCGGAAGCAGATCTTCTGAGCTGCAACTATGGGATCATGTTTGTTTTCTGTGACTTCTAGGAGGATTTCTCCCAACTCCAATCTTAACTGCATGTGCACCTACCACTAAAAATGGGTCATCTTGCTCCTATGGAGGGGAGGATGCTTGTGTCATCATTAATCCATCCTTCAGCAGAAATCACCAAGGAGCAGTTCTGTCTTTAAAGCTGACAATAATTTTTAGAGGCCGCATCACCAGCCTTTCAGTTGGTTGAGCTTGGAATGTTCATCTTTCTCTTCCTTTTCATTCCTTTGTGTGGGTGGGTGGGCCACAGCCATCGGTGTTCAGGGCTCTTCCTGGCTCAGGGACCATATGTGGTGTTGGGTTTAAACTGGGGTTGGCTGTGGGCCAGACAAGCCCCATTCATGTCCATATTATCTCTCTGATCCCTTTATTTTTTATTTTTATTTTAGCTTTTTTGTTCACACCAGCAATACTCAGGGGTTACTCCTGTCTCTGCACTCAGGAATTACTCCTGGCAGTGCTTGTGACCCCTTTATTTTTCAAAACATTATTTAATTTATGATTTTTTAAAAAGTTTGGGGCCATACCCAATGGTTCTCGGGGTTTACCCCCAGTTCTGTCTGTGCTCAGGGCTCACTCTTTTTTTCCTTTTTTTTTTTTGCTTTTTGGGTCACACCCGGTGATGCACAGGGGTTACTCCTGGCTCGTACACTCAGGAATTACTCCTGGTGGTGCTCAGGGGACCATATGGGGTGCTGGGAATCGAACCTGGGTCGGCCACATGCAAGGTAAATGCCCTACCCTCTGGCTCCAGCCCCTCAGGGCTCACTCTTATGCTACCTGCAGCACTGTATATGGTGCTGGGGATGGGATTAGGCTCAACGGCAGGCAGGGTAATTGCCTTATCATGTAGTGATTCTTTGACACTTTTATTCTTTCCCTGTCATTCAAGAAGCATCCAGGTATATTCCTGAGCTCCATTAGGGAGGAAAATCACTCAGGTTTACATGATTAAATAATTAATTACAGGATTAATTACAGGATTCTGAACATGTGGCAGGTAAATGAAGCCCTTTATTAAATATAAGACTGAAGTTTTTTAGGGCAGTTGACAGAGCAGTCTGTCCTGAGAGAGGCAGATATTTGATCTCCTTCTCAGTGACCATGATTTAAGACCCTTGCCCCCATCCCCACAAGCCAGGTGGTCCAAGGAGGAACCCCTTTTCCTCCTCCTGCTTGGAGAAAATGCTGACAGCCAGTCAAGTTTTGGTTCACGGTTTATGTCCCTGCACATCACAGCTTTAACACAAAAGTGACGGCACAGGGTTTGAAAAGAGGGAAGTTGTGATGCGAAGGGTTCAATACAGTGACAACAGAGCAATTACCCACCTGATTACAACAGTGTGTCTAGGGAGATGCTAATTTGGAACTTTAAAGGACAGTTTTAAAATGGCCTTCTATGAGCAATTCTATTTGAGGGTGTGTTTCAGAGGATGCTGGGGAGCGTTTCAGGGTCCTCCCCGCCAGGGCACCTCCAGCGGGGGTAGGTGTTAACCCTCCTGCCCACTCCACCTGTGACTGAGGTCAGATTCCAGCTGTGTCTGTTGTCAAGTTCCGCTGGTGCTGATCCAGTATCTGTTTCTCTGGAAGGCTGGAAATTGCCCTTCCTGATTTCTCCCGTGTGCCCAGCTAAACGCAGCCGGCTGTCCGGTCTGCGAGGATGCTGCTTTCTCCTCCTCCGAGACTGCAAATGCTGGTCCACAAAGTGACCTTGCCCGCCCAGATGGCAGATAAAGAGGATGAAGATGCTGTTTTGTGGCTTCATTTTGGGTCCCACTGTGCACTGCGTGTCCTGATGATAGCCCCCTTGGGTCAGTGATGAAAATTCAGCTCAGAGGAGAGCAGGTGTTTTCACTTTGCCTGAGTGTGGGTTCAATATGCCTAAAAAAAATAAATAAACCTCTCTTTCATATATCTTCTCTGCATATTTTGCTATAGTTCTGGCTTCAAATATCCTGGATGCCTCTCCCTGCTCTTTCTGGGGAAACTGAGCTAATTTTAAGACTTCCTGAGCTATTCCCTGCTTTTTGAGTCTGCCTGTCCCTCAATCCCCCATCGGAATCCCACCATACCCAGGGTTTTCTTCATAGAGAATTTTTTTCCAGACTGTCCCCTTCGAGTTTGAGGACCAGCTGGTCTGCCCTTGTGCTGGTGTCTTGAGCAGCAATTTCATCTTTCATGGATGGTGTCATCCCCGGCAAAGTGTCACCAGTGGCAAATAGGGACTGTGGTAGTACTTGCTTTCCTGTAGGATCTTTGAGGATCCCGGGCCAAGGGCTTTGAAGAGCACCCAAGAGGAGTCACAAGTCCACTAAGCAATGACCATGATTATTAATACTTTACCTCTGATTATAAAGAATTTCACACTGGAACTTTCCCCCAAAACCCAGAAGCCAAGTCCAGGCTTTAAGTTTTTGTTAATTATTAATTATTATGCTTGCGTTTTGGACCATGCCCAGTGATGCTCAGGGGTTACTCTCAGTGGTACTCAGGGGACCATGCAGGGTGCCAGAGATTACATTTTCCAGCTGCATGCAAGGCAAATGCCCTACCCACTGCGTTATCACTCTGGCCCTTGCTTCTTTGTTTTTAATTTTATTAAATAACTTTATAATGTTACTGACAGTTGAGATTTAGACATAATGTCCTTCCATCAGTTCCACAGCCTTTGTCAACTTCCTATCACCAGTGTCCCCTGGCCTCCTCCCACCCCTCAGCCTGTCACCTTGATGGACACATTTTAAAGTTTGGTTGTTTAGTTTGGATCTCATGTTGTCAATGTGGTTGACTCTGTGGGGAGTCCTCCTCCTCGGGACTGAGGTACCTGATGCCCTTGATCCTGCTCCCCACTTCCTTACTTCCTCTCCTCCTCTTCCCTTCTGGAATCCTATCCTTCTCTAGGGGGTCCAGCATCCCCCCTTTGCCCCATTGAAATCATGCAACTTGCTTCCACCTGGATAGAACTGGAATTATCATGTTAAGTCAAAAGAAGGACAGACACAGCGTGATCTAAGGTGCAGCCATGAACGACAGGAGCCTGGATCCAGGGCTTCACAGGGGCCTCCAGAAAGTTCTTCATGGCTCAGTACCAGTGGGCCTCTAGGAAGTAGGTGTGACAGATGAGGGGTGAGGAGGTGTATCTGGCCTATGCGCCTTCTCCCTGAGAGGAAGCTCGCTTGAGTTTTCTGTTCGGTCAGAGGCCCGTGTTGCTGGTGTTTGGGTCAGGCTGCTGGGACCCCGGGCAGGGGCCTGCTTCCTGGGGAATAGCGCTGCCCAGCATGGGCCTCTGACTCCCTTGGCTCCCATTAGAGCCTCATCACACTTGGGTGGAGCTGGAGCAGAGTTAAAACCAGTCTCTAGGGCACCTGCCAGTTCCTTCACCGTTGGCTGCTTCAGCTTAATTCCCACTTTCCTGAGAATGGCTTGGAAGTCACTGAGATCCATCACTCATTCATTTTGTGGTATGGCTTTGTGATTGGGGGCCACACCCAGAGATACTCAGGGTTTGCTCCTGGCTCTGCACTCAGGGATCACTCTTGGTGGGGCTTGGGCAACCACATGGGGTGTCAGGGATTAAGTCCTGAGTCACTGGTATGCAAGGCAGCGCCTTCCCAGTGACTCTCCAGGCCCTGTGACTCACATTAAAAACAAAACAAAACAAAACTAAAAAACAACTTAGTTGAATCAATGTGAGATAGACCCTTACAAAGCTTTTCATGATTGGATTTCAGTCATACGGTATTCCAATACTCATCCTTCTACCAGTGTATACTCTCTCTCTCTCTCTCTCCCTCCCTCCCCCCTCCCTCCCCCATCCTCTCTCTCTTCCCCTGTCTCCCACCCCCACCCCCTTTCCCTGTACCTCTCCCTCCCCCTCCTCCCTCCCTCTTTCTGGGCAATGTGGTTTGCAATATTGATACTGAAAGGTTATCAAGAAAATTCCTTTACTCACTTTTAACCCTCAGATCTTATCCAGCATGATCATTCCCAGATATTATTGTCATACTGGATGTGACTCATTTTTTAAAGGTGCAAAGAAAGCAGAGCTGTGAATAATGCACAGATAGAACACCACATTTCTTGTTGATCCCATATTGATGCTACGTAGCCCTGACAAAATTCTCTTTGTACCATTAAAGTACATAGTTTTCACTCGGGGGAAATTTGAGAACTTTATGTGCTCCCATGAGTTTTCTTCCTAACATAATAGAAATTCGTTTCAAACAGTGGAAGAGGAAGATCTTTCTTCAAGATTCATGATCTTACTATTTTTATTTTAGTTTTTTTTTTAAAGAAATATTTTATTGAACCACCGTGAAAACAAGAAAAAAAATACAAAGCTTTCAGGTTTAAGTCACAGTCAAATACTGATTAAACCACCATCCCTTCACCAGTGCACCCGTTCCACCACCAAGAACCCCAATACACCCCCCTCCCACCCCACCCCCCATCTAAGTAGCTGATGATATTCCCATTATTCTCTATATATATTGAGTACATTCCATATTTCCATACAGAACTCACTATTATTGATTGGAAATTTTTCCCAACAATCAGGCCTGCTGAATAGGCATCATCTAATAATTTCTCTTCATTGCTAAGAGTGAAGACTTTGGGTTTCTAATATTTTAGCTCAGTTCACAGTCAAAATGGATGGCTGCAAGAATCTGCTCTGGTGCCAAAATGGGTTAGGAGACCTCAGGATCACAGTCAGTAGGCGGGAGGCTCTGCTTCTCGTGCCGCGGCTCTTGGTTCATCTCTGGGCGGAAGGCGCGCCGGGAACACCTCCCCTCCCAGGATCACCTACCGGCTACGTCACTAAAGAAAGTCCTACCTCCTGGTGGAGGGGTCTTAGAGGGTGGCTCTCACCGCGTGGCTGCTGCCGCTGCCGCCATTTTCGCTCAGAAAAATGGGGTGGAGAGGGAAAAAAATCCCTCCCCGGGCTGCACGAGGTTGTAGTTCAGTTCACAGTCAAAATGCATGGCTGCAAGAATCTGCTCTGGTGCCAAAATGGGTTAGGAGACCTCAGGATCACAGTCAGTAGGTGGGAGGCTCTGCTTCTCGTGCCGCGGCTCTTGGTTCATCCTTTATTTTAGTTTTTATTTGAGTTTTTAAATCATGATTTGGGGGCTCTGGGCTAGTGGCCCACACCTGGCAGTGCTCAGGGTCTGCCGCCCTTCTGTGCTCAGGAGTGCTGCTGAGGGGGTGCTCAGGGCCCCATATACGGTGCTGGGATTTAGAGCACAAATTAACTGCATGCAAGGGAAGATGTCTCCTGTCTCCAGCCCCAAGTGTTGTTTTGATTCATGTTTTTTAAAAATCCTAGAGAGATAAATAGATCAAAAGGAAATGACCAAGCAAGAGAGAGAGTTTGAGAAGGATATTTCAGTTGATGATAACTATGCACAGGGCCTGCCATCTTGCCCCGAAGGATAATCTCATCAGTGAGTTTTTGCCTGTCCTACCGAGTCCACTTCCTCCTTGCAGGATGTGGCCCTCATTCTTTGCCGCAGGCCACTGGCCACTCCACCGTCAGTCTTTTCTATACTTAGAATCATCCCCTTTAAGTACATTCCCAGGAACTGTCTGGGATTGAGATCAAACAAGTTCTCAAACTTCAAATCTGTTTCTCTTTCTTATGTTACCAGGGCAGGCCAGGTCCCCAGAGAGTCACGGCTCAGCCCTCCAAGTGAGCCCCCCTCCTACTGTCGCTGGTCTCCGTGACCGAGGATAGGTGATGGCCACTGTGCACATGGCCTCAGAGGATGATGGGGTTCCTGCTCTGCCCCGTCTTTGTACCCTACATGGTGCTGTCTGTTGAGCTGCATCTAGAGAAGGAAAACATGGTAGTGGTGTGTGTGGGGGGGATGGTGAGGATCCCATCTCAGCCTACTCTGTTTCAGAGCTGGATTCTAGTGTTCCCAAGTATAGACTCCCAAGTAAAAGAAAAAAGGAGAAAACAGGGAGAAGAAACAGGAGGCAGGTAGAGACAAGGGAAGGGGGAAAGCAAAGCTTAAAGGGGAATAAAAGATCCACATAAATCTCAAAATATTCAAATATGTGTGAGGTGAAGACATCCAGATAGTGACTATCATAAGAGATTATTGATTGGCTGAATGTGAAAATACCAAGTTTATTAAATAGAAAATATAGTTATCCCATAACTGACAGAAGCAACCATGATACTCTTCAGAAAATCTCAGTTACAGGCTGGGGAAAGGACTCAGTGGATGGGAGTCCGTATTTCACATGTGGGGGTTATGTTTGATCGCCAGCATCACATGGTTCTCTGAGCACTGCTGGACATAACCCCCAAGCACAGAGCCAGAAGTAGCCCCTGAGTACCCCATGTGTGGAGACCCCACTCCAATCAGCTACTATATTTTGATTATGAAACAGAGATTTTTAAAATCAAATGTTGGTTTGCTAAGTCTTAGGCTATCTCTGCTCTAAGAAGTGAGTGCAGAGGCTGAGGTCACTATTTAATAACCCCAACTGAAAGCCACAGTTTTGCTCCTAATCTTGAGAGATCATCTGAATCACATTTTTTCCTGCATATTTGTTAGGAATAAATAAATATTTTAATATTTCCTAGGATCAAATATTTGCAATTTTAATGGCTTACCTAAAAAGGTTGTTTACTGAGTTTTCATAAAGAAAATATTTTAGCACAAGTTTATTGAAATACAGAATTATGAACTTGATTTTTTTTGGGAGGGGCAGGGAGATTATGTCTGGCAGTCCTCACGGATAACTCCTGGCTTTATGCTCATGGGTCATGCCTGGCAGTGCCAGGGGACCTGTTTGGGACTGGGGATCAAATCAGGGTCAACTGAATGCAAGGCAAGTGCCTTAACCCTCATATTATCTCTTTGGTCTTGAACTGACTTTTAATCCGATCAGTAGAATGAATTCAAGATGCATCATGAGGGTCATCCCCTGGCCTTGAACGTGGATTAGTGTTACCCAATGCAGTTTATTTTCATGATTGGGGCCTGTCCTCTGCCCTGTGCAACTAAGAAGAGAGTTTGAGTGTCCAAGGATTATGCTGCCTGCTAATTCCCTGCAGTTCCTTATTTTGTCTGGGTATTTCTTTCCCCCTCCACACCGTCAACCCCGCCACTGCCTCCAGTTATTTTCTCTATTTAAAATTCATTGTATTTAAAACTAACATCCATTGGAACCCTTCCATCCTTGATTCCTTTACACACTTGCCTCACCCCCAGGAACTTCTATTATCAGAATGTACTGGTTTATTTTTACTGGGTTTTTGTTGTCATTGTTGTCCAGTCATCTACTTTATTTCCTTATATTCTAGATACAGCTGGAACTACCCCAAGTTTGTCTTTCCTTTTTTTTTTCTTTTTGGGTCACACCCGACAATGCACAGGGGTTATTCCTGGTTCATGCATTCAGGATTTACTCCTGGTGGTGCTAGAGGTCTATACGGGATGCTGGGAATCAAACCTGGTCGGATGCGTGCAAGGCAATCACCCTACCCACTGTGCTATTGCTCCAACCCCATTGTCTTTCCTTTCTCGATTTATTTTGCTTCACACAATCTCCTCAAGTTCCCTTCAGTTTATTGCAAATTATGGAGTTTTGCTTGTTTATTTAAACTATTTTTTAATTAAAGAACTATGATTTACAAAGCGATTGTTGGTTGAGTTTTAGGCATCTAATATCTCAACCCCACTGGAAGCAATGACAGATTTTTTTTTTAATTTTATTGAATTACCGTGAGATAGTTACAAGCTTTCATTTTTAGGTTATAATCACACAATGATCAAACACCCATCCCTCCACTGGTGCACATTCCCCACCACCAATATCCCAGGTATACCCCCCCTTTCCCACCCTCCCCCTGCCTCCATGGCAGACAATATTCCCCATACTCTCTCTCTACTTTTGGGCATTATAGCTTGCAACACAGACACTGAGAGGTGATCATGTTTGGTCCATTATCTCCTTTCAGCACACATCTCCCATCCCAACTGATTCCTTCAGCCATCATTTTCTCAGTGATCCCTTCTCTATTCCATCTGCTTTCTCCCCTCCACTCATGAAGTAGGCTTCCAGCTATGGGACAATCCTCCTGGCCCTTGTGTCTACTGTCCTTGGGTGAATGACAGATCTTTAAAAGCAGCTGAGCAGACTTTCTGGTATCTGCTAGAGGTTGCTTCTTACATCCTCTTGTCTCTGGGCACTTGGGTTGTTTCTGCATCTCAGCTCTCATGACGCTGCCACAGATGCTAGGGTGCATGTACAGTTTCCAGCACACGTTTCAGATTCAGGACAGAAAACTGGAAGTGAGCTTGCTGGGTCCTAGGGCAGGTTTAAATTTAGTGTGTTGAGGGAGGGCACTGTTAGTGCGCCCCAAGACTGTCATGCCAGTTTAGGCTGCACCCATGGGCACTGGGTCTCTCCACAGTGCCCTGCTATGCCAGCACGGTTCACTCTGATTTGGATGTAAATCATTCTCCAAGTTTCCTTAGTAATAAGGGATGATGAACATTTTTCTGTGTACATTGCCCATCTGTGCACATCTTTGAAGAAATGTCCATTCAGATCTTATGCCTGCTTATTTTTTTAAAAAATTGGTTCTTTTGCTGGAATTGGAATTGCATGAATTCCTTATATACACAGATATTACCCTTTGTCAATAAATGATGTTCCAATAGCTTTTTCTAATCAATAGACTGTTGTTTTTCTTTAATTCTAATATACATATGTATATATGTATATATACACATTTTCACTATGCAGAAGTTTTTAAGATTTGACATAGTTCTGAGTTTCTTTGTGTTATATTATCCTTATCAATAGTCAAATCACCAAACACATGTCCCACGCAAGTGCCACAGATCATATCATTTATGTTTTCCTTTATGTATTTTATGATTTTGAGCTTATCTCCCACCTTGTTATCCATTTTTAATTTATTATTCTTGTGGAGGTTTCACATATATCTTCTGGCAATTCTTGGCCAGCTGGGCCAAAGGTTTAAAACAAGGGCCACATAGCACTGGGGCTGGAACCAGGGGCAGCCGCATGTGAGGCTTCTGCCTTGACTTCTGTGCCATCTCTCCATCCCTGGGTTTGTTTTCGTTTATGAAGTTAGTGATTCACTTTCATTCTTTTGCATGTGATGCTCTAGTTTTCCCATCACCATCTGTTCAATGGCCTTTCCTTTCTCCATTGTTTGGTCACGGCTCCTTTGTCATGAACTAAACACAACGAATGCGTGGGTTTATTTCTGGCATGTTGGTTCTATTCAGTAAACTTGCATTTCTATTTTTATTGCAATACAATAGTGTAATTATAACATAGTTTGAAGTTGGGTAACATGTTTTCCTCCAATATTATGCTTATTCTTTTTTTTTTTCCTCAAGATTGCTACTTGGGCTCATTTGTGGTTCTATATAAATATTAAGGGTTGTTCCAGTTTCCTTGAAAGTATCATTGGAATTTCAATAGAGTTTGCAATGAATCTATATATTGCTCTAGCTATCATTTTTAACTACTTAGCTTCTTCCATTCATGAACAGGAAATTTGATTTTATTTCTTTTAATAATGTCTTCTAATTTTCATTGTGTAGGACTTTATATTTCCTTTCTTATTTTGTTTTTGCCCATACCTGGTGGTGCTCAGGGCTGACTCATGCTCAAGGATCACTTCTGATGAAATTCAAAGGACCATATGTGATGCCGAAGATGTTGACGATGGAACCTGGGTTAGTGGTGTGCAAAGCAAGCCCCCTACCTGCTGTACTACCTCTAATATCTTTGTTATGAATTATTCCTAAGTATTTAGTTCTTTTTAGTGTGATTTTTATTTTGAAGGCAATCTTAAGAATTTCTTTTTCTTCCATTTCTTTTTTGTTAATTTTTATTAGTGAATCACCGTGAGGTACAGTTACAAACTTGTGAACTTTCATGTTTGCTTTCCACCAGTGCCCATTCTCCTCCACCAATGTTCCCACTATCCCTCCCATCACCCCCACCCCAACCCCCACCATCCCACCCTGCCTCTGCGGCAGGACATTCCCTTTTGTTCTCTATCCTGTTGGATATTTTCAATAGAGGTATTGAGTGGCCATCATGTTCAGTCTATAGTCTAATTTTGATATGCAGTTTTCAACCCAAGTGGGTCCTCCAAACATTCTCCACGAGGTGTTCCCTTCTCTATCTCTGCTGCCTTTCCCCCCAACATGTGAGGCCAGTTTCCAAGCTGTGGTCTTCCATTTCTTTTGTAGATAGGAATACAGCATATTTTATATACTGATGGCTTGAGTATCTTTGTCTTATTCTTTCCGTTATTTCTAATGGTTTTTCAATGGAGTCTTTAGGTTTATCTTTGCATATATATGCATATATATTATGGTGTCACCTGCAAATAGTGAAATGTTCTTTCACTTCACTTTCTTCTTTCTTCTTCTTTCCCAGATTTTATATTTTTATTTCTTTTCTTGTCACATTGCTCTTCCTAGAATTTCCAGCACTATTCAATTTTAGTGGTGAGTGAAATCCTTGTTTTACTCCTAATAACTGTTTTATCACCATTACGTATGATCATTGTTTTTTTTTGAAGTTGGCCTTTATTATGTTGAGCTATTTTTTCTATTCCCCTTTTACTGAGTTTACTCATAAATGGGTGCCAAATTTTAGTATCATTATGATTTTTTGTCCTTTTTGTCACTATAATATATTCCGGTAGCTGACTTGTATATATTGAACTATCCTGTATCTTTAGCATAAATCCCACTTTTTATGATACATGAACAACTTATCTGTTTCTTGTTATTTCCTCCTCCTCTTTCTTTTTATTGTGGATTTTTGTGATGACCAAGGTTTATGCACATGCTCAAAGTGTTTTGGTTTAGGTTATCATAAAGTTTACGTGAAGGTTCTGTGATTCTCATGTATTAAAAAAAGCTCACCTTGATCTCATTCTAATGTGTCACTCTATCACTGCCCCTGCACACATTGTGTATATTTGGTGTCTTTTGCCTCTAGGTGGGGATTTCTTTAAATTGTAGTATTTCTTTAGTATTTAATCATTCTTGCAAGGCCAGTTAATTGGTGATGAAAAACGTTTAGCCTTATTTATAAAATTCTTTGTTCCCCCTTCATCTCAGAGAGAGAGAGAGAGAGAGAGAGAGAGAGAGAGAGAGAGAGAGAGAGAGAGAGAGAGAGTATAGTAGGCTAGAATACTCAGTTGAAAACCCTTTTATTCCAACATTTAATCTACTGTTCTGTTCTTTGGGGGGACGGGAAGCCTTTTGCTCTGAAACACACAGGCATTTATTTCTCTAGATGCTTTTACAATTCTCTTATCTTTTGATGTTTTAATTTCAATACCTCTTATTGTACATCTGTTCAGGTTTATTTTGTTTGGAGACATCTGAGCTTCCTGGATCTAGATGTGTGTTTTCCAAGCTAGGGGAATTATTGTCAGTTATTTCTTTTCCATCTGGAACACCCATGACGCACTTGGTGTCCCTCTTGGTTTTGTCCTTTAAGTCTTTCGTGCTATTTTCATATGTTCTAAGTCTTCTGTTTCCCCTGTGCCAGTTGCGTATTTCTCCTGGTCTGTCCTTGAGCTCAGAGGCCATGATTCTAGTTCACTGTCGAGCTTCTCTATTGTATTTTGATGACTGCAGACTAGTAGATACAGTGGAAGAGGCTCTGGAGAATTCGAAGACTTCAGGCCTCCCTGGGACCAGTGGCTGCCTGCTTTGAGAAAGGAGCTTTGCAGCCCCCCTCCTCGAGCCGGGTGCTCAGCTGGGCTTTCTCAGCCCCTCAGGCACACTCTGACCCCATCTGGGTCTGTCCACCCAATCTTTCTGGAATTGGGTGCTGTGGGTTCAAACTTCCAGACAGGTCAAAGCTTTGTAGCCAGAGGGGGCCAGAAAACTCTTGCTAAAGCTTGTGTTGAAGATCCCTTCCTTGCGGGCACCTCCCAGTTCCCTCTCCAGTCTGTGGCTTTGAGAGGAAACTCTGGTCCCTCACCCCCTTCTCAGTCCCTTCCCAAATGGAGCATTCCCAGACTGGTGCTGGCATCAAGGGCCAGGCCGAGGTTCTGCGTATTGAAGAGATGCTGTGAGCCCAGCAGGAGCATGTGCCGGCAGCAGTGTCCACAGCAATGGCCCCAGCGTTGGTTACTCTGAGCGGAATTCTGGCTGGGGCGATGCCTCTAGCCAAGCTGGTTCTGCTCGCAGTCTGCTCCTTCAACGAGCTGAGATTCCACTAGCCTGGGCTGCCAGTCACTGCCCATACCACATAGCAGCAATTGCCTGGTGCACTCAGGCACCAGAGTGATCCCGGGTCCTGTTCTTCAGCCATTGCCCACGTGTGCCGGTTGGCCTGGAACCTGGTCAGAGGCTCATTCCTTACCAGAGGAAGGTGTCCCCAGGGCCCATGCTGTCAGATGTGTTCCTTTCTCTAATGCATGCACCCCAGCCCTACCACTCACTCCCTTCTCCCTTCTCCTCCATGATCACACCTGGTTGTGTTGCAACGAAACGATGTGCCCATCTGTTCTGGGCTCTAGGACATGCCGATCCAGCAATTGCTGGGATTTCCCTGGGATTGTTTGCCTTTGTTTCCCACTTCTGTCCTCCACCATCTGACCAGAACCAACTTCACTGGGTTATAGTATATATTGTAAAAACATGCACTTTAAAATGTATATATATATATATATATATGTAATACACACACATACACACATATACATATAGATGTTTGTTTGGGGGCCACACCTGTTGATGCTCAGTGGTTACTCCTGGCTCTGCGTTCAGGAATCACTCCTGTCAGGGCTTGGGGACACTTTGGGATGTCAGGGATCAAACCCAGGTTAGCTGTGTGCAAGACAAGCACACTTCCCTCTGTATTATGACTCCAGCCCCTCACTATTATATTTAAATTAAAAAAAATTGAATCAGAAATACACAGTTAGTTACAAAGCAGTTCATCATCAAATTTGTCATACAATGTTCCAACACCCATCCCTCCATCAGTGTACATTTCCCACCACCACTGTCCCGAGTTTCCCTCCCACCGCCCCCCTACTACCCTTATACATATTTGTGTGTGTGTGTGTGTGTGTGTGTGTGTGTGTGTGTGGTAGGTTCTTCCCCTCTCTCAGGAATAGGTTCACCTACAAATGGAAGCTAGGCTTTTACCCACTGTATGTATTGAGAGAGTTACTTCTGTTTTTTCCTAAATGGTTTTCTATTACTTTTAGGCACTCCTTCCCCATTAGCGCAAAAAGGGTCACCCAGTCCTCTCAGATAGCTACCACCAGAAGATGGGGACTCTTCTGTTATGATCCTTCTTATTGATTTATTTTTGCATTTGGTTCTAGCCACTAACTGCCTTTGTGCTAACTTTTTTAAGTACCCTAAAAATAAATCCTGCACATTAAAAACTCTGAACCCCATGCTCTCAGAGCCTCTCTTCAGAGGCTGGCTGTAGAGGGTTGTGTCTGTAGAGTGACTACAATCTGGGTCATTGTTCTGGTGCACGGAGGTGTGAATATGGCTTCAAAACCATCACAACCAAATGACAGGAACAGGATTTTAGGCATTAAAACAGACTTGTGCCTGTGCAGTTTGGTCCCTCTCTCTCTCACACTTCAGCCCTTTGCTCTTCCTTGTTGCCTCATCCTTGCTGTGATGCTCAGGGTTTGTGTATGCTTGCAGTACCCAAACGCTTGCTTTGGTGCACACGACCATAGCTGTATAGTGCCACTGAGATTCAGCTTAGCATGGGATCAACCAGAGATGGAACTCAAGGCAGGCACGCTATCACAGAGCTGCTTCCAAGCCCTCATGTTCTTCTTAATGGGAGAGGGAACTCAAGAAAAGCACACCATGAAACAAATACCAATGGACAATAAAAATTAGGGCCAGGAGGACTGGTCCATGGTTGGAAGCTTGCCACAAGTGAAAGGGTGGGGGACAGCAGTTAGGATAGAGAAGAGAATAGTAAGACAGTGATAGTTGGGAGTGATCACTCTGGACAAGAACTGAGTGTCAGAAGTAGGTAAAGGGATATACATGATAACCTCTCAGTATGTACATATATTGCAAACCATAATGCCCCAAAAGAGGGGGAGGGAGGGGGAAGAGAGAGAGATACCTGCTATAGAGGCAGGCTGGGGCAGATGGGAGGAATGTGGGGAGGGTGACAGGAGGGAAACTGGGGACATTGGTGGACACTGGTGAAATGGAACACTGTATGACTTAAACCTAATCATGAACCATGAACAACCTTGTAACTGTGTATCTCAGTGATGGAGGGATGGATGGAGGGATGGATGGATGGATGGATGGATGGATGGATGGATGGATGGATGGATGGAAGGAAGGTGCTGAGACCTTTTAAGCATGCCCACCTTCTACACAAAGTAGAAAGGATCCAGTTTCAAAGCCAAGTATCTGTGTGACGTACACACTAGTGCTGCAGCCCTGTCGGTTTGCATGGGTAAGCTAATAGACTTTTAGATATTCTTACAAACATCTAAGGGGTTGACAATCCTATATTTTAAAAGTCTGTATATTCAATGATATTCAATGGAATAAATTAATCATAATGAAACTGATGTAATCAACTTAATATAAAAAGAAAGTTCGAGTCTCCAGGGTTGAATTGGTATTATGGAATTACAGAGTCAGGCCCTTTCTAATGACGCTGAAGACTTGTGTGAGCAGGGAATTTTCCAGGATGATCTGAAGTTGCTTCGTTCAAGGTTTGGTGAAATTGGGAGAGAATACCTCTATTAGCTTTCCAGGTAAAAAGGGGGACTCATTACTATTCCATGGAGCTCTTATTTGACTTAATTAAAGCAGCTGAGAATTCCTAAGAGACACTGAATTATAATTCGTAATTCAAGTCATGACTATGGGTTAAAAATCCAATGTTGATGGCTTTTGGTGGAAAATATCTTTTCGAGAAGGAAGGCCAATGGTGGTTAAAGGTGTAGTTCTTGAATCCTTCCAAATGTTCTGGCTCTGGGTGCGAACAGAGAGCTTCTTGTTTCTTCTTTTATTTTTATTAATTAATTTGCTTAATATGTTTAACACATGTTTGGCTTAGTAACTGAAAATTTCTTAATTGCATTGCCTCTTTTGTAGTTATATGAAGAAAACAATTCAATTAGATGTACCTTGCAAAGCATATTAAAATATTTCAAACTCAATAAAAACTCAACTTCATCAACTGATCTGAGCCATAGATGGGGAAATGGTTATGGTACTCTGGTTTACCCAAAATCCATAAGAGTTTCTCATAAAAATATTCAATTTTAATGCTGATAAATAATAAAGCTGACTACACAACAAGTCATAACAGTCCTTTTACAATTCAGGTGAAAAAAATTTTAATATGTGAAAATGATCTATAAGAAGTAAAACAATTTTAAACTAATTTTCTCAGGGAAATGAAAACATCAGATGGCTTATGATAATAATTGTGCTGAGTTAAATGGAGTAAAATCCAATTTCATTGTGGGGAACGATGCTATAATTCAGTCTAACTTAAAGCTTGAAAATGGTGTTTAACCACCTGGAATACGAATTGAGGACAGATTCTTCAAACTTAAAATAACTCAGTAAAAGAATAGGGAATGAATCTGATTAATATTGAATTCACCATTCCATTTCTTGCCTGGACCTGATGCCTGAGGGTGAGTGTGTTCCAAGCTGCCCTCTTTTCATTTGGGTCTGCATTTAGGGGGTCTCCCTAGGGGCAGAGAGGAAGATCAGCGCACCCCTCTAGGTTATTCTAAACTGGTTGGGCAATCAAATTAAGCTCCAAGATTAAAAGGAGAAGAGAACACTTTCAGATGTCCACAGAAAGGATTCTGCATTGTTGCAGATTCTAAAGCCAAGGGCACAGGGAAAGGCAATAAATGGGAAAGGGTCCATGGTTTGTAGCAGGAAAGGGTAGCCCTGTAGCACTGTCTTCCCATTTTTCATCAATTTGCTTGAACGAGCACCAGTAACATCTCCATTGGGAGACTTGTTACTGTTTTTGGTGTATCGAATATGCCAGGGTAGCTTATCAGACTCTGCTGTGCAGGTGGGATATTCTCGGTAGCTTGCCGGGCTCTCTGAAGGATGGAGGGATCAAACCCAGGTTGGTTGCCTGCTATCACTCCAGCAGGAAAGGGTACCCTTGACTTAGGTGGTTGCCCTCCCAATCAAAACATCTCTCCATCAGATGGGTTATTAATTTTTTTCATCAAAGTCCCAATTCAGATTCCTCCCCTACATTTCCATTCTCCTTGGTAGTTCAGGGAGTGGTCGATGGCACTCACAATTCTGTGACATGGAGATGGGTCTGCGGGTTAAAATTTCCATCTTCCCAAGGGGCACAACTTGAGGAGGCTCATTCTTACCTCCTTGGGCAGGTTTATGTTGGCCCCTGTTTCAGTCCCTAGCTGATCACCATGAGGATGTGTGTTCAGGTGGGCTGTGTGCTGGCTAACTGGACTGCATGGCGACTGGAGACTCCTTTTAGCCATGGGCATAACTGGCGGCTGCACTCCCCCCTTCCAGTGTGTTCTAAGAGCTCAGGCAGTAGAGAACACCCCCAGATTCCTCTTGAGTCCCCCGTCCCTCATTGCTCGGGGTAAGAGATGAGAAGCAAGTACGCTTCCACTGCAAATGTCTTTTGCCAGGATCTCTAGAGATGAGCCTGGTCTCAGGCTGCTAGGGCGTACAAGTTCTCACCAAGCTTCCCCATCCTCCCAGCCCTCCATGAGATGTTGCCTGGAGTCATCCAGAGTGACAGCAGAGGGGTGGGGGGAACGCTCTGTTGACAAGCTCACCGGGAAAAGCGTGGAAGCTCATGAGGTTGGGGCCCTTCCCCACTCGCATCTCTCCTGTCCATGGTACAGAGAACTTCTCACTGAGATCCCAAGCATCTAACTGTCGCTCACAGAGTGACCCTGGGAAGTCCCAGATTGGTTAAAATTCTTGTTCTGTCTTAGAAACTTACCAGGATTTTTCATTCTGATTTAATCTGCTTTCACAGGTGTCATAATAAGATGTAACACCTTTCACATCTTTGCAGATGAATTTTCTGAGTGGCTGGTCTAGTGATTGACTGAATGACTGGGCTGAGTGAAGCATGGGCCAAGACCCCATGGGGCCCAGCCACTGGGTCCACCCCTCTGTGGGGGTGTCTTGAGGATGCGTGCTGACTTTCCAGCTATCTCTCCACCATTCTTCTGTTTCCCCCACAGGAGTCAGAACTTTTGTGAGATGATGTACTTATCCTTCTAAATCATAGCTCAATTTAGACTTCTTTCTTGAAGCCAGCATTTTAGAAGGCTTCCGTGTGGCAGGGAATTTAGTCTTCTGGGGCCTGGTTTTGAAAAACAGCAAGACCGCCAATTTATCTTTCTGCTGTGGACAGAGTAAATGAATTGTATGCAGCAAAGCAATATGACAGAGAGGGTACCAGGCCCACAGTATTTCACATTCAGGTATGCTATCAAGGAAAAAATGGAGAGGTGGGGGGAGAGGAAGAGGGAGGAGAGAGAGAGAGAGGAGAGAGGGGAGAAAAAGGAGGAAGGAGAGAGAGGAATGAGAAAGGAGAGAGAGAGGGAGAGTGAGAAGAGAGAGGAAAGGAAAGAGGAGAGAGGGATGAGAAAGGAGAGAGACGGAGAGTGAGAAGAGAGAGGAAAGGAAAGAGGAGAGAGGAGACAGAGAGGAGAGTGGAGAGAGAGGGAGAGAAGAAATAAGAGAGAAGGAGAGAAGAAATAAGAGAGAAGGAAATAGAGACAAGATAGGCGAGAAGAAGAGAGAGAAGCAAGAGAGGAGAGGAGAGAGATGCAAGAGAGAGGAGAGAGGGGGTAGAGTGGAGAAAAGGAGAGAGAGGGAGAGAAAGAAAGAGAGGAGAGAAGAGAGGAAAGAGAAAGGGAGGGAGAGGAGATAGAGAGGGGAGAGGAGAAAGAGAGGAGAGAACCGTTGGTAATTCCTAGATTCCTTAGAAACCATCTTCCAATTATTTTGGCAGCTGGTCCCCAGGGCTCCCATCCCTGAATGCTCTTGCATTTTCCTGCAAGTTCTGCCCATGAATGGCCATGTGGAACTGGCCCTCAGCCTCGCCTCACTCCCTTCTTTGCAGACTCTTGGTGTTGTCTCTCTTACTCTGCAAAGCATCACCCCCTTGCACCGTGATGCTCTCTCCTGGATGGACCAGATCTGGCTTATGTCCTACAAGCCACTTATAAGTTTTCCCCTACCTCAGGGGACTCAGACCCATTATCCTATGGCAGAGATATCCATGAACCCCCACCTGTAGACCTCAGACCATGCCGGTGGAACTTGAGGTCCTGAGGTTCCTGCTTCCCTTGCAGGAAATCCACGGCTCTCTGGGATTCCCCAGCACCCCCTCTGCCATGTGTAGCTCTGACTTCTCATACTTGGCTTTTTGGCAGGGGGAAATGTCCCTTTCATGAGCTGGTGTGATGGTCAGAGGGCAACCCCGTCACTGTTGGCCTGCAATTGTTGAAGCTTTGGTTTTTGCACCAAGACACCATCCTCTGGGCAAATTAGAAACATATGCCCTGATGGTCTGAGCAATTAATTTTCTTTTCTTTTACTTTGATTTTTGTCAACCACAAGACATACAGAGTCAGCGCTTAATAGACCTTCTCTCCTGTGGACCTTGACTCTGGAGATCCTAAGCTAAACTTAATGGCCAAACACCCTGCCCAGTGGACACCCACTCAGCCTACATCTCTTAGCCATTCTGCACTGCTGCTCAATTGTGAATCTTCAGCTTTTGTCAAACAGAGGAGATACTTCTAGCCTCATCCCAGCCCACCTGGCTACACAATTCAGGCCCCAAGGAAGAACTCGGTGACTGCATGCAGGAGGTTTGGTTCTCTCCCCAGCACCCAGAGAACCACCCATAGTGCCCCTCGTGATCCTAGCTGTAGGACATTACCACCTGTAGCACTGTAGCACTACCCACTGTACTATGGCTCCAGTCCATTACCACCTGTAAAACCTGCTAAACCAGCACCTCCAATTCTTTCCAGTGGAATTGTCCATGGAGACTCTGCATGTCCAGACAACAAGCACCTTTTCGCAGCCCCCACTAAGGGGGCTGATTTATTCATGGCTTTCATCAGGAGCCATAGGGCCCTTCTTTCTTAACATAAAGATCAAAGGCTGAATGATTCACAACGCTGTGGCCCTACGCTACTCAGCAACGGGCAAGTACTTTCACTGTATGATATCAAAGTTCTAGTACTTTCTTTTCATGCCCTGGCATCATTTCCTGCTTGGCTGCCCTCAAACTGATTTGCAGCCCCCAAACAACCCTGGGTGCCCCTTTAAGGAAACAAATCCACAAAAAAAGAGCACTGGCTCATTTGAAAATGGTTCTCAAAGTGGGTGCCTGTGTCACCTGCAGGGGCATCCTGGCTGCTTTCCTAGCACTTCCGGGAGCCCGCCTCGAAGCTCTCCTTCCACGTGGGGTGTTGACTCAGGGATGTGGGCCCTGAGAAACCCAGACTTGATCAGGATGTAGTATGGAGGACACCTTTCCTAAAACTGTCATAAAGGAACTCTGGTGTAGGATTCCTGAGAATGGAGAACTCATGCAGAGAGAGCTCTGGCCCTCCAAAGGTCCTCCAGGGGGAGATGGAGGGGAGCAGCAGAAGCTCAGGGTCACTTTAAGGATTAGGGAACCTAGGACCTGCATTGACGCAATTGTCTGAGGGATCTTAATTTTTAGTAGAGCTTTGACATGCTTCTAGCATGGTCAACTGTCCATTCTGACTGTCCGTTCTGCAATTCTGTCCCACGGAATTGCAGTTGTGGCCAGAGACACAACTCAGGGGAGTGAGTGCTCTACAGGGAGCTGACTCTGGCCCCTGCACCCCGAGGGTCCCTGAGCACAGACCCAGGAGCAGCCTGGAGCATGGCAGGTGGCTGCCCCCAAAACCAAAAGAAAGGAAAGAGGAAAGGAAATTAAGATGACGAGGTTTTTTTTTTTATTCCAAAAGGAGTTAAACATATTTTTATACATTATTGATATTCTTCATTAATGGAAGTATTCACTATACACATTGTTACTCTAATAAAAATAATTTCATTCTTGTAAACTCAGAATTCTATTTAATGTAATTTTTATAGCCAGAATAAGAGTTGATAGATGGCTTGCATATTTATAAGAGAGCAACATGCAGACTGAGCTATAAAATATTTTGAGTTTTTAATGTGCAGATGCTCATTTTCAAAAAGTCATTGGCATCCCTACTCTGGCTGGTATTCATTCTTGCCTGAATGATGAGTAGAGAACCCAGAACAATATTAGCACTGTGTTGGTGACAGCGTTGCCCATCTTTCCTCTAAGAGGAAGATTTCTGGGTCTCATTACTTATTTTATTCTTTGATACATTAAAATAATCCTTTCTGTTAGGTTGAAAAAATATTTCTTGCATTCTTTGCTAAGAACTTTTATTATAAAATTTTCCATATATTGCTATGATCTGATTATTATGTTCCTTTAGTCTGCTAGAGTGGTATTGATGAGGTACAGACAATATTAATAAAACCCAATTAATTTTGATATATCCTTAAGAAATAGAAAATGGGATTTTCAAAGGACACCATGTACAATTGAATCAGAAATACTTAAAATGCCTGCAAATAAATCTAAAACATTTGTAACAGATCATTCTGACATACAGAATTATAAAATTTCATGGGCATTAAGAAGCTAAATACATGAAAAGTTAAAACTCTTTCATGAGTATGTTTCCTCAATGTTGAATAAATACCAATTAGCCACATGATTATAGATGCATAAAACAGATGGTTATAGACTAAAACATAATTGGATATAGAATGGCACTGGTGATTTGTGGGGCGGTTGTGTCTCAGGAGACTGAACATCCACTTTGTTGCAGGAGGCCCAGATATGACTTCTGGGCATCGTACGGTCCCCTGAGCACGTCTAGGATTAACTCCTGAGCACAGACCTGGGAGTAGTCTCTGGGCACTCCTGGTTGTGGTCCTCAAGCCCAGGAAATTAATAAATACAAATAAAATGCAATGTGGAGGAAATTTCAAGTCTTTTTGGTTGGTTGAAGTAGATTCCCAACTATTATGCAGAGTTATGAACATTCCATGACTTGTTGAGGAGAAGGCTGGTGAGCAGGGTGGTGCTCCTGTTTATTTGGACAGTGTGATGCTCTTTCACAGCTGTCTGGAACTACACAGACAGTCCGAAGGACAGACCCAGGCCCGTGAATGGGTGTAGACACACAGATAAGCTAGGATTTTATTCCATGGGAAGTGGACGGGTTTGTAACAAATGTCATTGAATAACATATGCTGTATAGTATATAACACCATAGCCAGTGCTACTGGTATATTATAGTTATATATATAATTTGAACAGTGAAGATAAATTGGATCTTATAAACTTATACTCCATGCAATTCTGATCCACACGTGGTTTGGAGTACCTTGGTGTGTTTCCAAAAGAAAAGGGTGCAATGAGCCTACACAGGGGACTCTAGTGTTTGGTGGCCAAGAGCCACCTCTCCAGGTCAGATGACGGGTGAGGGCAGACAGATGGGTGACGGACCAGGGGAATGGAGAAATAGGAACAGACCAGGGGAATGGAGAAATAGGAACCGGGCCCCAGGCTGGTCAGCAGTCGGTTTATTTCTCTCTCTCCCCTGGCATAGTCCAATCTCTTCCCCTACAGCACAGTTGTAGTCGTAGTTTTGGCCATATTCTGGGTCATCACAGTTCCACCTTTCTAGTTCCCTTGTAGACCTCAAGGTCTTCTCTTTTGTTATATTTTCTTCCTCGTCTCAAGGTAGTCTCATAGTCTCCTACTTCCAGTCATTGTTGTCATCTGGTCCTTCTTTCAGTCCCAAAGTCTTCAAAATCTCAGTTCTCCTCATCTTCAACATCTCGTCGTCTACTTTCTAGTCTCCAACATCTAGTCTTCAGCATTTAGTCTTCAGCTTCTCGTCCTCAAAGTCTAGTCTCCAAAGTCTTCAACATCTCATCCCTCAATGTCTAGTCCTGACTTTCTCATCCCCAAAATCTAGTCTTCAAGGTCTTCAACATCTCCTTCCCTCTTACCCCTCACAGCATAGTTATATAGAAATCATGAAAGATGGGGATACAAAGGTGGGCCTGAACATTATCATAACAAAAAAGAGATGCAAATCCTCTCCTTCAGGAGATTAACTAAGGGAAAAAAATCTCATCTGAGGATTCAGCACTTCAGATTACTAGGAGATCTGCTCAAGGGCAGGATTCCTTCCAGGGTATATTTCTTTTTCCTTTCCTCAGCTAGCAATCCATTTAAATATTCATAGTAAATTTACTTCTTATAATATTTCTAGCAATATAATTTTGTATGAACACAGTAAGAGATATATTAAGCTTAAAGGTTGGCTCTTCCTGGGAACATCTCTCTGTATATTCCAGACCATAGTCTTTAGGCCAGGTTAGTCTTTCCTAACGCCAGCAGGGTCCTTATTAAGTTACTTCCTTTGGGGTCATGACAGAGTTTGTCCATGACCATGCTCTTAAAATATAGTTAAGTATTATGACACTTGGCCTGGCTCATTTTGATGGCTGGGTAGCTCACAGCTTACCCTGGGTCCATCAGTACCTAGTCGGGACCCTGCTCCTGGAGTGCTAGGAACTAAGGGCAACTGAGGCTTAAGTCAAGTAAATTTTGATGCTCAGAAGTAAATATTATTTTTGAATCAATTAACTCCCATGTTACATAGCATGGCATCAATTATCTTCCTGTGTCTGTACAAAAATGACATTGCTAAATAAACCATACAAATGACATAAAGGAAAGAGAAAAGCAATATGATTATTAGTGCCTGATGGGATTGGCTGTGCCTCAATTGCATTGTTGTGGGAGTGGCTCAATAAACCTTAAGCTCCCCGTGGAAAGAGGAAGGACAACCCAATGTTATACAACATCTTGGCTCTTGGAGCAGTTTTTCAGTGCTTATCCTTTCCTTCATTATGTGAAAATTGTCTTACCATCGGTATCTAGCACACTGTCACTCCCAGTTTACCTGGGTAAACGGACCCACCCCAAAGTTCTGGTGCCCTTCGCCATTCTCCAATCAATAACCCCCTATTCATAACCCTCTTCCCCGCTGCAAAAGGTTCATATTTGTTTTGAGTGTTTCTTTGTTTTGTCTCTTTATCTTCCACATACAAGTAAAATTCTTTCATTTATATATTTCTCTTTCTGACTTATTTTTCTTAGCATGCAAATCTCAAGTTCCAGCTATGGCACTGCAAATGGCAAGATGCCATCATTTTTTATGACTGAATAACATTCATTGTCTATGATACCACATCGTGTGTGTGTGTGTGTGTGTGTGTGTGTGTGTGTGTGTGTGTGTGATGGGACAGTCTCCCAGACAATAGCACAGCGCCACGCCCAGCAGTATTTGACCATACTGGCCAGATCATTTATATTGGGATGCCACGTGGCCCAGTAGTGCTTGATGACTCTGCAGTGGCAGTGGCTAAACTTGAGGTTTTGTGCATCCAAGTCCCGTGCGCCAGCCTTTGATCTATCTGCTGCCTTACATCTTCTTCACATAATCATCTATTAGTAATTGCTTGGGCTGCTTCCTGCCTTGAGTCTTGTGAATCATGCTGACATGCAAGAGGCATACCTAGATCCTTTTGAGTTAATGCTTTCTTATCCTTAGATGTAGAATTGCCAAGACATATGGTCTATTTTTAATTTTTGAAGGAATCTCCATAGTTATTTTTCATAGAAGTTGGATGAATTTATATTGACAAATACCAGTTCTAAAGACAAAGATAGACTTAGAGTGACTTGGTGGAATAAAGCGTTTCAAACTAATTGAGCAAGGAGAGGAAGGTAGGAGTGGCTGAACTCATGTGAGATGAAATAGACTTTTTAAAAAATTTATTTATTTTTAATTAGTGAATCACCGTGAGGGTACAGTTACAGAGTTATACATTTTTGTGCTCATGTTTCCCCCATACAAACTTCGAGAACCCATCCCTTCACCAGTGCCCCTTCTCTACCACCATTAAACCCAGCATCCCTCCCACCCTCCCCAATCCCATCTCCCCCCACCCCACACTGCCACTGTGGCAGGGTATTCCCTTTTGTTCTCTCTCTCTAATTAGGTGTTGTTGGTTGCAATAAAGGTGTTGAATGGCCATTGTGTTCAGTCTCTAGTCTACATTCGGCACGTGTCACCCTTCCCCCGCATGACCTCCGACCATATTTTACTTGGTGTTCCCTTCTCTGAGTTGCCCAGAATGAGACACCAGCCTCCAAGCCATGGAGTCAACCTCCTGGTACTTATTTCTACTATTCTTGGGTGTTAGTCTCCTAATCTGTTATTCTATATTCCACAGATGAGTACAATCTTTCTATGTCTGTCTCTCTCTTTCTGACTGAGATGAAATAGACTTTTAGCAAAAAAGAAAAATGGGAGATTAGCGACAGAGATGGCTTCTGAATAGTAAGGAACAAATCAATTCATCAAGATATTTGATTCAGTATTTGTTTATCAAATACAGGGGCACCTAAACATATAAACAAATACAAACAGCCTGAAGAAAGAAGTTGACAACAACATACTGAGGGACTTTGGCACACTACTTACATCAATGGCTGGAGGCCAGACAGAAAATTAGTGAGAAGTCAATATTCTTTAAGTGATGCATCAATTTCTTTCATCAAAATGGAACTCCACTGTCGATACTTATAAAATAGGCAAGACCAGCTAACCTCCCTTAAACCCCAACCCAGATGTCCAGTTATCCCACAGGTAACCTGGTGAGAAGTGTGTGATCAAAGTTAGAAAACATCATCATACAGGACAACAACAGTCTGGCACAGTGATGCTCAGGTGCATGTTGGAGAAACCATTCACTGGGCATCTGTTAGAACCCTCAAGACACATTTAACTCGAGATCCAAGACTCAATTGGGAGCCCAGCATGTGCTGGTCAGGACCTGTAGCTAATGAGGTAAGGGGCCAGGGGTGGGGCAGGCAGTGGACAGAAACTCGGCGAGAGGAAAACACCGGGTTTCAAGGTTGAACTGTAATGACAAATAAGAAATTGCAAATAAGAAACTGTAATGAGAACTAAAAGAATGCAATGATAACTGAAACACTGAAACCAACCCCAGGGTCAGCCAAAGGGAGGAAGAGTTTTTCCTTTGTATGACCCTAATCAACTGGGATTGGCAGATGAACTCCCCTATCAGATTTAGGGGAGTTCGTGGAAGGTCATACATGAAGGTCAAACAAGATGGGCAAGAGATACTGACACAGACATTTCTTTTTTGGGGGCACCTGAAGGCTGGGAAAGATGCTTCTTTTGTTTGTTTGTTTTTGTAGATTATAGCTCACTCTTAGAGAATAAAAAAGAGACCCTCACAGCAGATAGGGCTTCAAGTCTCTTTCTTCTCTTTCTCTTCTGACTTGGGGTCCTCAGCACTGAGCCTCTAATAAACTCACTATCTAATCCTGAGCTATCTCTCTCTCTGTTCATTTGTGGCTCGCGCCAGCACAACAGAAAGAAGAGAAACTTGATTAGGTATCAAGAGCAGAGCATGGAGTCCTCAATACATATAGCCGACAGTGTTCAGATTGATGGTAGATGAAAAGGCCATGCAGGAAGGCAGTGGGGGGCTTGGTCAGACATGGGGCCACGGGGATCCCCACGGTTCTCGCTGAAGCTGCTTGAAAGGAGCAGTGAGGACAGGAGAGACACTGCAGGTCAGGGTCTTTAGAGGGGAGACTCAGAGAGCCAAGTTTGGCTGTGGAGAAAGTCCTGGCATGCATCTAGCCTGTCTTGCTTCCATTGAGTGTTTTTAAGTCCAGCGGTCTCTGAGACAGGAGCACAGGCTTCTGGAGTGGCATCGCCAGCACCCACCCCTGAACACGTGCATGTGATTTTGAGCGCAGGTCAAAGCCCAGCATGCTCGTGGGAAACTTACTGCTCCCTTCACCTCTTAGAACAATGGAAATTGGGGTTTTGGCCCAGAATTAGGGTGATTGCACAAAATGACCTTTCTCTCAGAAATGTCCGTTTAGCTGCATTTCTAATTATAGAGAGTGGTTCTTTGTAACTTGCCATCTCCCCATCATTAAATCCTCCAACCCCCTGGAGGCCCCAAATCTCTCCTGTATCCCTTAGCTTAGGGTATATTCCTCAATTTTGCCTCAATGCATCTGAAATCCATATGTCTCTACATTGTGCATATTATCCATATTATGGATTCCTGTGCATACTATTAAAATCAATGTCAGTCCCGAATGGAGTCACATCTGCCAAATCCACCAAGTCTTATGCCTAACCTCACTAGCTTCAGCTACCCTATGGACACATTTGTGACTGGGGCCAGTATGGAATTTTGCAGCCTGTTCCAGGAAGAAATGCTTCTTATTTCCCAGAGAAAGCTGAGATCATCTGCAGAAAGATATTTTCTCATGGCCTATAGGGTTGGAAAAATAAAAGAATGAATAAATAAATAAATATAAAATGCTGGTATAGCTTTTTGGAGTCCTCCTTTCTAGATAGGACTCAACTCATAAATCATCTCAAAAGCAGTTAGGTCTTTAAACTTGGTTGTACTTCTTTTAGCATTTACTAACGTTTTTTCTTCTAATATTTCTTGGTGTTCATTTATTTTTACCAGCCTTAGAAGAACTCAGAGCAGAACAGACTCGTTTTTTTTTCCTTCTCAGTATCCTTCCTTTCAAATTACATGCAAATAGAAACAAATCTAGAAGATCAGGAATATAGTGAGAAAAGCAAGAATAGAGCCAAGAAACAGATTTCTGTTTTACCAGTTTTGAGAACAACCCTCTGCATGGTATATACTTGGGACATCGATTTTAAAATTCTGGGTGAAATTCAGGGAAGAAAATGTACCCTGTTTATGGGTTTACTTTGGTTGCACCTTAGGGTCTATTTTGTTTCTATCTTTTTAAGTATGGGATGCTTCGGGCAGAGGTTTAGTTGTTGGTAGTTAGAATTTTTGCAATAAACAAAGACAAAACAAACCAATAACCCAGACAAAAGCCAACAGCCCTGCTCTGGGTGCTGAAGAACATTCTCAGTGACTGTTTCTGCGGCTCCCACCCACCCTCTAGACGCCCTCCTTGCTAATAACTGTGTGTTTGTCTTCCAAAGTTGTGGTCAGCTCACCCGGTGCTCCTCAAGGGGGACACACTTGGAAAGTTGGCTGCATTTTATTTGATTCATGGAGGGGTCTCTCCCCAAGTGCTCCAGAGGCCTGGGGGTATGGGTGAGGCTCCAGGTGGTTCCATGCGTGGCTGTCTGCGCTGCTTTGGCAGAGCTCTGGGGCCCACGGAGCACTGAGGCCTAACCCAGTTGGGACACATGCTCCATGCACCCAAGCTGGTGAATTGTCTCCTGCCCGGAAGTGGTCCCATCTAGAACCTGTATTTTATGTCAGATTCCAAGTATTTCACGGGATTTACCGAGGCTGCACACAAAAACTCTCCCTCTGGATTCTGGGCATGTTCTCTTCCGGGCTTTTGAGCAGAGTTTGGTTGTTATGGGAAACTTTCTGGTGTTGGCTAATAACACAGCATTCTCTTCTCTTCTTGACAGAGCAGATAAACAGAATGTTTGGCAGCAAACAATTAGGATTCCTTGAAAAGCAATTAATCTGCCTTCTTCTCTTCCTGTGCTCTTGAAAAAACCTTGAAGCGCTGCTTTCTTTTCAAAAGGGAGCCAGAGATCAGGAATTAGGGCTCTAGCTTCAGGGAAAATTACTTCCATTAACAGGCAAATGGTTAATAAGTGCCTGTGGGTGGAAAGGGCCATTTGGAGGAGGAGGAGGAAATTAAGCACAGACAGATTTTAGAAGCCAAGTTCCTTAAGGTTTGTGGGGAGGAAGAAGGGTTGATCTCTTGCTCCTGCTTTGGCTACAGCTCAGTCTTATCACGGAATTGGAAGGCTTCTTACTGCTTTGGGGTTTGGGGGCTTTCAGGTTAAAGCTTTTATTGCATTGTGTTTTCCATAGAAACAACTCAAGAAATAATTTCCTCACTCCCACGGCCACTAGCATACATGCCAACTGGGGTTAGTGTTGTTGCAGGGCGTTTTCACACTGTTACTCACCTTCTGCCACCCTGAAAGAGGCCAGTGGTTGGCCAAGGCCCTGCCATGTTGAACGTAGTAAACCCGCTAACGAACTCTCGAAGATTCGCTAAGCCCCAGTGTTACCAATCCTTCTCACAAATAAGTCAGGGAAGAATGAATAGCCAGAGACAGTAAGACTTGAAGACTGGTTCCAGAACTCAGCTGACCATGGTGAAGGCTGGGCAGGCTTTTACTGGAGGACACAGTGTCAGAGTGTGGGGCCCACTGGGTGCATGAAACCTTGTCACAACCAGTATTTTAAATCACGGTGCCTAAAGTTTTTAAAGGCATTCCAATTAAAATATTTTTTAACTGGGGAAGCCAGCCAATCTGTTTGGTCTATTTAAATGTGAATACCCTCCAAGAGATAGACTGACACCTCTCCCCCAGTTCATTAGATTTATGAAGGAAGGTATTAAGGTGGTTTTAAGTCAAATGATGAGTTCAGAATTATTTTTAACTGCCAAGTGCTACAGTCACTGGTTTCCTGTTGGAATATTTCCCCTTTTCCAGCTGCCTTCTGGAGTTTTGTCACAGAAACCTTTTGTCACAGAAACCTAGCTGATCTTTGACCCGGATCTAAGGTGCTAGCCAGAATTGATTTGACATTGTAGATTCCAGGCTGCAGCCCAGCCTGGTCTTTGGGATGTAAATCCGAGTGCTTTCAGCCCAAAGAAGGCTTCCGTTTTGGTTTTGTATCTTCTTTCCGGGGGGCCTAGATTAAGGGCCTGCAGATACAAGAGAATTATGTTGCCTCAATGTTCTTCCTGTAAGATCTTTTGGTGCTTTTGGTGACGTCAATGTATTGCGCCCTTTAGAAGGGCCATGATCAATAAAAGGGGTTGAGAGGAAAAGTGTATAGAGGCGGAAAGTGTATAGAGGGCGGACAGGTGTAGAGAGGATGGAGAGTGTATAGAGGGAAGACTGGAATAAACTGCAAGTGAGACCAACCATCATGGCTCCGTTCCTTCCTTCGCCTGCCACATCTTCGCCATCAACCTCCCCGGGGTGGGGGAAGCGGCCGGAGGCTACCGAACTCGGGTGGCGGGAGAGACAGCTGCTGCCCTAGGCCCTGTGCCTGGCTCGGCGCGGTGAGGCATCCCTTCCCTCGCCCGTGCCTTTTCTTTTTATTTTTATACAGTTTCCTAAAGGTTTTTTTTATTTTTTTTTTCTGGGCCCTCCTGGGCCCCTCAGAGACTATTTGATCTCTACCCAGTTTTGCCCCTACTTAGGGAAGAAAGCAAGACACTTTCTCCCTCATTCTTTCCCTTTAGTCAGTGCTGCAGTGATGGGGTGGGAGAATCCTGTCTGCAAAGGGCTTCTAGGGCTTCCCTATACTGTCTCTCCCGAATGATCTGAGGAAGAGGTGACTTTCGGCAGACTGTGTGTGTCCTATTTCTGGGAGATCTTAGTGCCACTCACTTCTAAGGGTGTCCACAGACACTGCAAACATTAGATGCTCTTTCTGAGCCCTGCTGAAGTATGATGTTGGCATCATTCATGAACACCAACAGTACCGAGAAAAATTGAGTTTAGAATTATTCAGAGTCCCTGAGAAGTGAGTGGTGGCCATGCCCTCACAGATGACAGCCAGCCCCCCAGCACCCAGCTGCAAGTCTCCTGAATGCAGCCCTTCCCGGCTCCAGCGCCCCCATCTGGTTTGAGCCCTGCAGCTGTTTTTTTGTGGGAACCCACAGCAGAGACTCAGAATGTGTGTTTGTGTTTGGACCCAGCACACAGGGAGAAATAGCACCCCGGAGAGTGTGCTTCTTCCCTGGGGACACTAACGTCCGCAGAGCTGCCCCAGGAATCCCAAGGGAGCCCTAAGGATGAGTTGCCTGCTGAGGCTCTCAACTCTGCAGGAGGTGCTGTGCAGGCTGGCTATTGCCCCCCCCTCGCCCCCCAGGGCCTCGGCTGAAGCCCCATCTCAAGGGGCTGAATTTGGACAAGGGATTTCAAGGGGTTTTCAGGTTAGCTGCAGTCATGCCAGTCCCTGTGTAAGAATGGTAGAAGGAAAAGGGAAGGAAGGAGTGAGGGAGGAAGGAAAGAAGGAAGAAAGAGAGGGAGGAATGGAGGAATGAAAGGAGGAAGGGAAGAAGGGAAGAAAGGGAGTGAGAGAGGGAGGAAGAAAGGAAGAAAAGGAAGGAAGGAAGGAAGGAAGGAAGGAAGGAAGGAAGGAAGGAAGGAAGGAAGGAAGGAAGGAAGGAAGGAAGGAAGGAAGGAGGGAAGGAGGGAAGGAGGGAAGGAGAGAGGGAGGGAAGGAAGGAAGGAAGGAGGGAGGGAGGGAGGGAGGGAAGGAAGGAGGGAGCGAGGGAAGGGAGGAAGGAAGGGAGGGAGGAAGGGAGGGAGGAAGGGAGGAAGGGAGGGAGGGAGGAAGGAAGGAAGGAGGGAGGGAAGGAAGCAAGCTAAGGAGGGCGGATGGGAGGGAGGGAAGTGACAGAGTGAAGGAGGATTGGAGAGAGGGAGGAAGAAAGGAAGGGAAGGAAGTGAGGGAGGGAGGGAAGGAAGGGAGAGAGGAAAGAAGGAAGGCCTCAGAGTTCCCCCAAGGGGCGATACCATCTCCATTCCTTATGGTAAAAGCCTTGTTTGCCCTCATAGTCCAGAGAACTAAGCTTTGGAACCTGTATCACTTGCTATATTTTTCCAAATAATTGCAAGTATTAATAATAAGAAAACTTAATTGTTTCAGATGTACAACTAAGGAGAAAGAGAAAAGCAATATAGATGTCCTTGGGAGAGAGCATCTCCTTGAGTTAATCCCCCCAAGAGAATTGCCTTGGCTGGAATGCTTTCCCTCTGTAAGTGACCAATCACACCTATGTGCAGTCCTGTCCCTCCACCTCCCCTCAGATGTTCTGTAAGTATGCTAACATCTCTGCATTAAACAGGGCACTTTGATCATCAGTCTGTGGCCCCCTGTCTCTTTGTTTCTCTGCTGGGGAGACCCAGAAAGGCAGCTCTCGGCCACCGGACCACCGAACGCACATGTCATGCACCCCCATGCTCTGTGAACTCACACCCAGCATCCCCATAGGGTCCCCCACGTCCTCCAGAAGTGATCCATGAGAGCAGAGATAAGAATTAGCTCTGATGCCCGGGTGGGTGGTGGGTGAGACCCCTCCCTTCCCCAAGGGACCCAGCCCCAGCAGCTGAGAACCTCCAATACTCAACCACTGCCATGCTCATAGCCACTCTTCACATGCTCGGGCCAAGCCTCACCTGAGAGTGAATCTGCAGAAAACCCAGGTATGTGAGACTTTGTGACTAAAAATTCTGGGTTCAACAAAAGTAGGAACAGGGATCCTCCACCAGTACCTCCCCCACTGATTCTGGCAACTCAGCAGTCACACCTATAAGCCACCTCTGGCTGGCACCAGACAATTTCGTCATCAGCCACCATCCAGAGTTCATTGTACTTCTCTCCCAGAAGGGAGCATAACACAACACATGCCATAACCATGCTGCCAGACCCCACGCCAGGCTGTTTCATTCAGGGTACCCCTGAAGAGGCAGGTGAGAACCCCTCCCCGTCCCAAGGGACCCAATCCCAGCAGCCAAAACCCTCCAGTACTCAACCACCACCATGCTCATGGTCTCTCTTCACACACTCAGGCTAAGTCTCATCCAGAAGTGAACGTCTTTGCAGCTGTGCAACAACTCATACCTCACACTTCCCATACTTCAGAACTGCACCACATTTGATGGGGTTTAAAGTAGGAGGCAACCAATCTTAGAGGGAAATATAGCACACAGACTCAACCTTTAAAAACACGTTAGTGATGTCTTATAGAAGGGCTTAATGGCCCCTGGGTGAAATACAATCTTCACACTCTTTCCTCTAAGGGAACTTTTTGGGAAGATTTTCAGCGTTTTTTTATAACAATCCAAAATAAATTATTTAGGTTCTGCGTTAGGGCAGGGGTTCTGGATGGAAACATCTGAAATATGATGGTGGGAAAGTAATGGTGGTGGATTGTTGTTCAAATATTAAATGTAATCAAATATTGATTTAAAAAAGTAGCCTCAAGTATCCCTAGGTATGGCCCCCAAAACAAAATAAAATAAAATCAGATATAGATAATGATCCTGAAACTCATTCTAGTCTCGGTCCACGTGACCTGATTGTTCACAAGTGATTCAAACATGGTCTTGAAATCTGCTGGCCTTAAGGATCCCCTCAGCAGCAGCCTTTAGCAGGTGAACACAGGATGGTCTTTCTGCTTTGAGAGAAGACAGAGATGAAGTGAGCCTGTCTGCGGGAGCACAGAGATGGGTCGGACTGAGATTCACAGGGAAGCCCCAGGAAAGCAGGCGCCCCCTGGTGGGAGTGTGGCTGACCATGTATGAGGCCCTGGGCTCCAACCCCACTTCAAGCATCCCCGGGTGTGACCCTGATCTGGCCACTCCAGTCTGGCGGGGGTGTGGGTGGGGGAGTGGCTCCACAGCCATGGCAGCTGACCCACAAATAAAATAAGCAAGAACTCTTGAAATCAAGTCATAGGTTCCAAAGAGCTCTTTTTGAAAGGAGAAAAGAATCTCAGATTGAACTGCAGCAGCTCTACCCAGACACAGAGGCCATGCCAAGGCCCTGCTCACAGTACACAGTGAGGTCTGAGCTATTGCCCTCCCGAAGTTCCTGAGCTTGTCAGGAAGGAAATGCCCTTACCTGGGACATCCCATGAAGGCCAGGTGCCCATCTGTTCCTTCCACAGGGATCTGCTGGGTCCTTAAAGTCAACCTGCATCTCCTCCACCTGCTGAGCCCTGAGGCCAAACATCCTTAAAGGTATATATTCGCCAAGACTTTAATAATACATTCAGATGGTGTTTCTTGTTGCTGTTATGCAAATACCGGTGTTGTCATGAAAATAACTCCTTCCAAATTCTGCATGGTTATTTTAGAGATAGAAGTTTTGAGGGCCAGGGATGAGACTCAGTGGTCAAGCACATGCATCTCCTAGGTGGGACTTCTGGTTTGACCCTTGGCACCATTACCGCAAAAGATAAAATGTCTCATCTGTGTCTACAGTTATCTTGTTAAACAACAATGATATAAGAAATAAAAAATACCCTTTGAAAAGTTTACAAAAAATTAGATATTTCCATAGTTTTATTAAATTGAAACAAAATTAGTATTAAAATTACTGACTATATTATTCAGTCTTAAACATTTTATGAATGCCATGGGAGTCCTTAGCTAATTCTCATAGTTTCCAGTAAAGTATACTTCTTTTATTGGTAAGGATTATTCAAATTTTAAAGTAAAGCTATTTTTAAAATATATATACAAGTTGTCTGGAATAAATTTGGTATAAATTAGTTTTTAGATATGTACATATATGTAGATTTACATATCTTTAAATTTCTAAGTATATATAGTGTTAAAAATATCTCTTCTGAAAGTGATTTTGTGTTAAGATAATGAGACTGTGGTAGTTCAGCAACAAAATGAACCATTACTTAAAAGAGACTAGATTCATGTGTGCCCCCCAATCCCACTCTGTAATATCAGGCTTTAATGAAATATCCCTTGAAACAACAAACCATAACAACCTCACCTAATTCTTTAAAAGCAAACCTTTGACTAAGAACCCTAATACTAAATTTAGAAACAATGATTCCATTACACATAAATCAGATATACTTGGTCATAAATTCTGAAAAGTGCAGAGAGGCATAAAGACTTATGGTAATAACCCAAGAACTCATAAGGCAAACTGCACTGCCGGCTGCGGCTGTCAACTGCATTTTGGTGTCTAAAGGCTGTGCAAGTGAGGTGCAGAGACAGTTCTGATGAGTTTAAATAAAAGACTTTATTCTGTGTGCCATTAGTGGATTTTCAACATGGGTGGCATCACTTTTTTAAAAAAATGCATTTTTTGAAATCTATTTTCTGTGCTCGTGAACCAAAGAGCGTCTCACAACTCTGTTTTCAAAGGCAATTTCAACTGCATCCTTCATAAAGGCTTAAAGGCTAGGCATAATACAGTTTCTTGCCACATCTTCCTTTTCCTCATCTTCGTCATCTTCATCAAAAAGCTCATCTTCATCTTCATCCGGATGGCCACAGTACTTCAGTTTCTCCTTCAACATTACAATTTTATGCCGCTGCTCATTCAACAGCACCAAGAGATCTTCCTGCTCTTTCTGAGTATCCGTCATATTAATCTGTAACTTTCTTTTCTCATTTTGGAGACTGGCAATGGTGCGGCCCGCAGAATCCAGCTGTTTTTTGATCCCATTTCTTTGCTCATGCAGAGTTCTGTTTTCATTTTTCAATTCCTCAATCTCTTGTAATAATGCCAACAGTCGTCTCTCCGTGCCAGTAATCTGGGGGGCCAGCACTGACTTGGCCAACGCTTCTGACTTTAACAGCTCCCACACTTTGGCGATCTCCAGGGACTGGGCCTTAAACTGAGACCGGAGCAGGCTCAGCTCCTGCTTCATTTCTGCGATCTGTTGAGACTCTCGGGGGCAAGCTGTTTCCCAAGGCTGCTCTGTCTTGCCAGGTGCTACTTGTGCAGATTTCAAGTATTCGATCCAGGAGTCTATTTCTGCCAGCTGTCTCTGGAAAAGCTCCAGGGTCCTCTTGAATACTTCCAGCTCCTCTTGCAAATCTGATGGCATGCCATCCAGCTGCCCCATGTCCTGGAGAGGGCCCGGGGGGCCATCCTTCCCCAGCTGCCCTTTCGGCCGACCGCATGGATCCTGGTGCTGTTGTTTCTCGGCTCCTTGCTGTGTGGCTTGGCTCTCTGGGTGCTTGGCTTGCCCCTGGAGGGGAGCCATCTGCAGCTTCAGTTCCTGCAGTTTTCGCTCCTGTTCTCCGACCAAGTACTTATAGTGGGTCATGATGCTGTCCATCCTGTCCAATGCCTTCTTCATCTCTTCGTCTCTGCCTTCGTCGTCGCTGCCTGCGCTGGCGGGGTAATGGGCATCTCCAGACTTCCTGGCGTGGCTCCTGGGAAGATCAGGATATGCATTTAGAAGGGCCACCTCGGCACCATGGCTGTGCTGTGGGCCACAGGGAAGTGTGGGAGGAGGGAGACCCGCAGGGATTAGGGGGTCTCTGGCAGCACTGGCCATGGTGGGTTGCCTCACTTGTGCTTTGCCAGGGCCCTCTATTCCTCGAAATCCTACAATTCTGAGTTAATAGCCTAGACACATCTGACTTAGGATTCTTTGATGATCACAAAATATATTCTAGTTGTCATAAAAAGTACAAAGTTCTGATGTATATAATTTCCCAGTGCGTTTGCGGAATAGTTTTAAGGCAAATTATAGCTTTTTAAAAAGCCAGTGAAGCAATATGTGAAAATGGAATGTTTTCATGATAAAACTGGATAATGTTTTCTCTTTAAAAATAAAACCCCAGAAGAGCCAGAGGGATAGGACAGCAGGTAGTGTGCTTGCCTCAAAGGCAGTTTACCCAGATTCAATTCCTGGCACCCCCTATGGTTTCCTGAGTTCTGCCAGTAGTGATCCCTGAGCACTGAGCCAGGAGTAAGCCCTGAGACCATGGAGTCTGGCTCCCTAAAGCAAAACAAGATAAAACAAAACACACCCACACACACATACACACCACAGAGCCTTCATACATTATCAACACAGATCAACAATAGATCAGGGCAACAAGCCGGAAGATCAGTCAGCTTCTCTCATTCTTCCTCCACCCCTTAGCCTATACCCTACTTTGGTTAGGTTTGCAGATAAGCTTGGGTGTGCCTCCAGAGACCACCTAAAAGATATTGATCTTTACGTTGGTTCCTACTGGTCTGCAGCTCACCTTTTGTGCCCTGTTCTTTCCCCAGAGAAATCCCGTCTGTGACATGCTTTGAGAGCCTCAGTGTCGCACATGAAGCCCTTTCTCCCGAGGAGCTCTTTCCCTTCCTCCTGGTGCCTGTGTCTCTAGGCTGATCGCCCCCTGCGCAGCCGAAACAGCCCTTTCGGGCATCACTGGGGTGGTCTAGGAACCAAACTGAACACAGCAGAGGAGGGCTATGTCCTGGGGCTGAGGGTGGTGTCTTACAGAAGTCCTTACAGCAGAGGCGTGTTTCAGGCTGGCCCCACTTACTGAGTCACGGCAGGTTTCCTGGGGGTGGCCAGCATCCCTCTGTCTCTGGCTGCTGGCCCGGCATCCACCGCTCTGGCACTTGGCTCCCATGATTCCTTTAGCGATGACCTTTGGTCTGTGAGTTCATAATGCTCTCTGCTCTCTAGAACAGTGTGGAAGGCAGAGATGAAGTCAGCATGCTGGGGGGTGGGGGTGGGGTGGGGAGGTCGGCAGTGGGCAGCCAAGAGCAGGCAGGACAGTGAGTCCTGCAATGGCAGCTGTGGCCGAGCCTGCTGCCCTGAGTATGAGTCACAACCCCTGAGTGTCACAGGGAATGACCCTGGCTCTGGCCCAGATATCCCCTGTAATGTGCCAGGACCACCAGGTGTGGTCCCACTTCAATGGCAACAATTGTCCCCCCCACTCAATAAAATAAGTGACGAGAAGAGGCAGCAGCCCCGGGACATGTGTCTACTACTTTCCTCCCTGCTCACCTCTGTCTCCCAGGCCAGTGCTTGGGAATCCAGGGCAGACAAAAGTCTGCCAGGGGCCCCTGCATGGTCCAGACCGCACCAGCCCCACCAGGAGGCCATCAAGCCCCGCCTGGGTTCCACGTGTTCTGTCCAGCCTGGGAAATGATCCCTGGTTTCTCAGGGAGCTGTAGGAGCCAGGGAGCGAGGGATAGCTCTTGCCGAAGGAAAGTCAGTCCTAAATTGTTACCTGGGTGTTACAGGCCCGTCACCTTGCCTCCCAGGAAAGAACTTCAGCAGCCGACAAAGAGTGAAGTGAAAACAGTTTCATTTTAGAGTTTTTGAGGAAAGAGAGAGTAGCATGTTCAAGAGAGACGAGACGGAGCTTCTCCAAAGGATTGTTTTCTTCTTTTGGGGGGGGGGGTGTTTTTGTATTTGGGTCACACCTGGTGGTGCTCAGGGTGACTCAGGGGACAAGATATGGTGCTGGGGATGGAACCAGGTAGTTTGCTGTACTGACGCTCTAGCCTCAGTTGGTTGTACCGACCCCTGAGCCCCACCAACACACCCTCTCAGGGAGCCACGGCTTCAGGCTGGAGTGACGGTCTGCTCTGTGGGAAATGGAAAATCAGTTCTGACCATTTCCCCTCCTCCCTGGATTTCCCAGGTTGGCAAAGAATTTCAGGAGGAGACAAATTTATTCAGAGATACTGAGGAGAGAGAAAGAGACAGACAGAGACAAAGAGGCATATTCAGACAGGTACATGGGCTTATATGGAGTTATATGAGGATTTTCTCCAAATTTCATTGGCCATTTTCTGGATATAATAATTCAATCATAGGGGAAGAGCTTTAGATTTTTGGTAATATTCTGTCTTGTTCTTTTCTTCCTTTTTTTTTAAGTATTTGGGCCATACCCAGCTATGCTCAGGGATCACTCCTGGCTCTGTGCTCAGGCATTACTTTTACTTTTGGCGAGTTCGGGGGGCCACATGGGAAGCTGGGGGTTGAACCCACATGGGCCATTTGCAAGGCAAAGGCCTGCCCAGCCTCCCCACTACCACTCTGGCCCTCTATTCTCTCTGGTTCTTATCAAGGTTTAAGATAACCAACAAGTCTTTTGTTGCTTCTCAGGGAGTTCTGACCCTTTAGAGTCTGATAAGGCACCTGAATCTGTATCTCCACAGCCTTCGGGTTTTTGGGTCTGGTGCCACAGAAACTTCTCTGGATAAATTTTGGTTTTGTCATACCCAAGACACTCATTGCCAGGGTCTCCTGTTTGTCTGCTGGCCTCATCTCTTGTCTTGTCAACATATTTGGTTGGCATTTTTGAGACTCTTCAGTGGGACCACTCTGAAGGAAGACATTTCTAGAATGCAGCTATCTCCTCCTCATTGCCCATCTTGGAGGAGGAGATGGTTCTGTTCCCTCCCCTCTTTATCTTCCCAAGAAGGCACCTCATCAAATGAACATGAAATTGGTTGACAAGAGAAAAAAAAAGAAGCAGAAGATATCTACATCATGGGATGTAGATCTCCTGTGTGCAGGATAAACCCTCGGTAGAGCTGAAATGACTTCCATCACCTTCCTCCCTAAATCATTCCTACTAAAGACCAAGATTTCTGGGGAGGAGAAAGGGACATTCTGTATAGGCCCGTAATGCACTAAGTTAAGGTATTAGGCCTCCCAGCCACACTCCCCACACTTGCCTTCCTTCTTTGATTAAAAAAAAACCAAAAACTTGGTCATTCCTTTTGGAGGGTTGCAGGGAAAAGTCCCTCTGTTCCTCTGGTTTCCTCTCAAGTTGGACCAACAAAGAGATTCACATCCAACAACTGTTAAAAGAAAAAGAGCAACTTCAGTTGCACACGAGTGGAGAGTTCTCAAGGCTATCTATTCCAGCCTAAGGGGGCAGACGGTGGGGTGTTGTTGAGCTAATGAGTTAGAGAGAATCCGGAGCTGTGAGGAGGAGAGAAGAGAGTCAGTTACATGGTGAGACCATATGCTCCATCATAGTTTGCTTGGACTACAAACCTGTTTTTAGAGAGGGACTCCACCTTAACTTATTTTAATTTTTGGTTTTGGGGTCACACCTGGCAGTGCTCTGGGGATACTCCCAGCTAGTTGCTCAAGAGTCAACCCCAAGGGTGCCTGGGGGACCATGTGGTGCCAGGGATGAAACTTGTGCCTGTATGGGAGCATGTACTCGGCAGTCAGAGCCACCCTTCCAGCCTGTGGTCCTTATCCTTGAAAACTGCAATGCCAGTTTGTCCTGATGCTCACTGGGCCTTGGTTGACTTTACTTCCACATGCCAATGTGACATCTACTTGCAAAAGCTTGCTTTAGATATCTTGAAAATACTCTGAACATTCTGGGGAGGCCTGTCCTTGATTCTTATGTTGATGTAGTGAGGAGGTGCCCTTAAAAAGAGAGATTTTAGGCCACTGCTGAGATGTGATCCCGGGGGCCGCACGCATGTACGGCCCCTCCACAGCTGCACGAGCATGAATCCAGACCCAGCTAAACCACTATCGACATGGGCAGCTACTTGCAGAATGTCTCCAGCCTGAGAACTAAGCCGCAACCCCATGCCTGCCCAGGAGGGGAAAGGTATTTCTCTCTCTCGCCTCTCCCTTCCCGGGGCTGAAGGGCATGGGGACCGCCATATTATGACGACCACAGATGGGGTTTACAAGCTTGCAATGATCCAATATCCGGAAGAAATCTCCCTGGACTTAGTTGTTATAGTACAGAAATCCAAAACTGCGCGGCTGCGGTAGTGACCTCATTTCTCTTCACAACAGGTCTGACTTTAGTGGGGTGCTCCTAAAAATAATGGTGAGGTCTGTGTTGAAATATTGAATGTAACCAAAGTAAATAGAAAGTAAAGTGAAAGTTATCAGTTACAAGACGGCGGAGGGTGCGGGGGTGGGCGGGATGGGAGGTGTACTGTGGTTTCTTTTTTTTTGGTGGCAGGATATGGGCACTGGTGAAGGGATGGTTGTTTCAGCATTGTATGACTAAGACTTTAGCCTGAAAGCATTGTAACTTTCCACATGGTGATTCAATAAAATAAAATTCTTATTTAAAAAAAAAAAAGAGAGAGATTTTACTTTTTTTTGGTTATTTGTTTCTGGGCCATACCCAGTGATGGCCAAGTCTTACTCCTGACTCTATACTCGTAGCACAGCTTGGGGGCGCTTTGCAATCTCTATGAAAGTGGCCTGGTTTTCCACAATTAAAACATCTTTTCTGAGCTTGTCTCTGTAAGACATAGACCTGCACCTTATGTTTAACAGAGCCATCATTCCAGCATGCTTCCAAGTACCCAAATATGTTTTCCTTCTCCTTAGTAGGGCCCAGAATGGCCTGGCTATGCTACAATGGGTGCTCATACTTAGTTTCCAGGGTTTCTCCTTTGCTGTTTCTTGGTGACAACAACTGAAAATGAGCTTTCTACTGAGACCTGCTTTGGAGTACTAACACCACCTTTTCACGTTTCACTGCAGGGTCTTGTAAAAGCAGGGAAGTGACTTGTCAGAGAAGTGAGATCCTTGCATGAAGCTGACCTGAGTTTCATTCCCAACACTGAAAAAAAGTGTATAAAAATTAAAATAAAAAGAAAGGGCGCGGGCGCGGGAGAGGAATGCCTCACCGCACCGAGCCAGGCACAGGGCCTAGGGCAGCAGCTGTCTCTCCCGCCACCCGAGTTCGGTAGCCTCCAGCCGCTTCCCCCACCCCGGGGAGGTTGATGGCGAAGATGTGGCAGGCGAAGGAAGGAACGGAGCCAAGATGGTTGGTCTCACTTGCAGTTTATTCCAATCTTCCCTCTATACACTCTCCTCTGGAACTCTCCCCTTGCCCCCTCATACAGCTACCTTAAATCTCCCCGTCCCCCAGCAGCCTGGGGCTTATCTAAAGGTGTGGTTACAATCCATAGGGGGTATAGTTCTATCTCTTAGGGGAATGCCTTCACTAGGACAGAATCTCTCTTTCAGCAGGAAGACCCACCCAAGGGCAGAGTCCCATGAATGTGTTTCTCTTCTCCTCAGCCAGCAAACATATAAGAATTCATAATATTAATCATTTTGTATGGACACAATAAGAGATGCATTAAAGCTTATAGAATTGCTCTCCTGCGGCCATCTCAATCTCAGACTACAGTGCTCAGGCCAGATCAGTCTTTCCTATCCCTAGCAGGGTCCCAGTCTCATAATTACTATTGGATCATGACAGCATTTGTCTATGATCAAGCTCTTAACTTATAGTTAAGAATTAGGCACTTTGGCCAGGCCCATCTCGATGCCAGGGTAGCACATAACTCACCGCTTGCCCTGGATCCTTCCCGTCCCACGTCGGGGACCCTACTTTGGGGTGCTAGGAACTGAGGGCAACTGAGGCTCAAGTGGAGAAAGCAGATGCCCAGGAGGGAATATCGAGGCCAATTAAGTCTTAAGTTATAAAAACATAATATTGTCTTCTTGTGTCTATGCAAAAAAGACATAGCTTTAAAGTAAATTGTTCAAAAGGCATAAAGAGGAGAGAAAGGCAATGTTATAATATTCAGTGTCCTAGGAAGTTCTGACCTTACCAATTAACAGAGTTTGATTAAGGGAAGAGCAGATAAACTGGTAGAATTGGTTACAGATAAACAAAAGAATGGGAGTGACTCGGGAGCACTTTGATGGGTGTGACTGATAAACCTAAGCTCCTTGGGCAAGGGGAGCAAGGACGAACCAAAGTCAGGCCTAACATATTTAGAGCTATATTCCAACAAAAAGGGTGATATAGAATTCTGTAGAGTTAAGAGATACTCAACAAAAATGAGTTTAATTTATCTTCTGCCAAGGAATGGCTCGAATCACCACATGGTATACAAAACTGGAAGTATTAGAATCACCTCAAATTCATCTTTACTTGTCATGATTATTATTATCCGAACAGCAAAACAAGCAAAACTTAAAGAACTAAATTTAGAAGAAAGTGAATTAAATATTCTTTCAAAGCTACATAAAGTCTTTAGGAAAAAAATCCATACCGAGCTTAAGAATTCCACTGCATTGTTCTAAGCTAGTCCATCTAGACATTTTTATATTTTTAACGAAAGGACACACTTGTACTTGATATGCTATCTTAAAATATTGTCTACCACATAGTGTATGTTTAAAAACAAGCATGTTTGGGGCTGGAGTGATAGCACAGCGGGTAGGGCATTTGCCTTGCACGTGGCCGACCCGGGTTCGATTCCCAGCATCCCATATGGTCCCCTGACCACTGCCAGGGGTGGTTCCTGAGTGCACAGCCAGGAGTAATCCCTATGAATTGCCGGGTGTGACCCAAAAAGCAAAAACCAAAACAAAACAAGCATGTTTAATGACATTTTATTGAGCAGAGTTTCATGATGCATTTAGTCTGAAAGAATGATCAATGTCCTCCATCTAACATATATTGGTTACTACACATTATCTTTTAAAAAAATCTTTCCAGCTATCTTTCCAACTAACTGTGGTCTTTAGTTCTTTATAAATTACTCTATGTAAGAATGTTCATTGCCCCGGGCTTTCGCCACAGTCATCTACAATCTTGTAACGTTATAAAGCAATACTAATTTATATGCTTGGGATACCAGAGAATTGTATTGTGATAAATTACCATATAATTTTTATAGTGCTAAGAATTATTGGGTATGCAACCCATGTTAGAATTAATGACTTAGTACTGATTCTTTGAAACCTTGATGAAAATGAATGATTACCAACATCTTAATAACTTTTCTGAAATCTAACCTCTGAATGGAAGCTGTCAGAGGCCACTAGGATGTCTCACTTGCTCTATGATGTGGTCCGATTTGACTTTTTTCTGAGACACCCACTGGTTGTCTATTAGACTGTTGTATAATTTGGTGATATAGATACAGCTAATTGCTAGCACGAAGCAGGGCGGCATTCAGGAAGATGCTGCGAAGTCCTGGAGGAGAATGCTGGGAGAAGAGGTGCCAAAGGTATGGGCTCGGGGAGCAGGGACAATGTGAACTCCTGCGAACACAGTTCCCTTTAGTGAGGAGACTCGTGGCTGCAGAACATTGCTTTATTCACTATTGATGCCATGAAAATTTACACCATTGAAACACATTTCTCTGGATGATCTAAGCATTCTTTTCTTTTTGAAGTTTTGTGCCACTCAGCAGTGCTAAGTTCTGGCTTTGAGCTCTGGGATCACTTCTGGTGGTGCTCGGGGGGCCATATAGGGTTCCTGAAATTAAACTTGGGTCAGTAGATGCAACACAAGTCCCCTCCCCACTGTACCATTTCTCCAGGTCCTGAACATTGTCTGTGAGATTCCTCATTGCCTGTGATATTTAGTATATTTACTAAATATTTTGCTCGAGCGGGCACCAATAATGTCTCTATTGTGAGACTTGCTACTGGTTCCCACTCAAGCAAATAGATGGACAACTGGACATCAGTGCTATACAATGCTATACTAAATATTTTATTACTGAAGGGGAATGTAAGGAATGTGTATACGTGGTTGAACTCTTCCATACTTACATAACAGACATTTTTCAATAGAGTCCTAAACTGGCTCATTTTTCTTTTGGGTCCAGTGAGTGACATTTTGGTTGGGAGTGGTCCACACCCCACAGTGTTCAGGGGATAACCCTGGCTCTGTGTGCTTAGGAGTGACCCCAGGTGGTACTTAGGGGACCCTATGTGCTTCCAGGGTTCAAACCAGACTTGGCTAAATGCAAAACAAGTTCTTTAATCCCTGCACTGGCACTCTAGGCCCTAGTGAATGCCTTTGATGGAGATTTTTGCCCATTTATATTTTCTGATATAGTGGTAACATGTAGAGGATTGATATCACTGAGGAACTGAATCTGTTTAGGTGAGATTTTTATTTCATCTTGGCGGGTGGTTTTGTTTTTTTCTTTTTTTGCATTGCATTCATTGCTTTTGAACCATGGAAATTTTCATCAGTGTATTATTTGGAATCCTACTAAACACACATGCTTAAGTTGGGGCAAAACTAAGCTCTTTTAGCCCACCCAGCCCTCCCCCTTATCTCCCCTCTGGGGATATTCCACTGGGGAACCCCTTTGGTAACCCCAGACATTTGGATCATCCTTAGGGGATGATGCTCGCTTTGATTTTATCGTTTTGGTTTTAAAGCCACCCCTTGAAAACCAAGGGGCTTGGGGGTTGCTCCCGGAGATGCTCGGGCTACCGTGCAGTGCCTCAGTTGAGCCCAGACTCCCCCGCTTCCATGCTAAGTACCTCCGGCCTGTTGAACTCTCTCTCAGGTCCAGTCTCCCTATTTTAGCAGGCCTTGCAAGGATCAGATTCTGGCTTTCCAGAGAGGGTAATGGAAGTGCCTATCTGAAAACCTTTTTGTGCATATTCTAAGTTATGTGATGCCAGTCAGAATGGGTCATATATCACAAACCTTCTGTATCCACAGATAAAATGTGATTAAATGGGAAGTCTTTTTTGTGTGTTTATTTATTTGTCTGGGGGACACAGTTGGTGATGCTCAGGGGTTACTCTTGGCTCTGTGCTCAGGGATCACTCCTGGCAGTGCTCCTGTAGGTCATATAGGACAATGGGGATTTGACTTTGGGTCAGCTGTGTCCAAGGGGAATTTCAATCTAGTTCATGGAATGAAAGCTAATGGTGACTTTATCTCCTTTCTTTGCCTCTCTCTGTTTACTACCACAAACCGTAACATTTGGACACGCAGCAACATTTCCCAGAATTGTTAGATTAAGTTATAAGTGATTAAAATCAATAATGGCTTAATACTTTTCTTTCATTCTCTTTTATGGGGGGACATGGTTTTGGGTTCACACATGACAGTGCATGGAGATTACTCTTGGCTTATTGTGCTCAAGAAAGCGTGTGATGCCAGGGGTCATACCCAGGGCTTCCACATCTGGTAAAAAGGTTCATACCCAGTGCTCTCACATGTGGTTTCAGGGATAATACCCGAGCTTCCACATGTGGTGCCAAGGATCATATCTGGGGCTCCCACATGCAAAGCATGAGCTCCAGCCCTTGGAGTTATTTACCTGGTCCTATGACCTTCACTTCATCTTAACTTGGGAGGAAAGACCCAGAGGTCTTTGAAGCCAGCATGATATTTCTGTGACCTGAGCATCCCACTGCCAGGTGGAACTGGATGGCTTCTGGACAGTACCTCTTTGCATTGACCACACACACTAGGCATTTGTTGACAAACCCACATTGTAATTGAGAATGTCTGAATGCGGCTCGTAAAATTCCTTATGCTTAAAACTCTCTATTTAAATGTTCTCCTCCATGCAGTGTTTGATCTCAGATAGACATGAGCACAACCCCAGTGCAGAGACTGCCAGTCACACGCACCCAAATTACACCAAACATCTGTCCTTCTCTATTGTGCATGCAAGGGTTCTCCTCCTGGCCTGTCTCTTTCCTTAAAGTGAAGGGCGGAACAGGCATGGACTGCATGATTTGGGTTTGCATCATCATAACTGGCCCTCTCTCGACAAGAATTAAAATGGCGATACTGTCTGTGATTTAGGACTTGAGTTTGACTAAGAGGGGTGGGACTTTGCACTATGAATCAGGAGATGCTGTCCCCAAGGGGATTCTGAAGAGAACCAGTTCATCAGAAGTGATGTTGTGGCAGCCTCAGGAAACCATCCAGGACCCAGAGTCCCACTGCTGGGCTCTGCCCCTCTCTGAGTTGCCCAGCTCTCAGGCTTGCCCAAACTAACTCCATGTCATGCTCCTAAGGAATCAAGAGGAACCTTTTTTAAAAAAAATTTTATTGAATCATCATGTGAAAAGTTACAAAGATTTCAGTCATACAATGCTCAAACACCCATCCCTTCACCAGTGCCCATGTTCCACCACCAAGAACCCCAGTATACCTCCCACACCACCCCCACCCCTCACCTGTGTAGCTGATAATTTTTCACTTTACTTTCTCTTTACTTTGATTACATTCAATATTTCAACATAAAACTATTATTATTTGAAATTTTCACCCTAAAATCGAACCTGCTGAAAAGGCAGCATTTGATAATTTGTTTTCCCTTGTTGAGAATGAAGAGATATGACTTTTTGTATTTCTGTATTTTAGTAACTAAGTCCAGGGAAATTTCTGCCAAAAATCACATCATTGCAAGCTCATACCTCTGTTTAGTGGACCTTATAAGATGGTGGTCGCCACGCCGCCCCCCCCATCCACAAAAGAAAAGCCGAGAGAGAAAAACCTTTCCCCTCCTCTGGGGTGGCATGGGATTGTGGCTTAGTTCACAGTCTGGAGGCATTTCTGCAAGAAGCTGCTAGTGCCAAAGGTAGTTAGATGGCCTCTGGGATCATAGGTGTTCAGCAACGGAGAGACTGCACATGTGCAGCTGCTCGGATCACATCTGGGTGAAGAACGGCGCTGGTACCGCCCCCCTGAATCAAGATGGATTTTTTTTTAATTTAATAGTTTATTTTTAATTAGTGAGTCAACGTGAGGGTACAGTTACAGATTTATACATTTTTGTGCTCATGTTTCTCCCTTACAAAGTTTGATAACCCATCCCTTCACCAGTGCCCATTCTCCACCACCAGTAAACCCAACATCCCTCCCCCACCTCCCCAGTCCTGTCTCCCCCCACCCCACACTGCCACTATGGCAGGGTATTCCCTTTTGTTCTCTCTTTCTGATTAGGTGTTGTGGTTTGCAATAAAGGTGTTGAGTGGCCATTGTGTTCAGTCTCTAGTCTATATTGGGCCCGCATCATCTTTGCCCCACATGACCTCCAACCACATTTTACTTGGTGTTCCCTTCTCTGAGTTGCCCAGAATGAGAGACCAGCCTCCAAGCCATGGAGACAACCTCCTGGTACTTATTACTTATTTCTACTATTCTTGGGTGTTAGTCTTATAGTCTGTTATTCTATAGTCCACAGATGAGTGCAATCTTCCTATGTCTGTCTCTCTCTTTCTGACTCATTTCACTTAGCATAATACTTTCCATGCTGATCCACTTATATGCAAACTTCATGACCTCATTCTTTCTAACAGCTGCATAGTATTCCATTGTATAGATGTACCAGAGTTTCTTCAACCAGTCATCTGTTCTAGGGCACTCGGGTTTTTTCCAGATTCTGGCTATTGTAAACAGTGCTGCGATGAACATATAAGTGCAGATGTCATTTCGACTATACTTTTTGGCTTTTCTGGGATATATTCCCAGCAGTGGTATTGCTGGGTCAAATGGGAGCTCAACCTCTAGTTTTTTGAGAATCGTCCATATTGTTTTCCAAAAGGGCTGAACTAGCCGACATTCCCTCCAGCAGTGTAGAAGGGTCCCTTTCTCCCCACATCCTCTCCAACAGCGGTTGCTTTTGTTCTTTTGGATGTGTGCTAGCCTCTGTGGTGTGAGGTGGTATCTCATGGTTGTTTTGATCTGCATCTCTCTGTTGATTAGTGATGTAGAGCACTGTTTCATGTGCCTTTTGGCCATTCATTTCTCTTCCTTGGGAATGTTTCTGTTCATTTCTTCGCCCCATTTTTTGATGGGGTTGGATGTTTTCTTCTTGTAGAGTTCAACCAGTGTTTTATATACCCTTGATATCAACCCCTTATCTGATGGGTATTGTGTAAATATCCTTTCCCATTCTGTAGATAGTCTTTGTATTCTGGTCGCTGTATCTTTTGCGGTGCAGAAGCTTTTTAGTTTAATGTAGTCCCATTTGTTGATCTCTGTTATTACTAGATTGCTTAGTTCCGTGTCATCTTTGAAGATACCTTTATCTTCAATATCCTGGAGGGTTTTGCCTACCTTGTCTTCAATGTACCTTATGGTTTGTGGTCAAATGTTGAGGTCTTTAATCCATTTTGATCTGACTTTTGTGCATGGTGTCAGGTCGAGTTCTAAGCCCATTTTTTTGCATGTGATTGTCCAGTTGTGCCAGCACCATTTGTTAAAGAGACTTTCCTTGCTCCACTTCACATCTCTTGCACCTTTATCAAAGATTAGATGATCATACATTTGAGGTTGTGTGTGGGGATATTCCACCCTGTTCCATTGGTCTGCAGTTCTGCTTTTGTTCCAGTACCATGCTGTTTTAATTGTTACCGCTTTGTAGTAGAGTTTAAGGTTGGGGAGGGTGATGCCTCCCATCATCTTTTTCCCAAGAATTGTTTTAGCTATCCGTGGGCGTTTATTGTTCCATATAAATTTCAGGATTGCTTGCTCCGTTTCTTTGAAGAATTCCATGGGTATCCCTATAGGGATTGCGTTAAATCTGTATAATGCTTTGGGGAGTATTGCCATTTTGACAATGTTTATTCTCCCTATCCATGAGCAGGGTATATTTTTCCATTTCCTCATGTCCTCTTTTATTTCATGAAGTAGCGTTTTATAGTTTTCTTTGTAGAGGTCCTTTACTTCTTTAGTTAAGCTGATTCCAAGGTATTTGATTTTCTGGGGCACAGTTGTGAACGGGATTGCTTTTTTCATGTCCCTTTCCTCTGTCTCATTGTTTGCATATAGGAAGGCCATGGATTTTTGGGTGTTGATTTTATAGCCTGCGACTTTACTGTATAGGTCAATTGTTTCTAAGAGTTTCTTACTAGAGCTTTTAGGTTTCTCTAGGTATAGTATCATATCGTCTGCGAATAGTGAGAGCTTGATTTCTTCCTTTCCAATCTGAATCCACTTAATATCTTTTTCTTGCCTGATGGCTATTGCTAATACTTCTAGTACTATATTAAAGAGAAGTGGTGAGAGTGGACATCCTTGTCTTGTCCCCGATCTTAGAGGAAAAGCCCTTAGTTTTTCTCCATTGATGATAATGCTTGCCATAGGTTCATGGTAGATGGCTTTGACTATCTTGAGAAAAGTTCCTCCAAAACCCATTTTGGTGAGAGTTTTTATCATGAATGGGTGTTGGATCTTGTCAATGCTTTTTCTGCATCTATGGATATGATCATATGATTTTTATCTTTACTTTTGTTGATGTGATGGATTATGTTGATTGATTTCTGAATGTTAAACCATCCTTGCATCCCTAGGATGAATCCCACTTGGTCATGGTGTATGATCTTTTTGATGAGTTGTTGGATTCTATTTGCTAGTATTTTGTTGAGAATCTTCGCATCGGTGTTCATCAAGGATATTGGTCTATAGTTTTCTTTGTTAGTGGTGTCTTTGTTTGCTTTTGGTATTAGGGAGATATGTGCCTCGTAGAAACTGTTCGGAAGGGTTCCTGTCTTTTCAATTTCCTGGAAAAGCTTGAGGAGAACTGGCAACAAGTCTTCTTTGAATGTTTGGAAGAATTCACCAGTGAATCCGTCTGGACCTGGGCTTTTGTTTTTGGGGAGACTTTTGATTACAGTTTCGATTTCCTTGATATTTATGGGCCTATTCAGGTATTTCACGTCTTCTTGGTTCAGTCTTGGGAGATTGTAGGAGTCAAGGAATTCATCCATTTCTTTTAGGTTCTCTTGTTTCGTGGCATACAGACTTTCAAAGTAGTCTCTGATGATCCTTTGAATCTCCTTGGTTTCTGTTGTGATGTCCCCCTTTTCATTTCTGATTCGGTTTATTAGGGTTTTCTCTCTTTCTTTCTTTGTGAGTCTTGCTAGCGGTTTATCAATCTTATTTATTTTCTCGAAGAACCAGCTCTTTGTTTCATTGATCTTATGGATTGTTTTTCAGGTTTCCATATCGTTAATTTCTGCTCTAAGTTTTACTATTTCTTTCCTTCGATCTGGTTTGGGTTCTGTTTGCTGGTCCTCTTCTAAGATTCAAGAGGGATCTTGAAAAGACTTTTAGAAGGTCTACAAACCTGCCCACTCTTGTAGCTAAATCTCAGATTTGTTTTATTTCTTTGAAATTTTTGTATATTTATTTTTACATTTGTTATCATAACACTGAGATTTACCAAGTTGTTTATAATACAAATGTTTCAGGCATTCAGTATTCCAACACCCAATCCCACCACCAGAGTAAACTTCCCCCCACCAGTACCCCCAGTTCCCCCCACACCAAGTCTGCCCCTTTAGCAGACACAAATTTACTTTATATTGATTACTACAACACAAAGGCAAATGAACTCATCAAAAGATAGATCAATAAAAGTTAATTTGGGATCACCACTATTAGGTCTCCCAATGGTGTTACTGAATCGTTAGGGATTACAGGGCTGGTTGGTACTAATTGAGCCTTCTCTGTGACTGTTTTCTCTCATTGAGATTGGTGGGTTTGTACAGCTTTTTCATCCGATTTGCTATAGTCTACTGGGCCATCAGCACTAGGAAATCAGGAAGTGTCTCCGCACCACATCCGAGGGACACACTCCAGGAACTATGGAGCTGGAACAATTTGGTGTCTTGGTGGCTTGATGAGGTCCAGCTGTATAGCTGCCTTTCTGTTGGGGAGGGTGTCAGGTGTGGCTGCGGCTGTTCTGTCTACTTGTGGAAGGGGGGGTCTGTCCGTCCCCTTCTGAGAAGGCGCCTGTCAGCCCATAGACTGGCCCTACCTGGGAAGATTTAGCTGTTCCTCATTCTCTGAGAGATTAGTTGTGGAGCTGGACCTTTTCTCTACCAGATGATGCTGGTTGTGGACCTTTAGGCAGAGAGGGGAGTCGGCCTGCTCCATCCCGAGAAGTCTTGAGTCTGGACCTTCAGGCAGAAAGAGGGGGATCTTCCTGCCCCTTTCCATGAAGGCTCTGGTCTGGACCTTCAGTCAGAGAGAGGGTTCTGCCCACTCCATTCTGAGAAGGCCCCAGAGTTTCAACCTGGATCACATACCTGTGGACACTCAGCAGCTTCATATTCTTTTGGAGACCAGTTATGGATTGGGGCATTTTCTCTGCCACAAATTTGTAAGTGAACAACATTACAAATAAACCTGGGAGAATCACCCGACATTTCCTGAGGTTCTTTTCAGTTACTAGGGACCTAGGGGAAATAAGATACTGAAACACAAGTTTAATTGCTATGAGCTTAAAATAGTTAGGGTTTTTTTTTTAATCTTAGGGAATTTGTGACTAAGACAGGTTGTCCCTATACAAATTATTAATTAACTTGGGGCCATCCAGCTAGGTCTTGCTTGAGTGCTCTCTAATTTACATAGAAATTAAAATTTACTCACATTACTCCAACTTAAAAAATGAGCTCTCCATCTCATTTCTGAAGAAAGGTTTGCCACTAATAATTCCCAATCAGGATAAAGACACTTCAAGAAAGTCAATGTATTTTAAAAACCACTTGACAAATACCAAATTGCTTTCTATTCCGTTGAAACTGAGACTTGAAGTATGTTGGGTCTTGATTGTACTGAACAGGATAAGCAACAAGTGCATTCCAGCCCAGCCTTAGCTAAGTGCCAGAGAGAGAGTCTCCCCGAAAAATGCTTGAATGAGGAGTATTTAATTTGCAGTAATTTTCTGTTTGATAACTATCAGATCATTCTCAATAATTAAACCTGAGCAATCTTCTTTTACGTGTTTCTCAGATATCTTGGTGCATCCTATTAATTAAACTGTAAATATTAGTTGAGAGAATAAATGAATGAAATGAGGCAGTGACGATGGGGTTTTAATTTACTTGTGACTCTCTTCCTATTTCTGTTCAACATCCATGAACCTGCGTGGGTTAAAGTGGGAGAGAGGAGGGTGAAAGCAGCGTCATCCATGGCAAATCAAAGCCTTGTGAACCAGCTCTGTGAAGCCCAATCTCCATGGTCAATCGGCATCTTCAGGGATGTTTTCTGGACCCACTTCCAGTTGGGAATGCATTTCTCTTACTGAGAGAGGAGTAACCGCTCGGTTAGGAGAACTCCTGCTTTCAATTCAGGGTCTGATGTCCCCATCACTAATCCTATGTAAATAGACCAGACCCCCCACCCCCACCCCCACCTGCCCCAAGGAAAAGGCACTGAGTCAGGATCATTTTTCATCTGTAGCTGCTCTGGTCAGGATATCGGTCACCATTACATATTTGGCAGAGACACGGAAGCAAATAGGGCAGAGTTTACAGTGGAAACGAGAGAGATGTCTGGGATGCCCAGCATTGGAGTTGCTGCCAGCTGATATTCTTTGTGCTTGGCGGGGGACACAAGTGGATTTGGGAATTGCCCTTGTGTGGGAGCAGGAGCCAAAGTTAGGGCATCTGGCAGTTCCTGATCAGGTTGAGAATATTTGGAGCCCATTGCTCGTATATAATGTGGGGGAGTTCTCCCTGTACATATGGTCCAGCCACTGTTCTTTTGTGTAAATCCAGTCTGTAGACGCCAAAAGCATTAATAATCAGAAACAAATATCATGACAACAATTTTTAAGTGGGCTGTGAAGACCCCTAATCAATATTTTTACAATAAATGGAAGTTTCTAGAATCTTAAAGGTACATTCTTAGGGCACATATTTTGGAAGTTGTCAAGTAGATTTCAGTAAATATTCACACTGTAGGTTATTATCTGACATGTTCACCACAGAAACTCATAAAAAAATGATAACTCAATCAAACACCAGGATTTTCCAGGCAAAGAAGGTCACAGCATGCAGTATTTGGGAGTTTATTTGACTTTATTAAATCTTTAATTGACACAGCAGAGGCTAGGAAAATTGCAGAGAAAAATATTTCAAAGCTTGATTGTATGTGAAGTATGTGAATGTTGTTTTTGGTAGAGACAGTCAAAGGAGAAAGATGACATCATGTGGGGATTGGGGGCACTCCTGGTGGCCCTCAGAGGACCCAATGTGATGTAGGGATGGAACCTGGGTTAACTGCATGCAAGGCAAGGAGTGCCTTAGCTGCTGTGCTGCCTCTTCAGTCCTGAGGCAGGTTTTAATATGCTCAGAGACTGTGATGAGGGTGGTATGACATTTCAAAGGCAGAACTGTGAAAGAACATTTTCGATACATGAGAAGAGTTTGGTAACAGCTGTGGAGCCAGTTCTTGGGGAAATGGAAATGACAGAGACAGTGGATGTGGAGCTGCTGGACTCCTACTCTGCAGAGCAGACAAATGTGGTGGCAGATCTGGTCCAGTCAACACCGGATGCTCTCTAAGGGTGGACAGAGCTGACCCTGGCTGCAAGGAAGAGATTAGCAGACCAGGGGGCTGTCTTGGGCTGCTGCTTCAGAAGCACTTTTGAGATTCAGGGGATTGGCCCAACTAAGTGTATTATTATCTATCCAGTAACCTAACTACTACCTAGCTGGGTCTGATTTTCTAAACCCTCCCCATCCCCCACCACACACACACACAATATCACAGGTGCCATATATATTTTTGAACTAAGATATTTATCTGAAAAGAATTCTTTTTCTTAGTCTTGTAATAGTCTGTGCATGCATGTGCTCTTTCAGCCATGCTGTGAGCTGAGCCCAGGGCCTGAGAGTGGGCACACGCTCTCCAGGGGAAGTGAATCCTACACTGTCTGGGTATGTGACTACGGTCTTCCTGGGCTCCTTCCTCCCAGAGCCCTCCCCTGGGTCATGTATTTGATTGGTTGAGAGAATGAATTGGGAAACTCCCACCCCAGATCAAGACATGGCCAGGAAAGGCACTTGATGAGGCTGCGGGCATCTCTGCATGAACCTCACCCAGGTTTAATTAGACAGCTAAAGCAGGAAAGATGAAGGGGGAGATTTGGAAGCAGATATGCACACTTGGGGCTCTCAGAGTCCTGGAAAACATATTATTCACATTTTTCCATCTCCAGGAAAGAGCCTGCTGAGCAGAGGGCTGTAATTCCGTGTGGTGGGTCACTGGGATGCCCAGGAGGGTAGAAAGCGTTATCTTGGCAGAGCTGGCACAGAGGCAGCCTTGGCTTTGGCTTCCTTCCTGAGTGAGGGGGGAAGCAGTGGACTGAAGGGGGCTTTCCTCATGGAGCCCTAACAGCTCTCTGTGAATGCTGACGTGATTGGAATAACATAGCCAACAATGAGGTTTCTCTAAACCGTCTGCCAGGCGTGCATCTTGGCTCTCAAAGACCCTGATGCAGTTCTTACAGGAATCTCCTCTTTACGAAAAATACATCAATGACAACATGTTTAAGAACGTTTAATTCTAAGATGATGTGGTGTGCTCCTCAACTGGAGAAAATGAATGTAGCTGAATTGTGCAATTATTTCCCTAATAATTACTTTATGCCACATACTTTTACAAACAGGGAGAAAGAATTGGTTTACACAGATAAACAGATGCAGTTAGCAAGGCGCAGTTGTCATTGGGTACAATTGCCAAAGTCATGAATATAATAAATATTCCCTATCAAACTTTGAACGTACCTACCAAGCAGATCTTTCTTAGCTTTTTTATTAAATTGATATTGACTTTAAGTAATATTAAGTTGGGGCAAATTTTATAATTAGAGCCTAATTCATTCAGAAGTCCAAGATTTTGAATCTAGCATCCTTAGTTGCTTTAAATTAAAGAGAAACCTACTTAGATGACTGTTGTAGTTATCATAATCCAGCGATTAAACATATTTACAGGGACCTGCCAGGAAAGAATATTTCTTCAGGCTTTGTAATATTGGAAAGTAGCTCTTCAACAAAGGGGGTGTAATGGGAGGAAGACCTTGGTAGCTTTGTGACTGACCAATGCTTTGCTTGCTAGCTGATTACACTCAGCCACATGTAAACAATTCCCAGCCGTCTCCTGTCCAGCCTTGTCCTGGATTCTACATAGTTTAGTAAAACCCTCATGTCACTTCATGTGCCAGTCTGTGCCCCTGTGGGGCTTCTCTTGTCTTGAGTGGCCTCTGGGTACCCTTTTTGATCCCATTTTCAGCCTGCAGTGATGAGCTGCACTGCATGGTGTGGTATGAGTTCAGCCCTTCTTATCCTCAGTAATGTTTTCAAATGCCACCATTCCTAATTTGAAGAAATCTTTAAAAACTACCTTGTCACAAAAGGAAAACACACAGGCCAAACATTATCTCTGATGAGACTTTGGCTCCCTAGAAATAACACATCTGTGGTTCCCCTTAGTGGCTCACGAGTAAGTGTGTGTGAGACCAAAAAACCCCTTCCAGGCACCAAGCCCCCTCTAGGTCTGTGGCCAGAAAGGGGAAAATACTCTGTCAGAAGACAGAGGAGCCTTTGCAGGTATGATCAGCAGCTTTGAGATCAGAACAGGGTCCAGCCCCAGGACATCACTCCGAGAAGAAGTAGAAGCGAAAAAGAGACCGGAACAGTCATTGCAAAAGTGGCCTTGTTCCTGGGAGGGTCCTTGAGCCCAGTTTTATGAGTTAGAAATCCCCCCCCCCCCGCCATGCTCAGAGTGGGATTCTAGCCCTTCCCACCATCTCTTGGGACAGTGCCAGCTCATGCGAGTGAGATTTGAAATGAAGAATTATACTGGCAAGATTCCCTGGCCCCTCTCACCTCCACCCCATATCCACCATGACACAATGATGCAGATGCCTCCAGCAGCTGGGAGAGGCAGGACCCTTCTCCTGGTAATTGTTTGGGGCCACAACCTGGCAGTGCTCGGGACTGACTCCTAGCTCTGTGCTCAGGGATCACTTCTGATGGAGTTCAGGGGACCCTGTGAGGTACCAGGGATTGAGCCTAGCTCAGCTGTGTGCAAGGCAAGTGTCCTGCCTGATGTACTGTCATTCTGGCCCAAGAGTTTTCTTTTCTTCTCTTATAAAACAATGCAATTTTATAGTTCAAAAGATGAAATGCTTCTATACCTTCTTTATTGTGTGGTTTGCACCCACATCCTGAGGTTCTCAGGGCTTACTCCTGGCTCTGCAATTAGGAATCACTCCTGGTGGGGTTCAGAAGACCATATAGGATGCTGGGGATTGAACCCAGGTTGACCAGGTGCAAGGCAAACACCATACCAGCTGTACTATTTCTCTGTCCCCAGTGTAAGGTGTTTATCTTTGAGCCTAAGTCAACTGTTGGATTACTGGCTTGTTCGTGCACCCTATGCAGGCTCTTCTGAAAGGCTCTGTTTTCAGATTGATAGTACATGGAATTCTTTCTTGGGAATCTTTGGATTTCTGAGGACATTCCTCTCTTGTTGTTTCTCGCTTGATCCCTCCCTCTCTCTTCTCCCCCACCTCCACTTCAGGGGTGGATAGCTCCATCGAGGATCTTAGTCATACTTGTTTGTATCTCAAGGTCAAAGGTGCAACAGATGGTTTCAGTTTAGAATCTAGTCTTACCTCTCCAGAGAGGTGAGACCTAAGCTTCCCCACTCAACACTCTACTTCAACAACTCCACTCAACTTCCACCTGAAGCACAAGTCACTCATTTTACCCACATGCCTTCATTCTTAATTATTTGATTAATGATCTTACCTGGTCATAGTATTGTCTGACAATTTGGGCCCTCTCTGCTGACGCTTCATGGAGCCACATGACACTGGGTGACTTCCTGAGGACTCAGTGAAAAAAGCATGTTCTCTTTTAAATCAGCAAATAATGTTGAGAAGCATCCACTGTATTATAGACCTTATCTTGACTGCTTCCTTCTGCTTAGTGACATTTTCTGCACAAAGAAACACATTTTCTATTTTTAAAATTAGCAAATACTTTTGAAAAAAAAAGTTCACTCAATGGCTTGTCTTTTCTCCACAATGCCGAGTGATTTTTTTTTTCTTTTGGTACAAAGGAAGTACATATTCCTCAGTCGATTTTTGTATCAGTTTGGCTTAGGTGAGAGCTACTGTTTAGAATCATCTGGCCTCATTTTCTTCACATAGGAGACAAATGAAGTGAATTCCTCTTTGGAAATGGAACCATTAGGATTCACTCCTGTGAAAGGCCAGGAAGTTGCAGATGACACAGAAAGTTGGGGTGCAGCAGAGATAAGAACCATGTAGCCAGGGGCCATAAACATCCCTGAAAGAGTGACTGTGAGAAATGCACTACTAGGATTTGGAGAAACAGGTGATAAGAACTCAGCAGTGCAATGGAGATAAGCCAGAATCTTATCTCCTGAGCTTAGGACCACATTAATCAGACAGCCTGGAAGCGGTATTAAATCCCCAGAAAATTAACCTGAAATGTGACATGCAGTCTCACTTACTTTTTGCTGTTATTCTTTCGCTTATTTCCTGTGGTCATTCACTTACTTCCTGTGATCATTCTTTCACTTCCTGCGGTCATTCTCTCATTTACTTCCTGAGGTCATTCTATTACTTCCTGTGGTCATTCTCTTTCTGCAATCATTCTTTCACATCCTACAGTCATTCTCTCTCTCACTTCCTGCAGCCATTCTCTCACTTACTTCCTGCAGTCATTCTCTTACTTATTTCCTGTCATCATTCTCTCCTTGCAAGAGGTGATCCTGGGACTGATTCTGGGACAATTCTCCAAGATTTCATCTTCTAAATGCAACTTCAAGCCCTTTATTAGTCATTTGAGGAGCAAATAATGCCCAGATGGATTCTTTCTCTCTCCCTCCTCCCTTTCCTGCCCCTCTATTTCTCTCCCTTTTGGGCCACACCTAACAATGATTGGGGGTTACTCCTGTGCTGTCACTCTGGCCCTGGTCTTTCATTTTCCTGCCAGTGTCATAAGATGAGTAGGTGCTTTTGATTTTGTTTTATTTTGCTTTTATTTTAGGGCCACATATGGTGGTGCTCAGAGCTTACTCCTGGCTTTGGGATCACTCCTGACTCTCGGGGGAACATATGTAGTGCTGGCCATCCAACCTGGATCAGTGTATGCAAGCCAGGTGCCTTACCTACTGTGCTATCGATCCAGACCCTCGATGCTTCTGATTTTTATCAAGTGCAGCCCATTTCTTTTTTCTTTTCTGAATCTTGAGTTTAATGTCTAAAACTCATTAGGAAATCAAAGGTCATAAAGGTTGCCTTTTTTGTTTTTCTTTTTGGTTGTTGAAGTTTCGGGGTTGTAGGTTAGAAGCCAAGTCCATCTTGAGATCATATTTGCATAGAATGTGAAGTGTGGTTTGGAGTGCTTTTCTTTTTTTGCACATGAACACTCAAGTTTTCTTCACGACTAACTGAAGTAATCATTCACTGCATTGCCGTTGTGCTTCTGCAGGCACTTATCCAAATGTCTGAAGATCTATATCTCAACTCTCTTCTACTATTCTATTGATCAACTTGCTGGCCTCTGTCACTCTGTCTAAATCAATACAACTCTATGGTAAACTTTAAATCTCTTATTCCTTCACTCTTGCTCTTTTTAAAAAATTCTGTTATGTGTTACATTATAAATTCTCTGAATTCCCTTATTTGAATAAACTTAGATCAGTTAGAATTATTGACAGGTTGAGGTTGAGTCTTATGTAATAGAATCTTATTTCTTCATTAATTTGAAACTATTACTTAAGTTTGAAATTATTTCTTCATTGATTTGAGATTTTTAAAAATTTCTCCAACACTTTTTTAGTACTCAGAGTATGTAACTTCATCTCTCTTTTTAGAGTTACAGCCTTTTGCTTCATTTTTTAATGGTTATTGTAAGCAAAATTTAATTTTAGTATTCAATAGTTTTTCTAGTATGGAAAATAATTTGTTTTTGTATCCCAAAATTTTACTACTAAATTTTTTTAATGCCTCTGTGGACAATTGTCATTTGTAAAAATGGCGCTTTGACTTTTTATTGTTCAGCCCACGTGTCGTCTTGCTCTTATGCATGTTATTCGCCAACTCTCCACTCCCACCCCAGTACAAAATTCAGTAGAAATGGGAAAAAAAAATCTACTTTTCTTGATCTTACTGGCAAAATGTTTAGTCTTTCATAATTAAGAATGAGGTTCATTAATGCCATTTATTCACTTAAAGAAACTACTTGTAGTTTAATATTTAAATTAATTTTTAATTACAATTTTTACTTAAAAGTTTTGCTCATTCAGAAATAGAGTTTTGGCAAATCCTTCCTGTACCTATTAACAAGAACATAATCAGTTTTCGACGGTTCATGTGGTAACTTGTATTAATTGGCACTCAGGTGTTAAACCCACCTTACCTTCCTAGACTACTTGTCCAGATTTCATCTTTCTTTTTATGGGTTCTTGGATTCAATATGCTAAAAATGTCTCAAATTTTGCATCTTTTCCAGGAGGACTCTTACCCTGTAATTTTCTTTTCATGGAATGTTCTGGTTTGGGTATCTGGATAATCTTGGCTTTGTAGAATGAGCTGGTATTCCCTCCCTGCAGATTTCTGGAAATATAGAAACTGTGAAACTAATTTTACTTTAATTGGCTCTATTTTTCACTCATATGTTGAACAAACTAATCAGTGAACCATCTGGGACTGAAATGTTTTCAGGGGTTCCAAAGCAGGCCCGCTGGTCCCATTGGAAATTCTTGGTCAACTGCTCTCGTGGGTTAACACAAGAGTTGGTAGATATGGTGCCGCTCAGCCTTGTAGTGCCAGAAATTACCCAGGTCTACCCTGGCAGTGCTCGGACGTCTGCAGGGATGCATTCTCAGAGATGCTCGGGGCATGTGGTGCCAGGGACACAACTGGGGTTCTTGTGTGCAAGTCCTGCCCCTTAATCCCTATATCATCTCTCTAGCCCCTAAAATATATACAAAATACATATTTTTAAAAAAAATTTAATATGGAGGGTTTTAACTGAAAATTCCATTGAAAAAGAGTTATGGGGGAATTTGAGTTTTGAGTTGCATTGTCCTCGCTAGAAGCTGACCCCGTGTCTGTTTCCAGAACTTTGCCTGTTGCGTTCCAGTTGTCAGTTGACTGGCACACAGCTGTTTGCCATCCTCCTTTCCGGCCCTGAACACACAACATCACCATTCTGAAATTGCTCTACCCTGCCTTATCCTTCTGCTCCAGGTTCCTCTGTTCTAGCCTCGGGTTTAATGGAGTTTCTGTGTTTTGCTTCCCTGTGTGGATTTCCTGCCTCCATGGGACTTCCAGATTGCTTTCTCCTGGTTTGTGTCTGGGCTCTGCTCACCTGCTCTTCTGCCTGCACTTCTTGTAGGTGGAACCCGAGCTCATGGCTCTATATCTGCTCTCTTGTGTGGGAATCTCATGCAAGTGCTCCAAGGTGCAGCTGCGTGTTTCATGACATCTCGTTCTTGATTTGTTCCTGAGTGTTTCTGCCCTAGCGCTCTGTTCTTCATGCTCTCACTCCCTGGGTCCTCCCAGACCCTTTGCCCTCCCAGCTTCTGCTGGGGTCTGTTCTGTTGCCCTGAGGGAGATCTGACGCTGTGGACTGGTTCAGCCAGAGGACTCACTTCCCTTGACTCCCTTTTGTTTTATTTTTTAAAGTATATTTTCATTTTATAAAAAAAACCATGAGTTACAGTTATTGAGAGTTTAGTTTTTAGCAAGTAGGGCATTTGCCTTGCACATAGCCAACCCGGATTTGATTCCTCCATCTCTCTCAGAGAGCCCGGCAAGCTACTGAGAGTATCCCGCCTGCACAGCAGTGCCTGGCAAGCTACCCAGGGCGTATTCGATAAGCCAAAAACAGCAACAAGTCTCACAATGGAGACATTACTGGTGCCTGCTCGAGCAAATTGATGAGCAACGGGATGACAGTGACAGTGAATATTTAGACACCAGTCCCACGACCGGTGTCACCTTCCCTCCTCCTGTGCTCCCCTATTCCCTCCCCACTCCTATCCCCACCTGCCATCTGACAGGCACATTGCCACGTTTGGATCTCATACTTTCAGAGCTTTGAGTCTGTACTTTGGATGATGTCTCTCCTACTCTCCCACATCACCAGTACAACCAAAGCCCCGACCCCTATCCCCCACGACTTCTCTTCTCATCTTCTTTCTCCCCTTGTTTTTTTTTCCTTCTTTGTCCTTCTCCCTATACTTGGGGGTCAAGACCTTTTTTCTGATCTTCCACCTGCCCCTTCATCCTGTCCTTCCCTGGGACTCCCTTGCCCACCAGACATCATCAAGCCCAGTCACTGCAGCAGTGTACAATCTTTGAACTCTGTTATCTTGCTCCTTTCTTCCTGGGTGCTCTCCATCTCTGCACCTCTCCAGATATGTCTAATGTCCATCAAACATCAGCCCCAGGTTGCATCCTCTGATAGAGCCCCTACCCCAAATTCCTCAATCTAGGAGCACTTCCTCTTATTTTCTACTGTACTGTATACAGTCTCGCTTCAAGCAAGCATAATTTAAAACAATTTATTTGGGGGTCCTGAGGGTCCACACCTGGCTGTGATCAGGGCTTGCTCCTGGCTCTGTGCTCAAGGATCACTCCTTGGCAGGGCTTGAAGGACCCTCTGGGATGCCTGGGATTGGACCAGGTTGGCTTCATTCAAGGCTAAAGCCTTAACCCTTGTCTTCTCTCTCCGGCCCCCACAACAAGCATAATTCTTGGCAGAGGCGAGATTGGGGGAGTTCCCAAGCACTGCTCAGTACATCTGGGGGTTCACTGACAATGACTGGGGGTGTGATGCAGTTGGATCATGCAGTTTTAGGGATGCCTGGGTCACCTCAAGGACCCCTACCTAAGGCTATGATATTGGTGTCCTTGAGGATTGTGTTCACAATGCTTTGAGGACTTGGAAGTGCTGGGACTCAGATCCAGACTGGATGATGCCAGGGACATGCCCTAACTCCAGTATGAGTGAGCTCCTCGGAGCCCCCACCCCCAAAGCACAGGTTGTTGTTGTTGCTTTGGGTCACACCTGGTGATGCTCAGGGATTATTCCTGGATCTGTACACAGGAATTACTCCTGGTACTTGGGGTGAATATGGGATGCCGAGGACCAAACCTGGGTTGGCTGTGTGCAAGGCAAATGCCCTACCACTGTACTATTACTTTGGCCCTCCCAAGCACAGTTTTAAAATGGCTTCTCAAATTTCTGTCTCACCACAAGTCTCTCAGACTCATGAAGGCTGGGCTCCACCTTGCCTAGTGTGTATTTCCCATCTCAGGCCTGGCAGGGAGGCTGTGGACATGCTCGTAGACTGTACAGAAAGCTCAGCATGACTAAGGCCTGAGAATGAGCAGACAATGCCATAAGGCCTGGGGGGGAGGGGTGGACTAGCAGTGAGCTTTAATAGTTCACGTGCTGCTTAATAGTATCTGTTCTAAATATAGTATTTAGAATACTATAGTTAATAGTATATAGTTAATAGTATCAATGTTTTAAATACCTCAGAAGATATATTTTACTAATTTATTTTAAATTATGATATTTTAAATTATGATAAATTATTCTAGGTGCTGTTCAGGGAATCTGGGGATTCCTTGTAATTCCAGTAATTCTTCACTAACAGGGATGGCAGTTCAATGCCAGGGTTTGCGGCTGCAGTTCTATTTGGATCCTGTGGCAACAGGGATTTCCCAGGCCACCTCAGCAGTGCTCAGTGACTCTTGAGCTGCACTCAATGATGCTCAGGGGACTAAATGGAACTAAGGATCCAACTGGGGTTGGCCATATGCAGGGCATATGCCTTAACCTGTGTCTAGTTGATCACTCCAGTTCTGGAAAATCTCTTTTTAAACATTAATATTTGATGCCGTCCACCATTTCTCCTCTATTCATGTCACTCTCTTCCTACTCAGGGGGTCAGAGAATTTAGAAAATACATGACCGAAAGGTAGTTGTGATCAACAAGAGAGGATGTGAATTCCAGGTAGGTGCCCCTCCCCGCCCCCAATGAACAGCGGTACAAAGTAGTTTTACAAAAGAATGAAAACCAAGTGAGCCTTTTAGAGAAGTGAAGAGAACTTCACCCAGTGCAGGTTCTGGATGATGTGTTTGTCCTCCTGATCTGGAAGCATCTGTCCAAAGAGGAAAGTGCAGGGATGTATACAGGTGTCTGCTGATTGAATTTTGCCTCCCAGCTCTCATGAAAACACACACTTCCCAGCTCTCACACAAACATACAACCCCAGCTCTCACACAAACACACACCGAGATGGAAAATACTATGTATAGAATAGATACTGGACAATACAGTCATCCTTCAGCACCAGTGTATTAGGGGGCTGGTCTCACTTACAGATCCTTCTGAGGAGGTGGGTGGCAGGCAAGAGCCAGGAGAAACTTTTGTAGCAATCCGCAGAATGACATCAAGACCTTGGGCTGTGCATACTGTTATTTATTGTTGCTATAATTGAATATGCAATGAGCATCAGGCTAGAACTGGGGAGATAGGGGGAAAAGAACCTCCTTTATTTCCCTTCTGTTTGCTGTTGTTATCATGTAATATGTGGCAAATCTCAAGGCAGAGATAGAGCTGAGGAGAGAGGGAGGAGAGCAAGTCCTCCTTTATTCTTCTGCTATTTGTTATCAGGTAATATGTGTCCAACACTGATATGCAACTGAGAAGAGCAGAACCTCCTTTTTCATGTTATTTGCTTTTGTTATTGTGTAATATGTGGCAAACACCAAGAGAGTCAAGAGAGGGAAAGAACAGAACTTCTTCTATTCCTTCGTTGTTTGCTGTTGTTATCATGCTATATGAAATGAACACTGAGAGAAAGCCGGGTCTCAGTTTCTGAGAATTAAGAATCTGAAAAAGACTGAGTTGAATAATTCTGGCTCAAGATCTTTCAAGTTTTCTAATGGTCTGACTGGGGGAACAGCATCTTCTAAGACCTGTCATGTGGCTGTTGCCAGAGGTCTTGACTCTTTACAACAACGGAGAAGTGGACTTCTCCGTTGCCCATCTGAGCTCCCTTACATTGCAGCCATCCTATCTCTGGGCCAAAGAGCCAGGAAAGGGTCCCCAGACAGGCACTGTGGGCTTTGATGATCTAACCTCAGAAGGAAAGGCCATTGCTTCCACCATGTTCCCTGTGACCATACAGGACATCTCTGTTTGTGTATGGGACAGGATTCTTGGGCACCACTTTGGTGTCTGCCTCATACTTCTAGTTCTGTGTCAAAAGCATCATATTCTACATTCCACACAGTGTCTTGAACACCTCAAAAACACGCTAGTGCCATGAAATAGGTGAACCGTCTATTCCATGAGCAAATACTCAGGTGGAAATCTCCGCGAATCACTCTGTTAAAGTAAATGGCTTTGTCATCTCCTAGGATTTTTAGGAGTCTGAGTTATGCTGATGTTCCTTATGAGTGTTGCCAAGGTTCAAGAATATTCTGGGCTTTGTACACCAACTTCTTGTACCCTGGATAGCAAAAATCCTATGTTTGAGAGAGGCATAAATGCTCTGGAAATACACAACCTTGCCTATGTATTCATAAAGTCAGGAGGGTTATTATCTGAAGTTAGTACACACCCTTTACATAGTGCATGTAATTATGTGGCACAGGAGTTTAGCTAGTCAACAAATATGGAACTGATCCTCAAGATGTATCTCCTCCCCCCAGTGAGCAACCTCCACCTCATCCTGCTTATCAATCCCTTCTTCTTAGAGAGAACACATGTCCATAGGCCTCGTGCTTTGCTTACATTTAATGCCTGAATAACTATTCAATCACCCTGTTTAAATCTGCAGTTAGCCACGAGCAAATAAAACCTTGTCACTGAATAACACATTAGCCTGAAGTCTCTGTTGTAGAAGAGATCATCTTTCTCTGTATTGTGCTGCAGCTGCTAAGGAAAAAATGTTGGTTGTAAATGTGAAGGCAAATTCCATTGAAAAGCCAAGTGTTCAGGAAGTAAAATCCATAAGGACAAGAAGGAAGAGTGGAAGCTGCAATACACTCAATGTTTCCCTGAACTTGGGTCATTATCTCCCACCCCAGTACCAGGAATCTGCTCATCTGTTGCCACTGAAATATGACAGAGTAAACCATGGATTTGGAACTTGAATGATTGCATTGTGAATTTGACCAAGCATGACATCTCCAAAGGCACCAGCTAGAGTTTCAGGCTCTGCATTTTAGGATTTCCTACCTTGTCTGCTAGTAACCTTGAGCTTCTGGACTTGTACTTTATTATTCCAAACCCATAGCTCTTTAGAGATTTACTTATTATCCTTTTGAGTTATACATGGAGTTTTCTCCCATCAGAGTTGTAGGGTCAGCTTTGTATATAACATACACATATATATGTGTGTGTGTTTAGATGTATACACACATACATAAATATTGCTTTAGGAGTTACACCTAGTTCTGCTCTGGGCTTACTCCTGGTTCTGTGCTCATGGAGGGCCCTGGGGTGGGGGGCATGTGTGGTGTCAAGGATCAAACCAAGGTCGCTGTGTCGGTCATGTACTTGATCTGCAGTACCATCTCTCCGGTCCCAGAAGTAAATATTTCAAACATCCTAAACATAACTAGATTTTTTGCATTTAAGTATTTTGTTGACATAAAATTTTGTGATGGGTCCTACTGTAAAGCTTATGGAAACTGGTGTTCCATGAGTGATAACCGGGAAAGTCCATCTCCATATTAGCATCTCTGCCACAGTCTGTACAAATCAGATGGAGGCTTCTCCCATTGCCACTGGATTGTATTTCTGATAATTAGCAAGGCATGTTGCCCATCCCCAGTTTGTCTTAACATAAAAGAATTCCTTCATCTCCTCTCCCCTCCCATCCCATCTTCTCCCCTCCTACTCCCCCCAGCTCCCTAGCAGTTCTCAGGGCTCCTTACACCTGGCTGTGTACTGAGGGAATCACTCCTGGTGGGGCTCACAGGACCCTCTGGATTGATGGCGATTGAACCCAGGTGGGCTGCGTGCAAGGCCAGTTCCTCCCCATGGTACTATATCTCTGGGCTCCATATTTTCTTCCTAACCCCACTAGGCAAGAACATCAGGAGTCCTTGGTGTGTTATCTGGTTCTGCTTTGGCTTTCCTTATGAAAAATATGGACTGGAGCAATAGCACAACAGGTAGGGCATTTGCCTTGCACAGGGCTGACTCGGGTTTGATTCCTCCATCCCTCTCAGAAAGCCCAGCAAGCTACCAAGAGTATCCCGCCTGCATGGCAAAAGCCTGACAAGCTACCCACGGCATATTCGATATGCCGAAAACAGTAACAACAAGTCTCACAATGGAGACTGGTGTCTGCTTGAGCAAATCGATGAATAACGGGGTGACAGTGATATGAAAAATATAAGAACTAGGTCATCAGTGGAAATGCAGAAATTGCCACTGATGGCTGTGATTGGGAGACTAACGCAGATTGTAGGTACAGGCTGACTCTCAGTTGTGAGATCACAGAGAGTGATTGAACATATAGGGCTGGAGGGCGGCAGACATTGGGTAGGGATGAAGAGAATTGGCTTCTGTTCGAGCCTACTGGATTGCAGGACCACCCAGTGGAGAACATGGAGTCAGCCAACGTCAAATGTGTTGGGTAGAGTTGCCGACAGAAATAGAAGAATGGGTAGTTTCGTCGAGTACAGGAGAGAACCCTGGGTGTGCTCTGATTGGAGCATTGGCATTGGGTGGGGGCTAACTAAAATACTCCTGTGTTATTGGCTAGGGGCATCTATCTGTTTCTGGTCGGTTCTAAGTAGGAAGTGAGGGTCCGTTTTAGGAAAGCTTGCAATCAATCATCCACCAAGTCTTGAGTGTTGTAGCTGATGGGAAGAAAGGGTGCTGTTTGCTGCAGAGGCAGTCATGCAGAGTTCTAACATCCGTGGTTGGGACGCTGTCCATCTGTATGTTTGTATTTCAGACTAGAGCACTGCACTTGGCAGTCTACAGCTCCTTATACCTGCTGAGGCTTGTGTAGACCATATTGCCATTTTATTTCTTTGTTCCTAGTGAAGCCAATGGGGTTTTTAGAGAAATATGAGATGAGGGGGGCAGCTGAAAAAGAACAAAGGGAAAAGGCTGAGAGAGTACAAGCTCATGTCATGATGAGGGCGAACCTCCAAGGAAGAGAATGCACCATATTATGATTCCAGAATATTAAGGTAGAAAGTAGATGAATTGAAGATGGAAATAATGAGATTTTGTTTTATAAATCATGTTTTGTGGTGGCGTCCAGATCAAAAGGGACAAAGGAGCTTGCTGACGTCTCCATTGCCTTTTGGTTGATGCATGTGGAGTGGGGACAGGAAATGCATCCTTCTCCTACTTCACATAATATATCAAAGAGCATGAAAAGCCTTTGACAGAGCAGCAGACTTTGTATTTTGGGTTGTATCTGTTATCCTGAGAGATGCCCTTTCACATCGCCGAAACTCACGTTTGAATGGGTCTCTACAGCATTTCTGTTGTATAGCATTTTCATTTCCCAGCTGAAATTGAAAAAAAAATACTGGCTATCTTCGAGAAGTTTGTATGGAAAAAAAATCAGAACTGGCCAAGATGATCAACAGAGGGAAAACTGGAATGAGGCCAAAGGTTGATCTGTATGTGGTAGAAAGGGAGGCCTCTCTGAAATAATTGAGGAGCATGGTTCAGACCAGGAGGTGCCCTGGATGGGTTTTTTTCTTTTCTATTAGATTTTTTGGTGAAAATCAGAAATGCAATTATTTTTTGTAAAATAAAGAACTTTACTTAGAGAAATATGGAGAGGGGGAGAGAGAGACTGGGTATGCATCTCAGTCTGAAATGCAAAGAAAAAAAAAGCCTGGAAGGGAGCTCCAAGACAGCAGTGTGCCTGAAAACAGTGTGTCGAGCATCAGAGCAAGGCGGTAGAGATGTCCCCATCACATCTCCATGTACTGGGATGTAAAAATAGAAGACTCTGCACCTGCTTTTTGGTTATGTTTTGGTTTGGTTTCAGGGCCATACCTGGCCATGCTTGGGGCTTATTCCTGGCTTCGTGCTCAAGGATCACTCCTGATGAGCTTGGGGACCATGTAGGTGTCGGGGATCAAACCTGGGTCACCCTGTACTGTTGCTCCAGTCCCGTACCACTTGTTTTATTTATTTTTTCAATTTAAAATTTTTAAGTTGAATCACAGTGAGGTACACAGTTACATTGCATTTGAGTCATTCAATGTTCTAACACCTGTTCCTTCACCAGTGTACATTTCCCACCATCAATGTTCCCAGTTTCCCTCCCACCATCCCCACCTCTATGACAGGTACTTTTCCTCCCTCCCTCCCTCCCTCCCTCCCTCCCTCCCTCCCTCTCTCTCTCTCTCTCTCTCTCTCTCCCTCCCTCTCCCTCTTTCCCTCCCTCCCTCTCCCTCTCTCCCTCTCTCCCACTCTTCCTTTCCCACTCTTCATCTCCTCTGTAATTCTCTTGGGCATTGTCCAACTTCTGGGGTGCCAGCAGCTTGTCTGTCTTTAATCTTGACTATTGTTTCACTGTATGAATATAGCCCCATTTTTATCAAATCACTCCTCTTTCAAAGACCCCTGACTCCTTTCCAAATATTTGCTCGTGGGAACAAGGCTGCTCCGAGGTTCATGGAAGCATCAAATTCCACTTCTTAAGTGGAATAGGCACTCATGAGGGGAATTCCTAGAAAATACGGTAAAATTTTGTCTACTTTGCATTTTCTTTATTTTTTATTTTGCATCATCACCATAATTTAAAGATCTATTTTTCCATCTCCCCTGGCATTTGGTGGTGCTGCTATTATTTTTTTCTTATTTCAGCTAATTTAAAAGGTGTGCTTATTTTAATTTCACTTTTCCAGGGATTACTGATGTTGAATACCTTTTCATGTTTATTTTCCCTGTGCATGTGCTCCTTAGTGAAATGAATGTTAATTTTTAAATTTAATTTTGATTTCTTATATTTTCCCCATTTCCAATTGGATAATTTTTATACTATAGTTTTGAGAATTCTTTAGGTAGGAGTCTTTTGTCAGGTGCCTATGTGATTTTCATATAAGTTTGTAGATTGTCCTTTTAGTATAATGGGATTTTGTACAACAAAAGTTAAAAATTTTGATAGTTTCCAATGTATTGATTTTTTTCTCTCTAACCCCAGCACATGGTGTTCTCACACCACACCCAACCCCGCAGTCTGCATCCCTCCACCAATGTCTTAGTCTTCCCCTATCCTTGGCAAACGCATCTCTACATGCTGACTCTCTGGTCTATTGACCATTTGTTATTTTCTTACTATGTTCCTTTATATTCCACATAGTATTTTTCTTTCTCCCTCTGTGTGACTTCCCTCAGCCTGACACCCTCTACTTCCATCCATGTCACTGCTTATTTCATGGCACAGCGAATAGGGCATTTGCCTTATTGGCTGACCTGGGTTCAATTCCTCTGTCCTTCTTGGAGAGCCCGGCAAGCTACCAAGAGTATCCTGCCCGCATGGCAGAGCCTGGAAAGCTACCCATGGCGTATTCGATATGCCAAAAAATAGTAACAATAAGTCTCACAATGGAGATGTTACTGATGCCCGCTCGAGCAAATCAATGAATAATGGGATGACAGTGCAGTGCTACAGTGCAAGTTGCATGTCAATGTGTCCATACACTACAAGTTCTTAATCCCCTTATCAGGTCTTGGGTATTTGGTGTTTTTCAGAGTTGGCTACTATGAATAGCACTGCAATGAACATTGGAGTGAGCACATATTTTCAAAATATTTTTGAGGGGTTCATGGAGTAGATAACAAGAAGGGGGATTGCTCGGTCATATTGGATCTCAAGTCCTAATATGTCTCTTGTGACTTCCTCTCTAACCCAGTCGATTATTTTGCAGATTATTTTTTATAATTTCCAAATATTTGGAGACTTAATTGTTAGTTTTCTATTACTACACTTTGGTTTCAGTTCATTGTGGTTAGAAAACTAACTATATGCTTTCAATTTTTTTTAAAAAAATGAAGATTATTTTAGTGATTCTGGATACAAACGGTAGAGTTGAATGTTTGATGGTTTTTTAGAAATAATATATGTTTCCTTGATAGTGGTGGAAAGTTGTTCAAATGCAAGTTTGGTCCTGCTGGTCAGTGGCATTGTTGAGTCCTTTTTCATCAATTCCCATTTCTGACTAGATTTTCTACCAGTTTTGAGATGGGGCTTGAAGGTTTCCAGTTAGAGCTGAAGAGATGTATCTGTTTACTTTTAGTTTTACAAGCATTTGCTTTCTGGGCTTTGAATTTGTGTTGTTTGTTTGTGTCATTTTGTTGGCTCCATCTTCCAGGTAGACTATTCACTGTAGACGATATCCCTTAGCCCCAGTAACTCTCTTCCTCTGAAGTCTCTTTTGTCTTGTGCTTTACCAGGATGTATTTTGTGTAGTCTAGATAAAAAATCTGCAACTTTTCCTTCTGACTTTCACATCTCACATGAGAAATCTGAAGTGCATTTCAGCTATTGTTCCGTTGCTAGGACACTCATTTATCTCTGGCTGCTTTCAATATTTATCTTTGTCTTTGATTTTCAGAAGCTGGATGAGAATGTATCTTGGTCTGGTTTTAGTCTGGATTAATCTGCTCTAAGCTTCATCTGTAGATCAAAAGCCTTCCTGCCAAATTTAGATTTTATTTCTTCTTTTTTTTATTAATGAATCACCGTGAGGTACAGTTACAGGCTTACAAACTTTTGTGCTTGCCATTTCAGTCATACAATGATCGAGTACCTATCCCTCCACCAGTGCCCATTTTCCACCTTGGTTCCAGCATACCTCCCACCACCCCCACTCCATCCCCACCACCCCACCTCGCCTCTGTGTCGGGGCATTCCCTTTTGCTCCCTCTCTCCTTTTGGGTGTTGTGGTTTGCAATAGAGGTATCGAGCGGCTATCATGTTTGATCTATGGTCTACTTTTGGAACGCATCTCTCACCCCAAATGGGTCCTCCCAACATCCTTTCCTTGGTGATTTCTTATTTTCTGCCCTGCATTCCCCCTTTGCTTCTTTCTGAGTCCAATCACAGAAACGTTATACCTTTTGTCACAGTTCTGCAAGTTCCTACACATTCTTAACTTTTTTGGGTTACTTCAGTGGGTAATTTCTATTGGCTTGGCTTCAAACTTACTTTTCTATCCTCTATCATCCTCATGCCAGCTGATGAGTTTTAAATCTTTTGATCTCAATTTTTTCATTTGATTCTACCTTCCCCATAGATTTCCCTGTGACTTTCTATCAACATGTCTTAATTGCCCATGGAGACATGATGTGGTGTCTTCATCAAAATTCTTCTCAGCTGATTCCAGCCCTGGCTTATTCATTGCTATTTTCTGTTGCCCATCTATTTTGTTGTTGATGTTCCTAAAGATTTTTTATTGAAGTAACACTGGTTTATAACATTTTGCATTTCAGGAACACAGCATTCAACATCAGCATAGAATGATATCACCATCACTGCCAACAGACTTGTGGGTATATTCTGTGCCCAAAGCATGCCCACCAGTCACCACCAATATGTCCTTGGCATCTATGTTGCTTGGCTTTTTTATTCAAATGGAAATTTTCCTGGTTCCTGGTAGTATGAGTGACTCATTTTAATCCATTTAGTTCAGTTTTAAAACTTTGGAAACCCTCTCATTTAAAAAAAAAAATTCTGAAAATTCTGTTGTTTTGGTTTTGGGGCCACACCCAGTAATGTTCAGGATTTATTCCTGGCTCTGCACTCAGGAATCACTCCTGGCAGAACTCAGGGACGGTTTGGATGCCAGAGATGGAACCCAGGTCAACTGTGTGCAAAGGCAAGTGTCCTCCTCACTGTCCTATAGCTCTGACACCTGGAGCCTCTCTTTGTAATTCCTGAAAGGACTAGGCAGTGTGGAGGGTGGGTATGGGGGGGCAGGTCATAGAAATCCAGGGGGGTCATAGAAATCCAGGTGACACTGTCACACTCCAGTATTGTCAGTGGCCAGAGAAAGGGACGTCTTCCTGCTGATGAGGGTTAACTTGCAGCATCATTGCTGACATCATGGGGAAGGGGCTTAACTCTCTAGCATTGCCTGACAATTGTTTATAGGATGAAGAATGGGACATGTATTTTCCCCAGTGTTTATATGCAATAGAAAGTTTATTATATAAATTTTTATATTGATATTATGTTGGTTTCTCTATATAATTGCTATGTTAAATCAGCCTATAAGTCTATTTTGTCTTGTTCAAAACTGAGATTTGGCATCACGTTCGTTTTATCACAAATCACGAAATCCCATTAATCATCGATTTCTCGAGCGGGCTCAGTAACCTCTCGATTCGTCCTTTCCCTGAGATTTTAGAAGTCTCTCTTGACTCTGCCCTCCCAACGACGTTGCACTGGAGGCTCTTTCAGGGTCAGGGGAATGAGATCCAGCTTGTTACTGGTTTTAGCATAGGAATACACCATGGGAATCTTGCAAGGCTGTCCCATGTGGGCAGGAAACTCTCAGATGCTTGCCAGTTTCTCCCAGAGAAAGAAGTAAGCTACAAGATATCGCGCAGCTGCGAAGCGGCCCCGTGCTTCTGGGAGCTTGCTTTTAAGTCTCTGGATGTTGGCCGTTGATGGAATTACACACACCTAGCTTCCTCTGCCAGTACCTTCATGCTTGAGGCCTGTCTGAACATGTAGAGAGGGGCCTCGAGCATGGCTGTAGCTAGGTTCCAGTGATCTTCAGATCTCGGGAGCTCTGCTCAGGGCAGGGAGGGAAGCTGGAGACCATCCCCTCTGAGGGGCCCCAGGGAAGACTGCCAGGCGTGCAGTCAAGATTATGTTCTTTTTATAGAACATGATCACGTTCTTTTTATAGTCTCAGGAAATCAGAGAACAGACTAAGAGGTATCCAGGAAATGGAAGCCCATACCCCCCTCACACACATACACATATTCTCTCTCTCTCTCTCTCTCTCTCTCTCTCTCTCTCTCTCTCTCTCTCTCTCTCTCTCTCTCCCCCTCCTCCCTTTCCTTTTCCCTCTCCCACTCCTCCTCCCTCCCTTTCTTCTCCTAACTGGGATGATCACTGAAGGTCATTGGACTTATTTACTGTTGTGAATCACAGGGCCACAGGTTTAGAAGCCGATGGCAGATCTGCTTCTGTGGGAATTCAACTTGTTTGCCAAAATCTAGGCTTCACTCCATAACATTCCCAAACATTTGCTTTGGCAACTCTTGAGATTCAAGACTTAAAAGAAGCAGAATTTTAGTCATTTTTGCTAATCTTCAGGATATTATAGATACAAAAATAAGGAATTATAGTATATATAATATATACACACACAAACACACTCCAGAATGTTCTTTGTATGCCGTGTCTGTCTATCTCTCTCACACACAGTTCATAATTCCACCAAGGAAGCATCCTTCTCAGTCTTGTTCCAACTAGAGTCAGGAGCACTTGCAAATGAGAACACCTGGAACCCAGGGGAGAGAGAGGAACACAGTGCAAGCACTTAGAAAGGGGAGAGAGGGGCTGGAGCGATAGCACAGCAGGTAGGGTGTTTGCCTTGCACGCGGCCGACCCGGGTTCGATTCCCAGCATCCCATATGGTCCCCTGAGTGCCACCAGGAGTAATTCCTGAGTGCATGAGCCAGGAGTAACCCCTGTGCATCGCCGGGTGTGGCCCAAAAAGCAGAAAAAAAAGAAAAGGGAGAGAAATCTTCCTAAATTCTACACAAGATTTGACTGGTGTTTCCAAGGAGACAGAACATAGCTCATTACGAGCCTACCAACTCCTGTAATTTGGCGACTAATCTACCAAATGGATCATCTCTTCCCTCCTCTGTTTTGCTATAGTCCATAATAATAAAGTCTAAATTGCTGGTGTTTGTAGTTGTAATCACTCTGGCAGAGAGGCACTGCATGAAAAGAAGTGAATTTGTTCCAACAATCATGTGTTTGTGGCCATGTGTGAACTTGTTCCAGCAGTCCTGTATGTGTGTCATCTAGAATAGGTGACTTTCGATCAGAGACAACCTGGGGCTTTTATTTTGGGTTTGATCCCACTGGCTTCTTTTTCTCTGGGTACAACAGAGCTTCGCTAATGCAGAAAGGACTCTTGAGTTTTAGCCGTCTTGGAGGATTGGTTTTGGTAACCTGTTACTCTAGCTCTACGGAAGCTTAATTCAGGAATTTTCTAGATCAACCTGCTTCTGTCAGGCATTTCCTCCAATGTGACAGCTAGAGTTTGCTCTCTACCCTCAGGCACTTCAATTATTTCCATCTTCTAGCTCTTGCACGTAACATAGCAATAAACATTGTGTGGATATAACTTTTGGTGGTAATGTTTTCTTATTCTTTGGCTGGCCCCTCAGCAGTGGGGTTGCTGGGCCCTGTAGTCACTCTGTTCTTAGCTTCCAGAACTCTCCACATCAATTCACACTTGTGACCCAGGATGGAGACACAATGAGTATTGTGTTCAACTTTCATGAACTCCTCAAGTGTTGCCTGGAACTGTTCACTGGATCAGCCTGATCTGTATAGAGCATCTCCCTCCCGTGTTCATATGTTCAGGACACTGTTGTACTTGCTTTAGAATACACCACATCAGATGACAAAGTCCCTTCTCTAGGTATAAAGTCAGTGATGCTTCAGTCTGGTGATGCTCCTGGGACTAGCTGCTGTGTCTGTTCTACTCCACATTTGGAAAGAGACAAGCAGTTTTATAGTCTTTCTTCAAGAGAATACAGAGTGTTCTTTGAATAAATCCTAAAATGTGAGAACATAGCAATGTAGAGCTGTGAAAACGAGGGTGCTGAGATAAAATGCCCTAGTCATTAGATGGGATTGTAAAAGGAACTTCAGATAAAGATATTTCTCAGTCTTTGAAGTACGTACAAAAGACATAATTTAATTCAAGGATTCAGAGACCTCCAGTGACTTCAAAAAGGTACCCAAATTATTCTAAATAGGTATAAAATCACATAGACTGATAAAATTATTGGACCAGGGAGATAGTTCAAAGGACTTGAGCTCATGCTTTGCATGTGGAATCCCCAAGTTTGGTCCCTGACACTGCATGGTCCTCCAAACGCCTCTGGGAATGTCACACAGGCTTCCAGTTGTGGCCCACAAACCAAAAATATATATAATGGAAGTACGATACATTCCTTGGTAAATGATAGAACATTATGATATATTCTGATCAGTATGTACCTCAGGCATTCGTAGAAGAAAGAGCTCCCTCCTGTCTGAATTGTATCCCTCCTGATCATTTTCCTAGTGAAGTGCTTCTAGTTTGAGGGCTGCCTTTTCCCAGCACATTGTTCCTCATTGTCATTGGAGAGCCCTATTAGCAGAAGGCCTATGAAATGATCCTTGGTATCATGCAATAGAACATCCCAGCAGTTTGTTCTGCTGGCAGTGAGAAAAATCACCTCTACTTTTTAAATCTTGTTGGGTAGTGTAAGCATTTAGTTTGTCTATATTTTAATATTTGTCTAGTAGTGGTAGGTAGCATTTAGTTTATCTCTATTTTCATTCCTCTTCTGTCCTGTGGTTCTATTCACTTGCAAGGGTCGGTTGTGAAATCCCCACTGTGATTGTGGATGGTTCTGCTTGTCCTTGATTCAGCTCTTCCTTGTTTACAGTTTGTCTTCCTTGTTCGCACGTTTAAAATATCACTGCCTTCTTGGAGGGAATGATTCTTTTTAAAAGTCATGCAATATCCTCCTGTGTTGCTGATAAGGCCTGTGCCTAGAGGTCCATTTTCTTCATGAAGAGTGCCTTCCTGTGCTTGGTGAGGCCTGGCTGTGCTTGTATGATTACCGTCTGTGGGTGGGTTAAGTCTAGACAGGAGAGAGGGAAAGATGAAAACTGAGGTTAGAGGATAATTACAGCCACCTGCTTCTGTGGCTCCAATGTTCCTGACCCAAGATGATGTTGGTACAGAGGAGGGTATCCCCAGCGACCTGGGAATCTTACAGCAGTGGTCCAAAGAGATAGAAAATTCAGCTACTCTCCACTGAATGCTGGCAATTAAAATCCTGGCTCAGGTAGCCTGAGGAAATAGGGACTGAGACAATGAATTCATCCATAGGTTTGCTCTTCCCTCTCTTGCTTTCAAGGGAGCTGGCCCTTTCTTGAGATCAAGGGAGCTTATCTAGAAGCCTTGCTGTTAAATCATGGATAAAATTAATTGTATCAAGTTGATCCCTGAGCAGAAAGGCAGCTGACAATATGAACTGGGAGCTCAAGCTGGGCTTCCGGGTATGTGGATGTAATCAAAGTTTGGATCCATTCAAGAAGTGCATTTCTTTATACCAGCACTTCCAGGAAAATTCATGCATTGTTCAATGGAGTGAGGGTTAATAAAAGTGTGTTGCCCTCAGGTAATTAATTTCATCACCATCTGTATTCTCTATTGGTTATTGTGAGGACTAGTCAAATGAGCGGCTGGCACATTACAGACTTGCTGGTTATCTTCTGGCTGATCAATTAGAGAATTAGAGCCTGGGACTCCAAAGGGGGCCTTGGAAACTACGTCCTATCCCTGCCTTTGGAGTCAGTGTTGCAGTAAGAGGAACAGGGAATGCTGCGCAAAGGTGGATGGGTCAGAACACGTGAGCCTCACAGGATATCTCTGTCCCGGAATGAAAGCAGGGAGACAATTCATTTTTCTTCTGGTTTATTTTTGTCAACTCTTTTAAACTGCATTTTTAACTCCTTGATGGAATTTCTTAACTATTCTAAGGGATGATGACAAATGAACTCATAGAAAAGGGGGAACAAACTAATTTCTGACTGCATATTCAAAATGTTATTAGGAGCACAAGGAGGGCTAGAGCAGGTAGGGCATTTGCCTGGCACATGGCCAACCCGGGTTCAATCCCCAATATCCCATATGATCCCTCAAGCACCGCCAGGAGTACTTCCTGAGTGCAGAGCCACGAGTAACCCCTGAACATTGCTGGGTGTGACCCAAAAAGGAAAAATAAAAGAGTACAAGGAGCATAAGTTTCTTTTTACACAAAACTTAAAATTGCCACCCTGAGAAAATAAATATTAACATCTGAGTCAGTCAAATCCAGTTTAAGAGTGCATATAAGCTGCAGTTTTTTGAAGGATAATCAGATTGCATGGAGTTTGACAGTAAACAGCTCTGAAATTGTTCTGACAATAGTTAAAGACAGCCAGTTCCTGTAAGAAAATTCAAACTACTTAATGAGTCGATTCCCTGAATTTTAGAATTCAAATGATGTCTTTCTGGAAGTTGCAGGAACTATTTTAATTCTGTCTCTGGAATATCCTGTTTCATGACAAGTTACCTCTGTTAGGGAATTTCTTATACTAAGATTCCAAAGAAAGTCAAAAGTTTGCTAATACTATGAGAAATAGTTTCCCAAAATATGCGTAATATGTTACCAGTAAATATCTATTGTTGAGTATCATAATTATATGAAAGGGCTTGCTGAACCAAAGAGTTGTGCAAATGGTTTTTCAAACATGCAAATATTTACTTTTGTATTTTTGTATCTGCTGTTTGGGGTTGTAGCAAGCACAAGGAAAAGGGGTGAAGCCAGAGTCTGTCACAGTAACTAAAATTATAAGGGACAGGCTTTTAGAAAGGAGTTGACACTATCTTTTCATAGACTTGTGTCTAAATACATATTGTAACAGTGCTAAATCATGTGGGATATTAGGATAAGTATCTCAGTTGTTTTCAGCCTCAAGGATTTACATTAGCAGATGAGCTGCTAATTGAAATCTTTAGATATCTTACTCCATATTGAACAGAAAGTTCCAGTTAACTGTGCATGCATGCTTTCAAGTGCATTTGAATCATATTAAAGGTTATTTACTCTTTTCTTTGAAAAGCATTTTTCAATTCTTTAGTCACTTTTAGAACAAGCTACTTTCTTAAGTACTTGGTTGGATAAACAATTTTTTTTATTAATTAAATTTTTTAAATTTACTTCCTTCTGAAATTCAACATCTTTGACCTTAATAAAAGCCTCCTGCCAGCGTCTCATTTTATGGAACGTTGACTATTATGGCGCATCTGTTCATGTCAACAGCTCCTTCGCTTACCACTGAGTGTTGCTTTTACCAGCAGACCTGGGCCATCACCCATAGTTGCTGAAAAAAGAAAATTAGATTATGTGAAATGTGCTGAACTTCCTTCAGCAGCATTGAGAATATTTTTAGGGCTTCAAGTAACACAATGACAACGACTGCTTTTGATAAATAACACTTTCCTTATAACATAATATTTGGGCATAGGTCTTGATTCTTTATATGATCTCATCTTGAGGACTTGAGAATGTACTTTTTCATATAGAAATTCATGGACTTCCCATACAGTTTTCAAAGCAAAGCTGAAATATTCAGTAGGAAAATATTACACTCATGGAGCAAAATTCAAAAAGATCATTCTTTTTCCACATCTTTCTGGGCTTTGTTATGAGTGATGAGTTTGTGCATTTGTCTGCTCTCTATACTCTTTTCTGCTAAATGAATCTGAAATACTGGTAATAAGAAATGTATTTCCTTAATAACCTTAATATTAACTGTATATGTGGTCAATGCTATGGGTCAAAGTACGGAGCAAAGTTATTAAAGTTCTTAACTTGTATAGTTAAGAAATTGGGGGGTGGATGTTGTTAAAATATCTTTTAAAATAAAAGAGCCAGAGAGAAGTAGTACAGTGACTTGTCTTGCACACGGCCAATCTTGATTTGATCCATATGTCCCCTGAGCCCTTCCAGGAATGATCTCTAAGTGCAGAGCCAGGAGTGAGTCCTGAACATTGCCGTGTGTAGCCCCCAAACCAAAAACAAAGTAAACATCAGACAAAGACCTACTGAAGAGGAACATGCCACAGAATTCTCACAGCTCTCAATTACTGTCAAGCCATCAAAACAAACATTTTCTAAAACTGACTCCACCAAGAAGGCCCCACAGAGATAGGATGACTCTGAGTGATGGGATGCTGGGGTTTGAAACAGATTTCTGTAAATGCTAAGGAAGTCTGAACAAAGGATGGAAGTCTGAACAAAGTTCTATCCCAATTGACTCTTCAGCTGTAACAGGTAGACCGTTAAGATGTCACTAACAGAAAACCCTGGTTACAGGGGAAGGGAAATTCTGTAACTGTCTTTGCCATTTTCCTGTAAATCTAAAACTGTCCTTAAATTGAAAAGGAACATGAAAATTGCATTGACTTTGCTGACCTGCATAATAGGAGTTTCCTATTTTTCTTATAGTACTTTTCTCAGTACTGCAGGAAGAATAGTCACAGATAAGTTTTAGATGTTGTAGAACACCTGTATATTTTATGTGTGCACATGAGTATTTATTGCAAGATGTTTATACTTAAATCCTCAAGATATTTGACATAGCTCATTCTCAAATTCTTCTTTTTTTAAATTTATTATTTTTTTATTAAATCACCATGTGGAAAGTTACAAAGCTTTCAGGCTTAAGTATCAGTTTCACAATGCTCAAACACCCATCCCTTCACCAGTGCACATATTCCACCACCAAGAACCACAGTAAACCTTCCCCCACCCCACAGTAAACCTTCCCCCACCCCAAATGTAGCTGATAAATTTCACTTAACTTTCTCTTTACTTTGATTACATTCAATATTTCAACAAAAAACTCACTATTATCTATACAATGGAATAATATGCAGCTGTTAGAAAAGATGAAGTCATGAAATTTGCATATAAGTGGATCAACATGGAAAGTATCATGTTGAGTGAAATAAGTCATAAAGAGACAGACATAGAAAGATTGCACTCATATGTGGAATATGAAGTAGCAGAGAGGTACGAGCTAGCAATGATGCAACTTCTGGCAGAAATTTCTCTGGACTTAGTTACTAAAACACTAAAATACAGAAATCCAAAACCTTGCGGCTGCTATAGTGGCCACACGACCTCATATCTCTTCATTCTCAGCAGTGGAAAACAAATTATCAAATGCTTCCTTTCCAGCAGGTCCAACTTTGGGGGGGAAACTCCAATCAAATTATTCTTGAGTTAATACATAAACCATGTGTGTGAATGTTGCTGTATTGGTTAGACTGTAGATCCCAGGGTAGCAATGGTTTTACAAATAACTGTAGATGTTATTTCTATTTTTAGGATATTTCAACTCTACTGTAGGCTGCACTCAATGATTTGTATGCTAATATCTGTGTCATGCCCGGTTGATATGTTAGTTTAGCCTTGACTTTTGTACTTTACATCAATCGTTAAAATAATTCCTTTCTCTGATCTCTCCCGACATAATTAAATTCCAGTGAAATCATTAACATAGCGGCAAATGTTTAAAATGCCAATTTCCATTGCATTTCAAGATAAAAACTAAATTATACAGTCAGTTTAGATGTCTCTTATTTAATGAAAACATTCTACAGCAAGGGTCTATCTTGTCCTTTTGCAATATTTCAAATTATATTGAAACGATGGATGTCTCTTCAAGTGTGTGAAGAGTGTCCAATGTCAAGGTGAAATTGTCACCTCACTGTGCCTAGTACACATCTGAGGATCCATCCGGTGAACAAGCCCCTCAGGGTCTTGTGCTTGTCCTATTTTTTAATTATTACTTTTTATTTTAATGAATTACCGTGAGATTATGGCAGAGCCTGGTAAGCTACCCATGGCGTATTTGATATGCCCAAAACAGCACCAACATGTCTCACAGTGAAGATGTTACTGGTGCCCACTCGAGCAAATTGATGAACAATGGGATGACAGTGCTATAGTGCAGTGCTACCATGAGATTCAGTCCTATTTACAATAGCCAGGACATGGAAAAAACCCCGAATGCCCAAAAACAGAGGACTGGTTAAAGAAACTTTGGTATATCTACACAATGCAATACTATGCAGTTGTTAGAAAAGATGAAATAATGAAATTTGCATACAAGAGGAAAGACATGAGGAGTATCATGCTAAGTGAAGTGAGTCAGAAAGAGAGGGACAGAGAATGACTGCACTCATATGTGGAATATAAAGTAACATAATAGGAGACTAACACCTAAGCATAGTAGAGATAAGGGACAGGAGGATCGCTCCACAGCTTGGAAGCCGACCTCATGTGCTGGGGGAAAGGCAGCAGGGATAGAGAAAGGACGACAAAGTAAATGTTGGTTGAAGGGCTTGCTTGATGGTAGGTGCGTGCTGAAAGTAGACTATGGACCAAACATGATGGCCGCTTAGTACCTGTATTGTGCTTGCCCTTTGCTTTGTTTAATAAACTAGGTGTGGATGAGAGAGAGAGAGAGAGAGAGAGAGAGAGAGAGAGAGAGAGAGAGAGAGAGAGAGAGAGAGAGAGAGAGAGAGAGTCTCCCCCTATAATGGACACTTCTAATGTCACTGAGCCATTTGTACACTGGAACTAGACAAGGCTTTCTGACCTGAATTGTGTCCTAAATGATCCTCCATGCCAATTAGCTGAAATAAGGACCTGGGGGTGCAGGCTGGGAGAGAAAAGCTACTTCCTGCAACTGTTTCTATAGCAACCAGGACGCCTATTTCTATCACAGGCACAAACAGAAGTGCTTTCAAACAAGGGACAAAGGAAAAAGAAATTAGGCTATTTCTATAGCAACAGGGAGGTCTGATGTGTGTGACTATACTTTTGTCTATCTGATAACACTAAAGCTAGTCATTAATAATATTACAGGAGTAGGAATAAAGAAAACCACTGTCTCAAGTAATGAGTGAAAGCATAAGACAAGGAAGCTATTGTTGAAAATGGTTGATGGAGGTTCAGAGGTGAATTGGAAGATTGGCATTGTAGGAGCTGAGTGATTACTGCCTGCTGGTACTCCTGTTCTCTTTCTCCTCCCTTACAAACACCAGAGAACATTCTCTGTCTCCATTTGCGTGGAAGTCTGCATCAGGGAAATGAGTGTGAAAAACAGACTAAATAGACATTAGAGACAGGATGTAAATAGCCTTAGAAGGAGAGGAGGACATCTGAGTAGAATTTCAATGTTAAATAGCAAAGACTTGATAAAGGGGAGAAAAATAATTAAGTCACACAAGTGTGCTCACTTGGAGAAAGGCTGAAGGGAAGGAGATGAGCTGGAGAGGTTCTGGAGAACCACACACCAGCAAGTAAATGCACTGTTGAAAGCCCTTCGTTCACCCGCTTGTTTATTCAGCCTCCACAACCTCCCCAGCGCTAGCTATAGTGGACTTAGAAAACACCAGTATTTTAATGAAGAAGAACCCCAAGTTTGGGCAGAAGAGATACTTTGAGACAAAGTGGGTTGCAAGAGTGTCCACAAGAAGAGCTAGGAATGACCCTGCGCATCTCCAGGTGTACCCGCCCCCAAAAAACTCCACAAAAACAAGAATGTTTGTGTGTGTGTGCACACACATTCTTGTTTTTGTGGAGTCCATTCTCAAGGAAAAAATAAAGCTAATAAATAGGTGACTGTGGCATATGTATGCATGTGTGTTTATGTGTGACAAGTGCCTTAAAATAAAACCGGAAAGCTGCAGGAGCACAGTAGTGGAGTATGGTTCAGAATGGAGCCCCAGAGCCGCTTTGGTGTGTTGTGAATATTTGAAGAGTTGGGGCCAAAGCAATAGTACGGTGGGGAGTGCACTTGCCTGGCGTGTGGCTGACTGAGTTTGATCCTTGGCTTCTCATATCATCCCCTGAGTCCTACTAGATGTGGTCCCTGAGCTCTGAGCCAATGGTAAGCTTTGAGCACCACGGGTTATGACCTGTAAAGACCCCCAAACTAGTTGGAGGAGGTAATCATGCCAGTTTGTAAGAAAGAGCCTCTTGGTAGGCCCTTAGGGAAACAGTGTAAAATTATCCCCCAGCCCCCAGATGCCTTTGGCATCACAGTCCCTTAACCTGACAGCTTATGTGGGTGCCCTGCTGCTGCTGGTTGTAGGTCCCCGTCTCATGCTGTCTCCTGCACACAGCATGGACCCACACTGGCCCCACCTGGGACCTGTCGCATGTGGTGTGGAGTGATGGCCCACTGCTTCATTGCTGAAACTCTGACAGGCCTCGAGCAGCTGGGGGCTGATGGTCTTTGCCCTGGAGTTTTGGAGCAGACTGGGAGCAGAAGTCTTCCTTCTCCGGCCAAGCACAGCTGTGGGAACTGCTGCTTCTCTGCTGTGGGCAACAGAGAAGGAAATGTCTGCGACATGGCTGGGCTCACGTCCCGTGACACTCAGCCTTGGAGCGTGGGCCTGATGGCAGTGCCAGGGCCTGGGATGCAGGGATGGTCGGCCCAGAGGTGTGGGGGCCATCTGGCTCACACTTGCCAGTGCTCAGGGAACAGCCAGGGATTAAATTTGTGGCCACACATATAAACTTGCTTGGCTATCACCCCCAGCTGCTCAGGGGAACCTGCCTGCTCATGCATGCAAAGCATGTGCTCCGGTATCCCTTGACCTCTGCTTGCTGGATGTTTCAGAATAAAGTTTGTATCAATTACTTGTTCCAAACAGACAGAGCCCCTACCAGTTTGGGGCAGAATCAATGTCCAAGGGTAAGATCTGACATGGTCTTGATACAAAAAGAAGAAAAAACTCCTGGTCAGTTTTCTTTTTTGTCTTTCTTCTCTTTTTTTTTTTGGCAGGAGAGGGTTGGGTACAGGTGCCCATACCTGATGGTGTTCAAGACTTTCTCCTGACTTTGCTCAAGGATCAGTACTGGTGGGGCTTGAGGGACCATATGTGGTCCCAGGGATTAGACTTGGACTGGTTGTATGCAAGGAAAGTGCCGTATCCACCATGCTACCTCTCTGGCCCCTCGTCAGTTTTCAGTCCAATAGGCTAGAATAGGTCTTATTTGATATTTTATTTTTGTTTTCCTGTCCATGACTCAGTACTCAAATTGAGGGCTGTTTCTCTTCCTCTCTCTCAGTCTGGCCTGAAATCCTGTTAGTCATCATTAGGCTTTGTACCAGGTGGGACCTAATTGCTAAAACCCAGTCAGACGTCTGCT